>NC_084802.1:204575043-204911082 GCF_963169125.1 Humulus lupulus
TGCTACTGCTACTGCTACTGCTACTGCTCTTGCTGCCACTGCTACTGCTGCTACTGCTACTAACTGCTACTGTTACTGCTACTTCTGCTGCTACTGCTACTGCTAACTGCTGCTGCTGCTGCTGCTGCTACTGCTACTACTGCTACTACTGCTACTACTGCTACCCTACTACTACTACTACTACTGCTGCTTCTGCTACTACTACTGCTACTACTGCTACTACTACTACTACTACTGCTACTACTACTTCTGCTGCTGCTACTGCTACTGATACTGCTACTGCTACTCCTGCTGCTACTGCTACTCCTACTGCTACTCCTACTACTGCTGCTACTACTACTCCTACTACTGCTACTCCTACTACTGCTGCTCCTACTACTACTGCTACTCCTACTACTACTGCTACTGTTACTCCTACTATTATTACTACTGCTACTGCTACTACTGCTGCTACTGCTACTGCTACTGGTACTGCTACAGTTACCTGCTACTGCTACTGCTGCTGCTACTGCTACTGCTACTTCTAGTGCTGCTGTTGCTGATGCTACTACTACTACTACTACTACCACTGCTACTTCTACTGCTACTGCTACTGCTGCTGCTAGTGCTAGTGCTAGTGCTAGTGATGCTGCTGCTGCTGCTGCTACCACTACTACTACTACTAGGATATTTTGGGCAATATGTTAGAAGTAGGAATCCTTCCCATACTTCGGTTAGAGAGAGGGCAGCTCCAACACAACCTTCTCAATAGAAAACGGCCCCTCGCGCAAAAGAGGATGTTTGAGCTCCCCCAATAGATGGGGAGGATGTGGTAACCATTGCCGGAGGATCGCATATCGCTGGGTCAGGCAGAAATGCCTAGAAAGGATATGTCAATGAGCTCAAGACATGGGATGAATCTCCCTACGAAGCTGAACCTCGAGCTCCAAAATAACAGAGGGTTGAAACTCAACCCATTACTTTCACTGAAGGAGATGCCTCGCATGTCCAGTTTTCACACAATGACCCCTTGGTCATCACATTCCAGCTCGCCGATAAAAGGGTGGGCTAGGTCCTGATTGATAATAGGAGATCGATTAACATCCTTTATAAGGCAACCTTGGAAAAGATGGGACTCTCAATTCAAGACTAGTAAACCTGTGCGATGACGTTTTATGGATTTTCAGGGGAAGGAATAGTCAGCACGAGATCTATCGAGCTCTCGGTGACCTTGGGAGACTACCCAGTCTCAGTAACCAAGATAATGGAGTTCATAGTGGTGGATACCCCATCGACTTACAATGTACTGCTCGGGAGAGCATCCCTGATTGGGCTGGGGGCAGTTTCATCTGTGAGGCACTTGTCCATCATGCATTAAGTTCCCAACACCTAGTGGCATTGAGATGCTGAAGGGAGACCAGCTGGCCGCTCAAGAAAGCTATATCATCTCCGTGGGGGGGGGGGGGGGGGGGGGGGGCGCAAACAAGTGCACAAGAACTTGTGGTCATCCAAGAAATAAGCGGAGCAGCCTTCAAAGTCAAAGAATAAATCGAACCCATAATAGAAGAGGATAGGGCCGATCTCGGACCAATCGAGGAGCTCGATGAAAAGGATATCACTAGCGTAGTAAAGATAGGGAAAAGCCTCGCAAAGGATGCGAGATATTAATTAATTCGCTTCCTGAAGGAAAATCAAGATGTGTTCACATGGTCGCATTCGGACATGATTGGGATCAGGCCAAACATTATAAGCCATGCGCTCAACATAGATAAAAGATTCCCTCCAAAGGAACAAAAAAGAAGGCTCCTGGATGAAAAAAGGGAGAAAGCCTTGAAAGAAGTGGTCGGAAGGCTGAAGGCAAATCGGTTTATCTGAGATGCTTTCTATCCCGATTGGGTAACAAATCCCGTGTTAGTTCTGAAGTCCAATGGCAAGTGGAGAAATTGCATTGATTATTTGGACCTCAACAAGGCATGTACAAAGGATTGCTTTCCCCTACCTCGAATTGATCAACTCGTAGATGCCACCACAGGTCACAACATCATGTCACTCATCGATGCATATTCTAGATATAACCAGATAGCCATGCATGCACCTGACCAGGAACATACGAGCTTTATAACCGATAAAGGTTTGTACTACTATAATGTGATGCCTATTGGACTCAAGAACGCAGGGGCCACATACTAGAGATTGGTGAATAGGATGTTTACCGAGAAAATAGGTAATAACATGGAGGTTTATGTGGACGACATGCTGGCCAAGTCCATGCATAACTGTAACCATGTTGATGTTCTCGCAGAATGCTTTGCTATAATTTGGAAATACAACATGAGACTTAACCCGCAAAAATGCTCATTCGGAGTATCCTCGGCAAAGTTTCTCAGATTCATAGTAAATGCTCAAGGCATAGAGGAAAACGCAGATAAGATAAAGGCATTAGTCGATATGCCCTTACCTCAAAAACATAAAGGTGTCTAGAGTTTATCTGGACGAATGGTAGCCTTAAGTAGGTTCATAACAAAATCAACATACATATGTCTTCCATTCTTTAATCTTTTGAAAGGGGGCAAGAATTTGAATGGTAGGACGAGTGTGAGCTTGATTTTCAAGCTCTTAAAAAGCACCTCGCTGAACAACCAATCTTATCCAAACCAATTATAGGGAAAGTATTGTACTCCTATCTCGCCACAACCGAGCATGCCATCAGCGCAGTACTTGTTCGGGAGGATAAGAAAGTACAAAAACTTGTTTACTATGTTAGTAAAAGGTTACTGGGGGCAGAGTCGAGATATCCATTAATGGAGAAGCTAGCCTTGTGCTTGGTATATGCATCTCGAAAGCTCCGACCTTACTTCCAAGCACATCCTATACACATATTGACTGACCAACCATTAAGACAGGTGTTGTCAAAACCTGAGACATTCGAAAGACTACTAAAATGGGCAGTCGAACTCATAAAATTTGAGAACACATATCACCCAAGAACAACGATAAAATGACAAGCCTTAGCAGATTTTATAATTGAATGTACGTGAATCACCAACAAGGAAGTCATAACCCCAGCCCACGAGCTGTGGAAACTTTATGTCGATGGGTCCTCAAATGAGAACGGATCGGGGGGGGAGGGGGAATTATTTTTTATCACTCCGACTGGGAATCGTTTTCATTCAACCTTACGGTTTGGCTTTGAGGCATCAAATAACGAGGCTGAATACGAAGCACTATTAGCAAGATTTCAGATAGCTTCCAAGCTCAAAGCGAAGGCCATTCACTGCTATAGTTATTCCCAATTGGTTGTTAACTAGGTCTTAGGAGAATATCAGGCTTGTGACATTAAAATGGAAACTTACTTGGAGAAAGTCAAGGCAGCATTCGGGCAATTCGAGTCCTATACAATTGAACAAGTTCCACAGGAGCAAAACTCGAATGTAGATGCTCTAGCTAGGCTCGGCATAACCAAAGAAGCTGATGCAATCAATGTGGTGCCAGTTGAGTTTCTATCGATCCCAATCATATCCGAGCCTGAAGACGAAGACATCAACATGATTGACTCACAACCTACCTAGATGACCCCCACAATTAACTACCATGAAACCGGGAGCCTCCCAACATAACAGAATGAGGCTAGGAAACTTATGTACAAGATACCAAGATACACCATCTTGGAAGGGAAATTGTATAGAAGAGGGTATTCTATGCCACTGCTAAGGTGTGTAACTCCACTTGAAGCTAGAAAAATTCTAGAAGAAATCCATGAAGGATTTTGTGGAGACCACACTGGGGGCATAGTCTATCAAAAAAGATGATTAGGCAAGGACATTTCTGGCCTACAGTTAAAGTGGAATCGTTCGAATACGTCAAGCGTTGTGACAAGTGTCAACGGTTCGCTTCAATCCCTCGAGCTCCACCTACCGAGCTCACCATGATGAGCTCTCCGTGGCCATTCGTTGTATGGGAAATTGGCCACATAGGATCCTTACCAACAGGAAAAGGGGGAGTAAAATATGTCATAGTCGTTGTTGATTACTTCACAAAGTGGACCGAGGCTGAACCTCTACCTACCATCACCTAGAAGAAAGTTTTGGATTTCGTGGTGAAAAATATAATTTGTAGATATGGGGTACTAAGGAAAATAGTATCAGACAACGGGACCTAGTTCGATAACGAACTGTTTACACAGTTCTATGAAAAGAATGGGATAGTCAAAAGTTTTTCCTCTATAGCCCATCTACAGGTAAATGGCCAGGTCGAAGCAGTGAACAAAACTCAGAAGAGTTCTATTAAGAAAAGGCTCGAAGAGGCTAAAGGAAAATGGCTAGAGGAATTACCACAACCCCTATGGGCATACAAAACAATAGCCCAAACCTCAACATGGCATACCCCCTTTTTCCTTAGCTTACGGTTGCAAAGCTATGCTACCTATTGAGGTCAAAATCCCAACAATCAAATGCTCGGAATACGACCAAACCTCAAACCAATCCCAACTCGAAGAAACACTAGATCTATTTCAAGAAAAATGAGACGAAGCCCAACTTAAGAATGTTGCATACCAGCAAAGGACCACAAGATACTTCAATTAGAGAGTTCGAGATAGAAAATTTGGATTTGGAGATTTGGTGCTCAAACTCGTGTTTTTGGCCACACGAGATCCCTCAACAACCATGCTCGGGCCTAATTGGGAAGGATTATACCAAATCGAATCCATTATTCAACCTGGTTTTTATAAACTAGCAAGATTGAATGGAGAACTGGTCCCACGAGCTTGGAATGGTGAACATCTACGACCTTATTATCAGTAATGTAGGAATGATGTTTATTCATTTTTAACCAAGCTTGTACTTAATTTTTGCTTTTTACCAATAAAGCACTAATTTTTATTCAAATTTTGTGTATTTTTATTGTTGTACTTTTTGCAAGCTCTCAAAATTCAATAACCTAAGATTGCAATCATAGGATATTAAGGGGGCATAAGTGGTATACAATAATGCCATAAGCTCGAAAGTAAACACATCAATAAAAATTAAATAAAGAAAACAAGTCTGGAATAAACGAGCAAATTCTAATTGACACGGTTAAAAGTTGGAATTCTAGATAAACCAACAAAAATTTATAAGTCGAGACAGAGTTGGAAATTTTTGCAAATAAGTTTCAACCTCAAAACCGTGAGACCATACTCAATGATGAGGAAAAGTTGCTATAATTAAGCAAGGAATAACTAGACTAATGAGGTTACATGCCAATAAATATTTCATAATGGAAATACGTGGTAAAAGTAAAGATAACGAAGTCAAAAAATGTGCAATCGAATGAACTATATATGAATGCATGGAAATTTGAGCTCAATCATGACAAGTATTTGTGTAGATAAAAAAATATAGAAGTAAGTACTTTATGGGCATGCTCAAAATATTTCGAGGCTAGAAATGTAAATCATGCGATAAAAGCAAAAGTATTCAAGGTAGACAATATGCATAAAGATTTTGAGAAAGAGATTTAAGTATAAAATAAAAACTACCATTAACATATAAAAGAAAAACTCAAACCTCGAGTTTTAATTTTCTTTGCTTAGAGGGCATAAAAGAAAGTTAATTACAAAAAAAGATAATAATAAAAAATAATAAGGGACGCAACCCTTGTACAAACACGATTCATTTCTGGCCAGTAGGAACGGACTCAGCTTCTTCGCCTTTCTCCCCTTCACCTCCGCCATCCAAGGTGGTGACAGTTACCTCCTCCTCGACCAACCGAGCCTTCCACTTGGAGAAGAATTCTTCTTCCTTATCCAGGAGGAACGAGGTGTCCATATCAAGGTTCAGAGACCACATCTTGTATATAGCCCGGTCGATGGCCCAATCCTTCTTGGCCTTGAATTACTCGAGCATGTGTTTCTTCTTGTTACATCCAGATTTCGAGATAAGAAGTTATGACCCTGAAAAACTGGGCTCGTCAGGTGTGAGCTCGAAACATATGCGATCATCACACGATCCAACCATCGAACCTCTTTGAAGTAAACAACGACCTCAAGGATGTGTAGCCTCGAATATTCTCTGAGCTCGCAATGGTATGGTACGACACTTGAATATATTTTTCACTGATTACGTTCAAGCGAGATGGTTCGAGCTCGGGAAGTGCAAGCTCGAATGTGACAACATCGTCTGCATCTGCTTGTTCTGAGCATAAGTGAAGCTGGGCGGTGAGCTCGTGAATGACTCATGGTCTCGGTAAACTCAATGCCAATGACTGATCTCGAAGATTTGATGAATCATTTGGGATAATCAGTTACGTGTGAACATGTTTATTGTTGTACAATCCCAATATTTAAGGGATATCATTTAATCTGTTATCTATTCCCGATCTTCATGGGACGTTTCCGTGTATGTAGGAAATAATGCATTAAATAGCATTATATTAATTTATTTATGGAATATCTTCCAGAAATATGTGGGAATGAATTCTACAACCTTCTCTATAAATAGAGAAGGAAACACCATTTGTAGAGGACCAATTTCTGATTTCGTGAGAGAAAACTCTGGGCAACTCTTCCCTGAAAAGTTTCCGGAAAACTCCCGAGTCTTAATAACACAGACTCGTGGACTAAGGCAGAGTTAACTGCTGAACCACGTAAAAATCCTCTAGTTTTCCTCTTTGTTCATTTGCACCAATATTTTATTGTTTAATTGCCCTACTATTTAAGTTGACGAAAAATGGCGTCAACAGTTTGGTGCTTTCATTGAGAGCCATTAAACAGTACTTGCGTGAGTCTGTTCAGGAGCCTCTCGAATCAACAATGGCAGCAAATGATCCCAATATTCCTGAAGAGGAGATTTTAGATTAAGCTGAGCACCCCTGGCGCCTTGGAAAGCAGCCTATGGTGAATTCTGACCCCAATAAGAGGAGTGGATCGTCCGACTCTCGGGGACCTCCTGCCCCCAGGGACGACAAGGACATGTACTACAATCTTGAACGATGCGTCCCAATAGTGGAACTCAAAAATCGCCAACTGCGAAAGCAGTTGGCAGAAGCTAAGAAGCGCAACGAAGATCTAGCTAGACTAGCTGCTGAGGCGCAAGCGGCTCAGGCCCCACCTCCGCAAGAGGCCCAGGATCCGCCTTCGCTGGATGTTCACGTCCCACCGCGTAGGCCTCGAGGACAGCCGCGCAAAAATGCTGCCACCCGAAGAGCGGAGCAGCCTCCGCCACCAGCAGAACAGCCTGATCCACCGAGGCCCCGGAGAAGTAACTGGGTTGGAGGTCCTGCCAACCTAACTGCGGAGGCACCAGCCGAAGTGGGAATAACCGAGCCCCCTCGAAGGCTCGGACCCAAAATCCTGGTAATGCACAAAACGTTGTAGAACCTGATCGAGCGAACCCAGGGCCTTCTAGGCCCCGTAATGGATGGCAGCCACCATCACCAATAAGGCACCCACCATCGCCAATAAGGCATCCCCCACCAACTCGGAGGAACACACAATCGACCCACGGTGATAAGGAAAGGCGACCTAGACAAAGGCGTGGTAATGGGGAAACTTCTGGGGATCATAGGGTTCCCCATCCCACGAGGAGCCAAATGTCTCGATCTCACACCATTGAGACGAGGCAACCAGCAAGAAACCCAACTCGAAATAATCGTGCAACGAGCCATGTCAGTGAAGGCTCAAGTGACACCAGGTCTGTAAGTATATACGACCATCAACGTAGAAACAATGGAAATCGAGGTGATCACCAAGATTTACGGGAGCATTTGAACCATAATCGAGGGCATGACAATCCCCCAAATTCGGACCTGAGAGACCCTCTCAACGGGCGCAAGCACCCCGCGCCGAGGCGGGGAACTGGAGTTATAATCAACGATAACCAGTTCCCACTGCTTCAATTTAGACCCCATAGATCCAATCCAAGAAAGGATTGAACAGTTGGAAAGAGCATTCAGGGTATTACAAAACGAACGAGGCCGGGAACGGGACGAAGAGTTCGATGAAGAACTCGAGCCCTTTACCCCGCATATTTCTAGCACCCTGTTTCCTCAAGGGTTCAGAATTCCCCGTGTCCCACCTTTTGATAGGAATTTAGATGCGTACAACCATTTAAGTACATTCAACACAATCAGGCGAGCCAGTAATGTGGGCTACGAGCTCAGGTGCATGCTGTTCCCAGCCTCACTCACGGGACCAGTGAAGAACTGCTTTGAAAAGTATAAGATACATTCGATTGCTTCTTGGGATCAATTATCAAGAGATTTCAAGAAGAAATTCAAGGCCATGATCGGCATTAGGCCCAAGGCGTCTGCCTTGACCAATTCTTGACAGCAGCCAAATGAGACACTGAAAAGTTACCTCACGAGGTTTAATTTGGGAGTCGCCCGAGCTCGTGACGTCGATGACAGTGGCCATTTAATGGTTGTCCAAGCTGGGCTAATGCCTGGAAGTCCTCTCTAGGAGGACATGCAGTGGAAGCCCGTAAGGTCCTTAACCGAGTTCAATCGACGAGCTCAGAGGTTTATTAATGTAGAAGAGGCGAGGTCAGCATTAAATATGACCTCTCATCCCATAACTACAACAACAAACACAAACTCTGCCTCAACCTCGGTGGATCCTACGACATCAAAACCCCCTAGGGACAGCCCTTCTAAAAGGAAGAAGAATGAAGGGAATAATCCTGAGGCAGGAGGGGGAAAGAAGAAGAAAGGGGAAAGATATATCTCCGTAGGCAAGGTGTATACCGAGATTAATGATTCTCGGGAGAATATCTACCTAGCTAATGAAAACCAGGTCCCTTTCAAACGGCCTGACCCCATGAGAAACCAAAAGGTGAAAAGAGACTCCAATAAGTATTGTAGATTCCATAGAGATATCGGACATACAACTGATGAATGCAGGAAATTTAAAGATGAGATCGAAGGCCTGATCTCGAGAGGATATTTCAGGCAATATGTTAGGAATCAAAACCCTAATCAGGCTTCCACCAGCTAGAGGGCAGCAGCAGCACCACCTGCCCAAAATAGCAACTCCCGAGCAAGGGAGGACGAACGACCCCCTCCGATTGATGGAGAAGATGTCATAACCATCTCGGGGGGACCACATATTGTAGGATCGACCAGGAACGCCCAGAAACGATATGTGAATGAGTTGAAAACTGGTGACGGGTCTTCTTACGAACCCGAACCCAGAGCTCCAAAACAGCAAAGGGTTGAATCTCAACCCATAACTTTTACTGAAGATAATGTGTTTCATGTACAATTCCCTCAAAATGACCCGCTGGTCATCACCCATCAGCTCGCAAATAAAAGGGTACACCGGGTCCTAATTGACAATGGGAGCTCGGTGAATATCCTCTACAAGGCCACTTTAGAAAAGATGGGACTCGCGCTTCACGACCTAAAGGCCTATGCAACGATGTTGTATGACTTTTCAAGAGAAGGGATTTCCTGTATGGAATCCATTGAACTCCCTGTAACCTTGGGAGACTTCCCAGTCTCGACAACCAAGATGATGGAGCTCATAGTGGTGGATCTTCCATCGGCCTACACGTACTACTTGGGAGACCCGCCCTAGTAGGGCTGGGGGCAGTTTCATCCGTTAGGCACCTGGCCATCAAATTCTTGACTTCTAGTGGCATCGGGACGCTGAAAGGAGACCAGCTCACGGGAAAGGAATGCTACAGCATTTCCGTGAGGGGAAAGAAGCAGACAAGTGCACAAATGCTTGTAGTAATTCAAAGTAAGGATGGGACAGTCTTCGAGATAGACGAAGAGATCGATCCAAGAATAGAAGAGATGGCTGACCTCGAGCCTTTAGAAGAGCTCGAAGAGGTCAAGGTCGAAGAGGTTGATCCCCCAAAATCTGTGAAGGTAGGGAAAAACCTTTCAGAAGAAACAAAGTAGCAATTAATTGGCTTCTTCAGGAAGAACCATGATGTTTTTGCATGGTCACATTTGGACATGGTAGGAACAAGTCCGAATGTGATGAGCCACGCCCTTAACATTGATAAGAGCTTCACCCTAAAGCAACAAAAATGAAGACTCCTGGACGATGACAGGAAGAAAGCCCTGAAGGAAGAGGTCGACAGGTTAAAGGCGAATCGATTTATACTAGATGCCTTTTACTTTGATTGGGTCGCCAACCCGGTACTAGTTCCAAAACCTAACGGAATGTGGCAGACTTGTATTGATTACTCTGACCTCAATAAGGCATGCCCTAAGGACTGTTTTCCTTTACCTCGGATCGACCAGCTCGTAGATACCACAGCCAGGCACAGACTTATGTCATTCATGGACGCTTATTCTGGATATAACCAGATTTCCATGCATGCCTGGGACCAAGAGCATACGAGTTTTGTGATAGATAAAGGGATGTACTGTTACAATGTCATGCCTTTCGGGCTCAAGAAGGCTGGAGCCACCTACCAAAGGCTCGTAAATATGATGTTCTCCGAGCAGATAGGTAATAACATGGAGGTATATGTTGATGATATGTTGATCAAATCTAAACATAACCATAACCATGTGGACGACCTCGAAGAATGCTTCGCCATTCTACGGAAGTACAATATGAAACTCAACCCCCAGAAATGCTCTTTCGGAGTATCGTCGGGCAAGTTCCTGGGTTTCATTGTGAACGCACGGGGAATAGAGGTTACTCCTGACAAGATCCAAGCATTAATTGACATGCCCTCACCTTAAAAACATAAGGATGTCCAGAGTTTTACTGGACGGATGGCGGCATTAAGTAGGTTTATCTCGAAA
This sequence comes from Humulus lupulus, assembly GCF_963169125.1. Lineage (NCBI taxonomy): Eukaryota > Viridiplantae > Streptophyta > Magnoliopsida > Rosales > Cannabaceae > Humulus > Humulus lupulus. The sequence continues at coordinate 204,585,766 of NC_084802.1, forward strand.
TCTATGGACCGATGTCTCCCATTTTTCAACCTTCTGAGAGGAGGCAAAAAATTCAAATGGATAGAGGAATGCAAGCTGGCATTTCAGGAGCTCAAGTGACACCTCGCGGAACCTCCCATCTTGTCGAAACCTATCACAGGAGAAATTTTGTACCTATATCTCGCTATAACTGAGCACGCCAAAAGTGTCGTGCTCGTCTGAGAAGACTAGATGGTACAAAAGCCAGTATACTATGTCAGCAAAAGTGCAACGCCCTGGTTACCCCAAAACAGTTACGGTGAACCAGAAATTTGACCCACTACCCGAGTCCTTTGGTTAAAAACATGCTCTAAGTGTTATTAACAGGCTAAGGTGGAAAACCAATAAAAAGGTAAGGATATATTTTATTAAATACATAAAACTGTTCATGGGCCCATAAAAACATTTAGAAGTTATTTACAACTCAAAATGGTCATTACTGTTTCAAATTTACAAACCCGCTGACATAAGCGTCAAAAATAGGGAAAGCCCCCTAGTTCCTCTGAGAACTCCTTGGCCGTGGTGGTCAAGCGGCCGCATATGTACACATCACCACCTAAGCTCTCCACTCAAGGCTGAGTGAGCTTTTCTTTCCCTTTCCTGCACCACATAGCACCCATAAGCCAAAGCCCAGCAAGAAAACACAATAATGCATATAGATATTATCAATTGATTATAATTATAATCACACAGACTTATAGCTCTTAAACAGATGAGTGAATATCACTTGAGGTTCTAGTAAACCATACTGAGTGACTGACAAGCAAGTCATTAATTTAAACAGATGAGTGACTGCTGGGTAAGTCACTAGCCTTAAACAGATGGGAGACTGATGGGTAAGTCTCTAACTTAAACAGTTGAGTGGCTGTTGGGTAAGTCACTAACTTAAACAGATGAGAGACTGATGGGTAATTCTCTAGCTTAACAGATGAGTGACTGTTGGGTAAGTCACACAAGCGCCTTTAGTTTTCATCGAACTTGAGGTCGGTCCGGCATTAATGCTCTTCTGAGTCATTTAATGCAGATGTCGATTAGATCTAATCTTTATTGGCTTGTATTGAACACGCTAAGGCCGTCCTGACTTATAAGTCAGCACTGTGTGACCAGTGCCTAGTACCACTATCGAACTTGACTAATAAGTCCCAGCTTCACAGTTGATACTGACACCTTTGCCAAATCTGACTAATTAGTCAGTACCATGCACAAGTGAGCAATATTTTCCAAGCATTCAATAATCAATCCATGTCCACATTTACACAATCAACATGCCTCATGAACAACCTTGCATGTCACTTACCTCTGGTTCGAGCAAGAAATATAATAAGAACGACTCATGAGAATGATCGACCTATGATTCCTTAGCAATTACCTAATCATAATCAATTATAACCTCCATTAATGAAATTCAACATTGAAAGGGTCTTAACTTAAACCCCACTCTCGGGACCTCGAAACATGCCCACACAGTGAGTAGATTCGATCCCGGGCCTTAAGGATAGAAACCCCAAGCCAAAAACCCTTAAAAACACTCAAAACGGGACTTTGAAGGAACAGATTAGCGCTACTCCCTAGCGCCCCAGCGCTATTCTCAGAACCCCCAACACGCCCAAATGCCTCCTGTGTAGTGCTGTAGCGCCCTAGGGTGGGCACTATAGCGCTACCTCCAGACCAGATACCCCCTAAAACCTCCTCCTTCAACTCCTTCGATTCTAACTTGATTCCAATGCTTCCAAATCCCATTTTTGGTGCCAAATGAACCCAAAACCATCCCAACATACCCCAAACATCACAACCATAAGAACCCTAGCCAAAACTCCCAACAAAACCAAGTATTCAACCTAGAAATCTCAACTGCAAAACAGAACTAAAACAGGGCAAACCAGGGAATTCAATGGCTAGAAACTTACCCAAAGCTCAGCTTGTGATGCTCTTCAATGGAGGAACACTCTCCCAAACTCCCAAGGCTTACTTCCCAAGCTTGAATCCTCAAGAATGGTTCAAAATCACAAAGAACACTGAAGAAATGAAGGTACGGGAAAGCTCTCCAAGTTACTTTGTTTTCTCTCTTCTTCCCAGCCTAAAATGGCTTATATTTATCCTAGGGGTGAAAAGACCAAAATACCCCTAGGTCAATTAAAGGTTTCTATAGGCTCTCAAAGGCAAAATTGGTATTCCCCACCTATCTCGTTAATCATAATTAACGCCCTCCAATTCCCGCTATTCTCGATATTCTCAAACACCAATAATTTATATCCCATTACCCTTTAATTCCCGGTAACGCTCTAATCATTAAAATCACCCCGAGACTCATCTCGAGCCCCGAACTTAAACCTGTTATAACTAGATCGCTAATTAATATTCCATGATCGTCTCATGTCGAATAGCTCGAACAAACCCACATTATAATGTGGTCTCAACAATTTATCATCGACATGCATACAAATATACAATTATACCCTCAACGGGCCAAATTACCATCACACCCCTGTAATTAAAATCTGGACCCACATGCATGCATTTAACATCATATTATAATATCATTCTCATAAACATGCATATTATCATTTAATGGCATAATTAAGCAAGTATGGCCCTCCCGACCTACTAATCCCGCCATTAAACCACATCGGAGAATTCGGGGCATTACTGGGGGCAGAATCGAGATACCCCTTAATGGAGAAATTGACTCTCAGCCTAATTCACTCATCTCAAAAGCTTCGACCTTACTTTCAAGCACACCCCATCCATGTGTTGACTGACCAACCACTACAACAAGTCTTGTCGAAGCCAGAAACCTCAGGTTGATTATTAAAATGGGTTGTTAAGCTCAAGCAATTCGAGATCACTTATCATCCGAGGTCAACCATAAGAGGACAGGCCTTGGCAGACTTCATAGTCGAATATACTGGAATGACTGACGACGAAGTTATAACCCCAGCCCACGAGCTGTGGAAACTTTATGTCGATGGGTCTTCCAATGAAAATGGATCGGGGGCATGAATCATATTGATCACTCCAACTAGAAGCCGATTTCACTCCGCCTTGAGATTTGACTTCGAAGCATCTAACAATGAGGCTGAATACGAAGCTCTACTTGCAGGACTTCGAATAGCCAAGGAACTCAAGGCTAAGGCAATACACTGCTACAGTGACTCGCAGTTGGTGGTCAACCAAATTTTAGAGGAATACCAAGCTCGTGGAACAAACATGGCTGCATATTTAGAAAAAGCAAAAACAGCACTCGAAAATTTCGAGTGCTATACAATAGAGCAGGTTCCCCGAGAGCGAAATTCGAATGCAAACGCCCTAGCCAGGCTCGCCACATCCGCCTAGGTCAACGAGCTGAATGTTGTGCCAATCAAGCATTTGTCGACACCCAGTTTAGGCGAGCCTGAATAGGAAGATGTTTGCATGATTAACTCCGAGCCAACTTGGATGACCCCAATAATTGATTACCTTGAAACCGGCATTCTCCCAGCAGAACGAAACAAGGCTCAGAAATTGATGTATCAGATTCCTAGATATACTATTGTGGAAGGAAAGCTATATCAGAGAGGATACTTTATGCCAACTCCGATGTGTAACTCCGCCCGAGGCCAAGAAGATCCTAGAAGAGATTCATGAAGGATTTTGTGGGGACCACACTGGGGGGCATAGCCTATCAAAGAAAAGTATACGCCAAGGATACTTCTGGGCCACTATCAAAGCAGACTCATTTGATTACGTCAAGAGATGCGATAAGTGTCAATGGTTCGCTATAATCCCAAGAGCTCCACCTTCTTAGCTAACTATGATGACCTCCCCATGGACATTTTCCATCTGGGGAATTGACCTCATAAGCTCACTGCCAACTGGCAAAGGAGGAGTTAAGTACGCAGTAGACACGGTAGATTATTTTACATAGTGGACCGAGGCCGAACCTCTGGCAACAATTACCTTACAGAAAGTCTTGGAATTTGTGGTAAAAAATATAATCTACCAATATGGAATGCCAAGGAAGATAGTATCAAATAACAGTACTTAGTTCGACAGTGAACTGTTTACCAAATTTTGTGAGAAAAATGGGATAATAAAGAGCTTCTCCTCTGTGGCCCATCCCCAAGCAAATGGCCAAGTCGAAGTTGTGAATAAAACTCTGAAGAGTTCTATGAAGAAGAAATTGGAAGAAGCTAAAGGAAAATGGCCTGATGAGTTACCCCAAGTCTTGTGGGCATATCGGACCACAGCTCACACTTCAACAGGACATACCCCTTTTTCTCTGGCATATGGATGCGAGGCTATGTTACCAATCGAGGTCGAAATACCCACTATTCGTAGCCATGCTTATGACCAAGCCTCGAACCAATCCCAGCTTGAAATAAGTCTGGACCTGATCAAAGAAAGACAGGACGAGGCTCAACTAAAAAATGCAGCATATCAGCAGCGAGTTAGCCGATATTTCAGTAAAAAGGTTCGAGACAGAAAATTTGGATTGGGAGACTTGGTGCTAAGGCATGTGTTCCTAGCTATGAGAGACCCAGCCTCTGGCATGCTCGGGCCTAATTGGGAAGGGGCCTTGTCAAATCGAATCAGTTATCCGACCTGGCGTCTACAAGTTGGCAAGATTAAACGGGGAATTGGTACCACGAGCTTGGAATGGTGAACATCTACGACCTTACTATCAATAGTGTAGGAATGATGTCACCTGTAACCGTGCTTGTTTATCTTTACAAAAGTTTATGATGATAAATTGGGCGATATTGAATAAAGTCATTTTCGTGTCAATATATTGTATTTTTTGCAAATTCTCTTAATTTAATAACCTATGGTCACACTCATAGGATATTAAGGGGGCATCAGTGGTATAAATACCATAAGTTTGAAAAAGAAATAACTCAAAAATAGCATACATGAAAACTAAGCAAATGTCTGGACCGTTAACCAGATTATTAAAAGTAAAGTGTTTGGATATAACCAAATATGCGAGCTAAAATTTGGATATAACCAAATTATATACAAATTGTTTGGATATAACCAGATACGTGAGCTAAAATTTGGACATAACCAAACTATATAAAATAAAGTGTCTGAATATGACTAGGTACGCGAACTAGTACGATCTAGATTTAACTAGATCGAAAATATATAAGTGTATGGATTACGAACAAAACACGACATAAATAGGTTTGGAACAAACCAGCTAAAATTGATCGACGCAGATGGGATATAAATAAACCCACTTCAAGTTAAGTTGAGATCAAGGCTGGAATATCTTGCAAAAAGATAGTTTCGACCTCATACCTTTGGGGAGCTACCCGAGGACGAGGAAAAGTAACTAGAAAAGCAGGATATAACTAAACTACCTACCTTACACGTCATATAAGTACTTTCGGGGGCATGGTAAACGTAAGTTTTGACCTTGACAAATAACGAGATCGGACGGATATATCGAGAAAACTATGCGAGAATGCATAGAAACTTGAACTGAAATCTACCATGTGTTTGTATGAATAAACAGACATAAAGGCACACTTTTAATATAAATTGCTTAAATTTTTTTGATTTAAAAGATGTAAAGCAAAAATATTAAAGTAAAGTCAAATATGGTATTACAAATATCATAAGAAAATAGCTCTTTTACGAGATATAAATTGTCATAGCCCCAAAGGCATAAAAAGCAAAAGATAAAAACTATTACAAAAGTCTCAAAGGGACGCAGCCTAGAATCGAGATTTAGGAGGAAGGAGCGCCCTCCTTAGCCTTCTCAGCATCCTCCCGAGCAGCCTCCTCCGCATCAAGCTGAGCTTGCCATTTTCCCACAAGCTCTTCCTCAAAAGAGCCTAGGAAGCTGGTGTCAAGACCGGCGTTGCTGGGCCAGATCCTGTACATGGCCATGTCAACCGCCATATCCTTCCTCTCCTTGAACTCTTCGAGAAGACGAGCCTTTTTGCCCTCCATTATCTTGAAGGTGGCCTTTTTCTCCTCCTCAAGCTTGGCATTGATCTTCTCAAGCTCCTCGAGCTTGGCATTCAGCTCCTCAACTCTGGCCTTCATCTGCTCGACCTCAGCCTCCAGCTTTAATTTTGCGGCCTGAAACTCGTCAGCGAGCTTGAGTTGAAGATTCTTCGATTCCTAGGCATAGGACATGCTCGCGTGGACCTCGTTGTTCAGCTTGTAATTTAGCTAAGCAACTGCAGTAAGAGACTAACACACAAAAAAATCAAGTTAGAACATACACTAAGCACAATTACAACAAATAATAAGGTGAGATAGGTTACGGTAGCGGCGAGCTCGACACTCTTGTCATAAAGGACGTTGCAATCCCGAGCATTGACCAAAAACTGCCACTGGGGAGCCTCAAGACTATTGATGCTTTGGCCTACCCGAGATAGGACGTCCGAGCCAAGTGTGGCTCCTAAGTCCCGGCAGCATTGTCGACGACATACTCATCAACATGAGTAGAAATTGACAACAGGCGCCCTTTGGAGGTCACTGGTTTCTTTGGAGGTGGGTCGAGCGTTGGGAGGATCTTGATGGCAGGAGGCATAGGAGGAGCACCTGTGGTGAAAGCGTTGACGTAGGAAGTAGGATCCGCGACCGGGCTCGTAACAATGGGAGCTGCGGAAGGAGGAGTCTTCTTAGTCCTCTTAGGGACCTTAGCAGGCCGATCAGACTTTTGCGAGGCTCTCAGGCGCTTACTCTTCTTGGCTCCCTCTCCACTGGCGAGCACGTTCTCGAGGTCGGAGTGCATGGTTCCTACACAATCAAATTACATTATAAAATATTTCAAGACGCAAAAAGTTAGCATAATGAAGACAGTCAAGGAATAAAGGACAAGTGATGAGGAACCTAACTGGAACTCTCCCCCGAGCTCGTGCTCGGCGACCATGTAATTCCCACATCCTCGGAAGAGGCAAGGGGAGTCCCTACCCTATATGTGGAAGTCAACCTTGAAAGATGCATATAGTCATTCGTCTCGTATTGGATAGCTATTCCGGCACAAACTTCATTTAGACTATACATTGTGTCGTACATTCCTAGCTAGCTATCGAACCTATGGACCCTATCGTCTACCCAAGACCATACATTAAAATTGTCCCTATCATCTGGGCACAAGATCAGGGTGTCGGGTTAATGCTTAAGTATGAAAGGAGACCACAAGGTCAGGCTAAGAATGACTTTACCTCTGTCGCTCGAGCATGATGCCTCATAATTAGCATCGTTCCTCGAGCCAGGACTCCCGCAACGACGAACTGGGGATCGTGCCATAGAGCTTCGCCTCGGGGGAAGGCTGTGTTAGGATCGAGTTTCCTAATACGCAGCGGAATGGTGGTGGTGTTGGCCCAGTGTACAACAAAATTTTTGTAACATATTTAAACTACGTTTAAATATGTGGATCCATTAATATACATACATTAATCATAAGCAAGTTAAGGATAGAATTCATACCTCTTGAAGCCTATCAAGTGTCCTTGCTATCTTTTCGTATTTAGAACGATCTTCCTATCCAAGCCGCTCCCACGTACTCACACCAAGATCTTCCAAAACGTTCTCTACGCCTTAAGAAGTGTGTGGGCACTTAGGGAGTGAAGGATAGTTTATTTGTAGTTCTGCTTGATGTACTCAACACAAGAGATCAAGAGAATAAGCCTGAGAATTGGTTCTTTATTTTTCAGGGAGAGAAAACAATCGGTCACAGAGCGAATGTTCAAAGTTGTCACAGATATCTGAATATTTTCTGACCAGTCATACTTAAAAGAAAATATTCAAATTTAAAAAATAAATCTGTACCCAACTTACAATTTACTTTTTAATTAATTAATTATTCTATTAATGAAAAAATCCAAAAACTAATTTTTGAATTATCCATTAATTAATTAATTAAATAAATAAAAATGAAAATCCTATCCCTAAAAATAGCCCTACACGCCACACGTAGTGTGTGCACGTGTAGCCTCCCTATTTTTAGAGATGTTGGTTTTTCAATTTTTTTATTTAATTATTTATTCAAACTACTTTGTCAGATAAGATCTAACAACCTGATAACTAATTAAAATTTGAATTCAAATTTAAATTAATTATCTTTTTAACTAATTATCAAATATAATTTGTTGACCCTGAATTTGGCCAACTGACATGGAGTCAAATATGCTTGATGTGGACAAACACATTGGAAAGAATGTGATGATGAAATGATAAAGAACACAAGGGTTTATAGTGGTTCGGCTCCAGAATCTGGTAATAACCTACGTCCACTTGAATTGTTATTGATATAAGACTCAGAGGAGTGATCAAAGAACTAGGGTTCAATGAGTATCAACCACCTCTCAGGAATAATACAATGTATCTAATCAGATAACTCTAATTTCTAGTGATCTGAAAGCAAGAAAGAAGAAGAAGATCCCTTTCCCTTGAGCCCTCATTCTTTATATATAGGCTCAAGGAGGATTTACATTAATTTGTTACAGATATGATTTCCTAAATAGTCGGATACTCAGGAAATCATGGGAGATAATTTCGGATACTATCATAACTGCATAAGATCTTTTCCACGTATATCATTCGTACTACCAGGCTGGTCGTATGAAGAGATCGGACATCGTGACACTAGATGTACTCCTGGTCGATAATCGAACACGAATTCTGCCAAATGTTAGCCACGTGTACAAAATGTTCGCCATGTCATCCATACTTGTTTTTTGGATAACATTTGCCCCCAAGTTTGTTTAGTGCGACCAGCAATAAAGAAACTTGAAGGAAGCAACCGTTCATATCCCCACGATGCCTGTCAGAATCCCCGTGCGTTTTTGAATACTATGACATAATTTTGTCTAATCAAGCCCTTTCAGTTTTCAAGAAACAAATTGACGGCTTATACACTTCCCCACGTTTCGAGAATTAAAAAAATAATGATTATTACTTTTTGGCCATACCTCGGTCTCTATAAATAACTCCTTTTTCTTCTCAAAAAGGTTTTTCTTACCGTATTTGCCAAGAACTTCAAGAACTTTGCCTACAGAGCTTCGAAACCAGACAGTCGCCTAGATGAGGACCTTCCTGACTCGAACCTTTTCATCCTCTTCCGAACCTTCATCTTTGCTAAGGTAATCATTGACTTTCTAAATTTATGCCATGCACGCCGTTTTTATGCTCTGTGATTTCTGTGTTCCAGGCCCATGGTTACGCCCGACCCCCACTCCAGGAATGGAGTCGAGGGAAGCACTCTTAGCCAGCATGCCTAATGCTGCTAAGAGTGTAAAGAACTTAATTAATGAGGCTAACCTTAGGCTGGCTGGCCTTTGGGGCTCCCAACCTGGGACTAACGAACCCTCTGCGGGTGGTGTCCACGTCGATGCGGAACCCGAGCAGCAACCTCAGGTACCCCCTCCACGGAGGAGGCCAACTGGGGTTAAAATTAGGGAACCTGCCGTTCCCCACCGAGCAGCGGAATCTTCGATCCCCGTGGGCAAGGGGAAACAAAAGGCTGCCGAGCCTGCCGAACTTTCTGATGACTCGTCAGATGTAAACGGTACAATAATCTCGTTTTTAAATAATTTTCCAATTCCCTCTCATCTATTTGATGGGGATGGAAACTTTAGGAATACCCCTTCTTTAAACTCAGATTTCTTCCAGGAACTAGGTAGTTCAGTAGATAATGTTACGACCAGTAGTTGTAGCTCGGGTACTTTGCTTGTAATCCTTTTACTTTTATCTCTGTTCCCCTTATGGCACTTAATCTCACTGCTCGAGGTCACCGCTACTTCTTCTGTCCCAAAGAAGGATAGCAAAAGGGCTCGAGGGGATAGTAGAAAGATCCCCTCGAAGAAGGCTCGAATAGAAGATACTCTCGCCGCCGTCCCTTCTAAGGAAAACATGACACCTCCGCCCCCCACCAAACAGTCGATGCCCATGCCTGAGAATCCACAGCCCTCCTCTAGGGTCGCTAGCAAAGAGACTTTGGACAACCTGTCCGAAGGCTTGCTGTCCAGCCTCGTGGTCGGATCAGCCAGGGAGAGGATATACAAGCTCTCGAAGCACAGATGCAGCTAGGCCGCCATCAACGAAACTGCCTCAATGGAGGTCGACCAAATCATCAACAGAGGGTTGAATGAGATAGTTAACGTAAGTCATCTTCTGCTGTTTCATCATTTATGTCTGACTTCTTTTCCTTACTTTTTCATTTTTTGTCTTCACGGGCTGCTGTCTTTAACTGCCAGCTAGCACCGTGCTGGGGCGTTGGTTTCCCGCGGACAGAACTTCGACTCCAGGCTTGCTCAGGCTAAGCAAGCACTTGAGGATGAGAAGAAAAAGCTGCTCGAGGAGAATAAGGAGTTGTCCAAGCTGAATGAACAGCTATGCGAGGACCAAGCCACTCTCACCCAGGAGCTTCAGGACAGTCAAAGGGGCCTTGAAGAAAGCCAACGAGGAGCGGCACAAATGGAGGGAAAGTTCTGTACTTATCACCCAAGAGTGTAAACAGCTCAAACTCGATCTGACCGCCAACAGGGATGAGGCGAAGAAGCTTGAAGAGTGGGTGCGAGAGCTTGAGGGGCGAGTGCAGGAGCTCGAGGAGGACGGGACCAGAAATTTGAAGAAGTACAGGGAAGCCACCTTTCTCTGTTTCTACGATTTCTGGAAGCATAACCGGGAGGCCAACATTAACTATCTCTCCGAGCGGTTGCAAAGGACGCTGATGGCGCAGTGCGCCACTCGGTTGGAGGCAGAGGAGAGAGCCAAAGCCAAAACCCCTGCTGCTGATGTCGAGGCTGGTCCTCCGGTTGATCAGAGCACTCCTCCTAATCCAGAAGACCTTCCTGCTCCCTAATAATTCTCTTTTTATTTTTCATTCAGCTTCTATGGCCCACGGGTCTGTTTGTAAAGACAATTTGTTTTTATTGCTGCGAGGGCAGCTTTTTTACTTACACTTGAACGATTACATCCGAGCAGTACTGCTCGCAGTGTAAAGGCTTTTTTTTTTCTTAATTATATATTTACATCCGAGCAATAATGCTTGCGGTGTAAATGATTGCCTTATTGATATTATAATGTTTCTTTTATTATAATACATGTTCGCATGACCGAACTTAGCATAGTACTTTGGTTTGATTTAACAAAACATAAATTTTGAAAAATGCTTTAAGTACCGTAGCATGCTTTCACTCATTTTGTTCATGTGTTTACATACTTCATGGTACGCTTTGCTATCGATGTACCTTATATGCCCCCCAAGTGATCGAGGAGCTTTAGGTCCTTGGTCACTTGCCTTGACCACAACCTGTTCAAACATTGTTGCTCGTTATGTAATTCAACACGTAATACAGCAAAACAACACACGTAATGAACAAATACTTGCAAAAATAAATTTACAAAGGTTGGCAAGAATGACTGGCTGCGCACAGTCCCTTATAATCTCGTATTAAAAATGGACTAATCATGTCTTTACGAGTGATCTTAGAAAAGATCTTACACTTATAAGCGATTAGCCATACAATGTGGCTAACCCTTTTTCGAAACTTGTAAAAAGTAAAAATTAATACAAGTCAGTCCTTTAAGAAGGACTATTTATTGGTAGTACTTGCACAGGTGTTCACCGTTCCAATAGCGTGGAATGAGATCTCCATTTAAGTGTGCAAGTTTGTAGGTGCCCGGATGAAGGACTTCTTCAATCTGGTAAGGTCCTTCCCAGTTTGGTCCGAGCACTCCAGCAGTGGGGTCGCGGGTATTCAAGAAAACTCGTCGTAGCACTAGGTCACCGACGTTGAATTTCCTTTCTTTTACTTTTAAGTAAAAGTACCGAGCGACCTTTTGTTGATATGCCGCAACCCGGAGTTGGGCTTTTTCTCGTATTTCTTCAATTGAGTCTAGGGACTCCATCATTAGTTGGCTATTCTGGCTCTGGTCGTATGTAATGCGTCTATGTGAGGGGGGATCTAATTCGACAGTTAACATAGCTTCATATCCGTATGCCAAGGAAAATAGGGTGTGACCTGTCGCTGTTTGATGCGAGGTTCTATATGACCAGAGTACTTCAAGCAGCTGTTCTGGCCATGCTCCTTTAGCGTCTTCAAGTCTTTTCTTCTGGGTGTCCTTAAGTGTTTTATTCACTGCTTTGACCTACCCGTTTGCTTGTGGATGCGCAACTGAAGAATAGCTTTTGATAATCCCGTGTCTTTCGCAGAAGTCGGTGAATAGATCACTATCAAATTGGGTGTCGTTGTCTGAGATGATTTTTCGAGGCAAACCATATCGGCAAACAATGTTCTTGATGACAAATTCAAGAACTTTCTTTGTCGTTATGGTAGCGAGTAGTTCAGCTTCAGCCCATTTGGTGAAGTAGTCAACTGCTACAACTGCGTACTTCACTCCGCCTTTTCCCGTTGGCAGGGATCCAATCAAGTCTATTCCCCATACTGCAAAAGTCCTAGGACTCTGCATCTGTTTTAATTCGTTTGGAGCTGCTCGTGGGATTTTTGAAAATCTTTGACACTTATCGCACTTTCGCACAAACTCCATTGAATCTTCGTTCATAGTCGACCAGAAATAGCCCTGCCTTAGAATCTTTTTTGCCAATCTTTGCCCCCCGGCATGATCCCCGCAGATACCTTCATGTACTTCCTTCATTAGCTCCTTAGCTTTCTCTGGTGTAATACATCTGAGCAGTGGCATGGAATATCCCCTTCAGTATAGAACGTTATCGACCAGTATATACCTAGCAGCCTACCTTTGAAGAGTTCTGGCCTTGTTTCTATCTGCTGGTAGTACACCATTTGTCAGATACTCCAAGTAAGGCGCCATCCATGTATCTTCCATTCAAATTTCCATACTGGCTTCAATTGCTCGTATGCTTGGCTCACTCAATCTTTCTACTGGCACAATGTTCAAAGTATCAGCATCTTTCGCGCTCGCGAGTTTGGCTAAGGCATCTGCGTTCGAATTCTGATCCCGGGGTATTTGCTGGAGGGTATACTTCTTGAATTAGGCCAATAGATCTTTAGTTTTGTTCAAGTAGGCCACCATTTTTAGGCCTCGTGCTTGATATTCCCCTAGAACTTGATGCACTACCAGCTGTGAATCACTGTAAATATCCAGCACCTTTATACTCATGTCTTTCGTCATTCTTAATCCAGTGAGGAGTGCTTCGTATTCGGCTTCATTATTTGACGCTGCGAAGTCAAACCTAATGGCGCAGTGAAATCGATGCCCCTCTGGCGTTATCAAGATCACTCCTGCTCCTGCGTGAGATTCGTTTGATGACCCGTCTATGAATAACTTCCACGAAGGAGCTTCGTCTTGAAGCTCAGGCGCACTAGGTTTTTCGCACTGCTCGTTGTCCGAGAGTTCGGTGAACTCTGCAATAAAAACAGCCAAGACTTGTCCTTTTATTGCTGCTCGCGGTGAATATGTAATATCGAACTGCCCCAGTTCGACTGCCCATTTTAATAAACACCTAGCCGCCTCTGGTTTTTGGAGGACTTGCCGAAGGGGCTGGTCAGTAAAAACTGTAATAGGAAGGACGTAGCTTCCTTGAGGCCAAGATTAAACAGTATGATAACCTATCGATGGGAGGATACCTCAATTCTGCTCCGATTAGCCTCTTGCTTACATAGTAAACTGCCTTTTGTACGCCTTCTTCCTCTCGTACTAGTACCGCACTAGCAGCAACTTCAGTGATCGCCAGGTAGATGAACAAAGTTTCTCCTTCGATAGGCTTTGATTAAATAGGAGGCTGTGCCATATGGGCTTTCAAGGCCTGAAAAGCTTGCTCGCAGTCTCCTGCCCATTTAAATTTCTTATTGCCCCTAAGTAGATTGAAGAAAGGGACACACTTATCCGTTGATTTTGAAATAAATCTACTTAGGAATGCGATCCTCCCAGTTAAACTTTGTACGTCTTTGATCTTCTCTAGCGATTTCATGTCGATCAGGGCTTTTATCTTGTCGGGGTTGGCCTCGATCCCTCTTGAATTAACAATGAACCCCAAAAACTTCCCTGATCCAACTCCAAAGGAACATTTGAGAGGATTTAGTTTCATCTGGTACCTGTTCAATACATTGAAACACTCTTGCAAATCCTTCACATGTCCTTCTGCCTTTTTCGACTTTACCAGCATGTCATCCACGTACACCTCCATGTTTACGCCGATCAACTCTTTAAACATGTGGTTAACCAGTCGCTGGTAAGTCGCACCTGTGTTTTTCAGTCCGAAGGGCATTACTTTATAACAGTATAATCCCGTATCGGTCCAAAAGCTGGTGTGATCCTCGTCAGGGGGATGCATGCTGATATGATTATAGCCTGAGTATGCATCCATGAAGGAGAGGATCTCGTGTCCTACAGTAGCAGTGACCAACTGGTCGATCCTTGGGAGTGGGAAGCAATCCTTCGGGCAGGCTTTATTAAGGTCTATAAAATCCACACAGGTTCGCCATTTGCCGTTAGGCTTAGGAACCAGTACAGGATTAGAGACCCACGATGGATAAAACGCCACCTTGATGAACCCGTTCTCCTTTAATCTCTCAACTTCTTCCTTTAAGGCTCTCGACCGATCCTTATTGAGCAGCCTTCTTTTCTGTTGCAAGGGCGGAAAACTCTTGTCTATGTTCAGGACATGGCTTATGACTACAGGATCTATCCATGGTTCTTCCGCAAAAACTCCACCAGTGCATGTTTCGTGGTGGGTTCTAAGTTTTTCCCGACCTTCATGACTCTGGTCGGGTCTTTCTCGTCAAGTTGGACCTCTTCCTGGTCCTCGACGGGTCCAACGTTTTCTTCACAATCCCCAAAGCGAGGATGTAAATCTCTATCCTCACTTTGGGCAACACCTTATTTGGTGACTTCTTCACCGTATTGGGCTTGTGTATCAATTTCCATCTGCAACCTATCTGGGGGAGTGCTCTTTGATGTTCCCTTCTTCGCCTTCGTGACTGAGGCGCTGTAGCACTCCCTAGTCTCCCTCTGGTTTCCCAACATGCGTCCTACCCCTGCGTCTGTTGGGAATTTCATGGCTAAGTGTCACATAGAGGTGACGGCCCGTAGATCAACCAGTATAGGCCTTCCAATGACCGCATTGTACGCCAAGGGACAATCGACCACTATGAAAGTAGCGAGTAATGTCCTAGTAGCAGGCGCTGTTCCTGCTGTCACTGGTAGTTTGATTGATCCTGCGGGGGCGAGTCCCTCACCAAAGAAGTCGTATATTGTTTGGTTGCAGGGCTCCAAGTCCTTAACGGACAACTTCATGCGTTCCACCGAAGACTTATACAGGATATTCACTGAACTTCCTGTATCAACCAGCACTCTTTTCACCATCATGTTGGCCATTTGGATATCCACGACCAGCGGATCGGAATGTGGGAATCAGACGTGTTGGGCATCGCTATCAGAGAAGGTTATTTCGCCTTCTTCTGATCGAGCTATTTTCGGCGCGCGGTCATCCACAGTCAACATCTCGATGTCCTGGTCGTGGCGCAGAGTTCGAGATTATCGTTCTCTGACCTTTCTGCTATTTCCTGCGAGGTGCGGGCCTCCACAGATGGTTAACAATGTGCCAGTCACGGGGTCAGGCTACAAAGGTGGCGAGCATTGGCGTGTGGGCGCTTGCTCGTTGCCACCTGGAGCTTCTCGTTGGGAATTTCCCGAGGCTCGTACATATCTTCTCAAGTGTCCTTGTCTAATAACGAACTTGATCTCATCCTTCAGCTGGTTGCATTCGTTGGTATCATGCCCGTAGTCGTTATGATAACGACAGAACTTGGTAGTGTCTTTTCTCGAAATATCTTTTCGAATGGGAGCAGGCTTCTTATAAGGCACGCTGGAACTCGTGGCCTGATAAACTTCTCCCCGAGACTCAACTAGGGCAGTATAGTTAGTGAACTGGGGTTCATAACGGTTGCCCTTGGCTCGTTTTTTTTCGGAGGTGGAAGGCTCGTTGGGTGGTCGTTTCCCCCCATACTTGCCATTGCCGTTGCCGTTGTCGTTGGGCTTGGACCCATTGGCGTCTTTGGCGGGCTCGGCAGTCCCCTTGTCCTTGCCTGGGGGCTTTCCTTCGTTGGCAATGGCGTCTTCGAGCTTGATGTAGCGATCAGCTCGATCTAAGAATTCCTGGGTAGTTCTAACCCCATGTTTTCTGAGGCTTTCCCAAAGAGGCGTGCGACGCTTAACCCCTGCGGTTATGGCCATCATTTTTCCTTCGTCTCCCACTGTTTTTGCTCCAGCGATTGCTCGCATGAAGCGCTGGACGTAGTCTTTTAGTGGTTCTCCATCTTACTGGCGTATTTCAACCAGCTGGTTTGCCTCAGTCGGGTGCACACGACCCGCGTAGAACTGTCCGTAAAACTCCTATACGAACATTTCCTAGGAAACTATTTTTACAGGAGGGAATTTAAAAAACCACTCCTGTGCGGCATCAGAAAGTGTTGTAGGGAAGATCCTGCACCGAGCGTCCTCAGACACTTTCTGAATGTCCATTTGTATCTCGAACTTGTTGACGTGAGATACCGGGTCACCATACCCATCAAAGTTCAGAAGCGTAGGCATTTTAAACTTGCTAGGAGTCTCTGCCATAGCTATCCTCTGGATGAAAGGAGTGCCTTTCCTCCTATCGTGGTCGATGTAAGATGTTCTTCCCCCGACCAGCTGCTGCACTGCCTGGTTGAGGGCATCTATCTGGGTATGCACAGTGCCAGGAATCACTGTGGCCTCTGGTGCTGGGGGGACGTACTCGCCGTGCCGCTCGCGGCGATCGTTGAGTACATCTCTCAAGTCCTCATCTCTCCTCCGCTGCTCGCTAGCTCCGAGCCGGTTGAAGACGTTATTTTGTCTGGGTTGCCCCCCAGCGTCCCGTCTGTTGGGTTGGTCATCCTGAGGTGGTTGGCTTCTATCTCCACCTCTCTCTTCATTCCTCCGACCGGTATTTCCTCTACCTGAGTCAGCCTCATTATAACCATGGCCATCTCTGAATCTTGATTGGCTATGGTGGGATCGACTATTCCCTCAATTGCCTTCCCGGGCTGGAACCTCCCGAGCGTTAGAGGGTGGTCTGTGATGGACCCAAAACGGGTATGTTTTAAATATTTATAACTCGCAAGCGCACGAATCGTATTTATAGAATAGTTTTCGTGTAAGCACGAGATCGAACCCAAAGGAGTTGTCTAAAATCGAAAAGGAAACTATTTTAAACCAAAATTAATAAATTATAATCTAGTTCCAAAGATTGATGGGATTTTTGTATAATAAAAATAAAATAAAAGATAATAATAAAGAAATTAAAGACAATATATATAACATAAATTAATAATAGAAATGAATATGGTAAAATAAGATTATTAAGGATTACAAATCCACAAAATATAAGTTCAATAATATTTATAAGTACATTGATTCCCAAGTTTTAGTGATAGTTAAAATAAATCAAACTATCATTTTCTAAATAGATTTATAATTTTAAGCACAAATTATTTCTAAAAAGATAGGATTTTTCTTCTCTTTTCAAAATTATAATTTCAAAACATTCAGTGTAAATCAATCTAATGAGGTAACAAATAAATCAATGAACATTATTTATAAGGCAAAACATAATATTTTTGTTCTAAGCATGGATGTGTACAATTTAATGACACATCTTACACAAAGAATATTATGTATTTGCACTAATGAAGAACAAAGTTTAAATATGTGCTAACAATCCAAAATACATGATATTTAAGATGAAAGAAGATATTTGAAGAAGAAAATTCCATAAATTTTGTTGCACAAAATGGGAAATCAATATACAAAATAAACACTATCTAGTTACATATTGTTTCATCAACACCTTAATAATCTTAAAAAGATTAGAAACACATAACTAGAATAGCAAATACAAACTAAAAATTACAAACATAAATAGGAAAATTTGGAGGAGAAACCCCCAAATTTTTCCTCTAAAAATACATAGAAAATACCAAAAAGAAGAAAAAGATGAAGAGAATTGAGAGATTTTGAATGTGTAGAAATTATGGTATAGTAAACTCTCCTCTAAAAATGGACCCCCTAAATGGTCTTCAAAACTCCCTATTTATAGCCAAAAATGAGGTATTAAAATAATCAATTCAAATTAATTAAATTGATTAAATTAATTTAATTAATTATAATATGGTAAATAGGGGTAAAATATAAGGTGTAATAATGATGTTTTGGGGTAAAATATGTAGAAAGTGAGGTAAAAAGTGGTATTTTTGAACAAAATGGACAATGGGACATTGTTGGGCTCAAGACACAAAATGGCATGCATGGGGGCTGCTTTGTGGCAGGGAAGCAGCTAGCTGGAGCATTGGGCCTGGCGTTGGGGCAGGTGGGCTGGCTGGGTGGCAGGAGCTTCAGCATTAGGCGGTTGGGCCTTGGCTGGTCGTGGGCCTGGCAGTGGAGGCTGAAGGCTTGGGCATGAGATGGTTTCGGCTGGCAGGTGGGGAGGCAGGCGTGAGGTGAGCTGGCGTGATTGGCTGGGGGCTTCAGGGATGAGGCAGGCAGATTGAAGGGAGCTTGCTGGAGGCAAGGAGAAGCTTTGTAGTGGCAGGTGGTATTTGGAGGAGTTGTTGGGCTTGGGCCCAAATGAGGCTTTTTATAAATGCCAATTCTTTTTCTTTCTTTCCTTGAAAATATCATCTTTCCTTCATTTTTCTTTCTCCTCAAGAGCAAAAATTCAGTATTTTCCTTACAAAATAAATATAAACTAAATCATAATAAAATATTTTCAACTATAAAATAAATCAATTTAATTCTTTGAAAATATTAATTATAACTTAATTTATATTTAACATTTAATTTCAATAAAACACACATTTTTTACTTCTAACTAAACACAATAATTCAAATAACATTTTACAACAAAATAACTATAAAAATACACAAAAATATAGAAAATCAAAATAAACCCAATAAATTCAAAATTACTTAAAAACTTAATAAATTACTTAAAAACTCAAGAATTAAGCAACAATTAGCTCATAAAAAGTGCTCAAATAACTCTATTTTGTAGAGTTATCAGTCTGCGTAGGTTGTTAGGTCCCCGTGCATTATCATGCCGTGGGGGGCCTCAGACCGCAGAGCCTCACTCTGAGTTCCTCCTATTACTAGGAGGATGTTGTCCTCTGCTTAGAAGGTTTGGCTCGTCGCCCCTATGGCATCTAGGACTACGAGGCTGCTGCCCGGTCCTATTCTGCCTCTCCCGCGGGGGATTACTGCGACCATTTTGGGATGGAGGTTGTGCTTCAGGGTCTCCTAGCAGGACATCCTCCTGAGGCGCCGGTGGCTGCTCAGGCCTTTGTGGGATCGAGGGTTGGATAGGCGGGCTAGGATTGGGACCCCTCTAGGGTGGCCTACCTGCGGGTTAATCAGGCTATGAGGCAGGTGCAGCCTGATTCCTAGCCAATTGTAAGGCTGCCTCGAGGGCTGCCATGGCCTCCCTCCGGCGACGGTCCATCTCCGCCTGCCTTTCACTCAGCTCCAGGCGCTGCCGCTCAATTTCCTGTTGCTGTCGCGCCACGATTTCAGCAACACTTTCCTGGCTGGCCCTCAGATTCGCCAGCTCCTCATGCAATGCCCCTAGGTTACTCTTCAACGTCGCGTCGTCCATTTCTTCCTCATCAAATTCCAAATGTGGCTCATCCTTAGCCATGTTTGGAGGAGGAGGAGGCGGGTTAGATGGTGCAGCGCCGTCCGCCTGTCCAGTTTTCCTAGTAGTTTTCGCCATTGGTCTTCTCAACGATGCTGTATCAAGCTCTCAATGAAAGCACCAGAATGTTGACCCTGAATTTGGCCAACTGACACGAAGTCAAATATGCTTGATGTGGACAAACACGTTGGAAAGAATGTGATGACGAAATGATAAAGAACACAAGGGTTTATAGTGGTTCGGCCCCAGAATCTGGTAATAACCTACGTCCACTTGAATTGTTATTGATATAAGACTCAGAGGAGTGATCAAAGAACTAGGGTTCAATGAGTTTCAACCACCTCTCAGGAATAATACAATGTATCTAATCAGATAACTCTAATTTCTAGTGATCTGAAAGCAAGAAAGAAGAAGAAGATCCATTTCCCTTGAGCCCTCATTCTTTATATATAGGCTCAAGGAGGATTTACATTAATTTGTTACAGAAATGATATCCTAAATAGTCGGATACTTAGGAAACCATGGGAGATAATTTCGGATACTATCATAACTGCATAAGATCTTTTCCGCGTATATCATTCATACGACCAGGCTGGTCGTATGAAGAGATCGGACATCGTGACACTAGATGTACTCCTGGTCGATAATCGAACACGAATTCTACCAGATGTTAGCCACGTGTACAAAATGTTCGCCATGTCATCCATACTTGTTTTTTGGATAACATAATTAATTATTTGAATAAATATTAATCTTTTAAATTCAAATCCAATTTGAACTTATCAGATTATTATCTCCCACTCAAATAAAGATATTTAATTAATTCTACCAATTAATTAAATCTAATATTTTCGTAAATAAATATTTAATTTATTATAATTTCGAAAAATTATAATTAATTATTTATTTAATTAAATTTCAAAATTAATTTAATTATTTAATATAATTTCAAAAATTATACAATAATTAAATATTAATTAATTTTGTTAACTACAACTAATTTGTAATTAATTAATTAATCACTATTATCATATAATTGCATATTTGACCTGAAGAATAAATTTCTTCTTAAATATGTCTTTAAACTATTTTTCCCTTCATATCAACTCTTACCTTGAATAGTATTGATAGAACCGCTATGGGGACCTATGGACCTATAATTCCAAGCTCCAATAAATTTGAGATTATTAATTAAACTCTTTAATTAAATAATCTTAATTTATTAATCTCATGATTATTCCACTATAAATATGATACTGCACTCTTGTAATTATAGACATTTCATTTACAGAGTACTTTATAATCATAAAGCGTCCATTGATATAATCATTGCATACAATTTGACCCTCTAATAATGGTTCATAATTAATCAGGAACAAAATTATCGTTTTACCCTTTTAATTATCTCTTATTTCCTTAAGTACCATTGACTTTACTAGTGAAGGTTAATTCATAACTAAATTATGAATTTGAGCTCAATAAACTTTCAGTCCCAAAAGTCAACCCTTAAGAGAACCATCATTCAATCTTTTGCGAGAAGGCATAGATTCCATATCTATATACTATGTCCCCAGCCATCTACATTAATGAGTTCCCAAAACAAAAGTTTCTAGCCTGATCATTCTGATAGACCCCAAATAGTGAATCAAAGAACTCATATAACATAAACAGGAGTTCATAGTAACTTCAGGATTAAGATCTCTTTGTATATGATCATCAGTTGATATATTTAATTAATACTTCGAAACAGTATTTAACTAAGTATTAATAAACATATATGTTCCAGTTCTATAAATTATCTAATATATAAAGCACCTCCACTAAAGTGTCCTACCACAATAGTGATCCGGATCTAGATCACATGTATTCATAATACTAGTGGACCGTACTTGCAGTAATTAATCTAAAAATTCCATAACTTTATTTTACTGCGAACTATTCAAGTTCATTTATCTCAAACACAATCCTCCTGTACCAATACGTGTTTGAGATCACATATATGAACTTAGGAATTTTCCTGATATTTACGTAATATTATCACAGAATAATATAGTCCATAAAATATATGCATAACAAATTCAATTTATTTTTTTATTCCATAAAACAATGTCTACTACATATGCTTTCAGGGCACATTTCCAACAGGCTACCAGTTCGAAGAGGCACAAACTCCCACTTGGTGTACTTATTGTAGGCCCTGTCGTCTGTGGATTGATCCTTCTCTAGGAGACCATAGGCACGAAGATTATCCTCACGAAGAAGATAAGATATGGAGCGCCTGCCATAAGGGAGTTGAAGCAAAGTTTCCTTATGCTCCTTCATCTCGTCTGTGGGAGTCGGTCGGTGATAGTTGGCTGAAGAATTGAATATATTATGAGTGGTTCGAGCTTAAACAAAAATTGAGCATGAGATGAAAAGGATCGTATACTTACGGATTCGTCTGAACAAATAATATCTAGAGGGAGCCAGGCCGTCCGTCCAAAAAAACACCAATTCGAAGTTGGGAGGATGGTTTGGCAAGTCCTCAAAGATCTTCTTCTCCCTCGGATAGCTCGAGAGGTAGTAGAAGCCATCTCCTCCCCAAGCTCGGGAGGGGTTGCTTTTCAAGCAAAAGAGATACAAAATCTCTTTTGGTGAAGGTCCTTCCCACTTTAGCTCATGGTAAAGCGACCTCAGGGCTGGCAAGACCCTGTATGAGGCCGTCTGGAGTTGGAAGGGCGCGAGGCCAAAAAAATCTAGAAAGTCCTTAAAAAATGACTTCAAGGGCAATAAGGCCCCTGCCCTCATTTGCTCGTGGCTCCAAGCCGCGGACTTTAGCTTATTTTCGGGATTACCATCTCCCGAGGAACGACAACTATGCTCGGTGGAGGTCGGAGCTCGACACCTTAGCGAGCCTGATAATCCTAGGCCATGATGAGCTAGGATTTTGGTTATCTGCCCCAATGAGGAGACCGAGCTCCAATAATGCTCGGCCTAAAAAAATTCTTCCCTCGAGGTGGGAATGGCAGTTGGCTGCGAGGTGGATGGGCGATTTGTTGATTCTTCCATCAATGAAAAATTGAGGTCGCCCAATTTGAATGCAACCGTCACTTTAAGAGTAGGGTCGAGAGGAATTGGTCTGGGCTCGGGGTTCGGGTCTGGATAGATTGCGACCCTAAGTTTCTTCCTCTTTTTCTCTTCGACCTCCTCGATTTGGCGTCGAAAGTGAGCTCGGGTGTCCTCTTGCTCACACTTCAATTCGTGCTCCCGACTCAGCCGATAGTTTCGAGTAAAGGGTGACTCTGGGCTCGAAGTTGTCGGTGAATAAGGAATTGCATGTATTGGCCCCCATCGCTTTTCCAAATTCTGCGACACCTAGCAAGAAAGAAAAAGGGTGAGGGCCAGACGAACAAAAGATCAAGGATAAAAATCAAGACAGTTTGAGCTCAAATGCTCGAGACTATGAAATAAGCTCGATCAAAAGAGAGAGATCAGGCTCGGAGCGTGTATTTGACGCGAATGGAGGAAAGTGGATTTATTTTTAAAAAAAGATCTCAAATTTTCAGGGAAAAAGTTGCCGGTTACTCAAAAATTGATATTTTTGGGAAACGTGCAATTTAAAAACCCTAATCCTATACTCCGTTTCTTGGTCTACACGATATGATATTCGAAATCAAGATAACCCAGTAAAAGCCATATTTGCATCATTTATGCAAAATATGGATTTGGAAATCCGTAACATCAGATGAGCCTAAAAACTACACGACATTGACTAAAGCATTCTGGTACTAAAAATGGTGTCCAAAATGCTACTACAACATAAACATGCATGGAAAAACAGAATGTACATGAAAATATGAGAACAGGAACAGATACTTACACAGTGTGGCTGGTGGATACAGAGAAATCGATGATCGAAGGATTGGTTGCAAGAACGATTTCACGGAGTCGAATAGGCCAGCGGTGTTTTGCTTCCTCGGCTTGGAGAACATGCAAGAGTCGAACGAGTTTTGAGTTCTGGGTTTTCGTTCTTTTCTTCTCTCTGAAAGCTCTGAATGCGAAAGTAAGGGAAGAAGATGGCATAAGCATATTTATAGGCCACAAAAGAATGTCAAACGATGAATCAATTTGGACCGTTGGATGAGTTTGGTATCTGATCAAACGAACGGGTACAGGCGTGGCAAAGGCGGAAAAAAGGTGGCAGACGAGAAGATGTGGGCATGGTGCAAACATACTCAAGTACTCTGATCATCCTATACCTACCTGACACGTGTCCACACTGATACTCAAGTACAATTGATGGTACAGTTTCATAGAAGGGCAGTTCAAAAGTTTCCTTCTCACGGGATTCGAACTGATACTTTTGAGGGGGAAAAATGTTACACCCAGATTTCGAGATAAGAAGTTATGACCCCGAAAAGCTGGGCTCGTCAGGTGTGAGCTCAAAACATATGCGGTCATCACACGATCCAACCGTCGAACCTCTTTGAAGTAAACAACGGCCTCGAGGATGTGTAGCCTCAAATATTCTCTAAGCTCACAATGGCATGGTACGACACTTGAATATATTTTTCACTGATTGCGTTCAAGCAAGATGGTTCAAGCTGAGGAAGTGCAAGCTCGAATATGACAACATCATCTGCTTGTACTTGTTCCGAGCATAAGCGAAGCTGGGCGGCGAGCTCGCGAATGACTCATGGTCTCAGTAAACTCGATGCCAATGGCTGATCTCGAAGATTTGATGAATCATCTGGGATAATCAGTTACGTGTGAACATGTTTATTGTTGTACAATCCCAATATTTAAGGGATATCATTTAATCTGTTAACCGTTCCCGATCTTCATGGGACGTTTCCGTGTATGTAGGAAATAATGCATTAAATAACTTTATATTAATGATTTATGGAATATCTTCCCGAAATATGTGGGAATGAATTCTGCAACTGTAATGCCTGAAATCCCTAATGCAGTTTAATGGCTGGATTAGTAGGCCGGGAGGGCCATAACTGTTTAATTATGCCATTAAATGATAATATGCATGTTTATGTGAATTATATTATAATATGATGTTATATGCATGCATGTGGGTCCACATTTGATTATTGTGATATTTTGGTAATTTGGCCCGTTGAGGGCATATTTTTTATTTTGGTGCATATTGTGATTTGTGAATGAGATCTCATTATTATGGAGATATATTCGAGCTATTCAGCATGAGACGGTCTTATATTATAAATTAGTGGTTTTGTCATAACGGGGGTCTTTTATTGGGATATTGAGTAATGAGAATGTTATTTGATGATTAATTAGGAGTTATTGAGATCATGAGGAAATTCTGGAAGTTTGTACTAAAATGTCCCCAGGGGTGTTTTTAGGGCCCCGAGCACTAGGTTTTATTTGAGGTTACTTAAGCTTGAAGTAGCTTGTCAGATAGAACGTACGTTAGAAAACCTCTCGTTCTTCCCCGTTAGTTCATTTTTACCGTTTGAGGCATTGTTGAAGAAATCTCGAGTTCTAGGAGTCGGAATCAAGCGAGGATCGAGGCATAGCGATCCTAGGAAATATTATAAGCTTCTTGACCGAAGGATTTGACGAGAAACAACCCAATCAAAGGTAATCTAAGTTTTAAGTTTTGAGTTTTTTGAGTTTCTAATCTTAAAATTGGCTTTTGTGAATCGTTGAGTTCTTGGTTCGTTTGAGCCTCGGGATTTGATGGTTTTGGATCATTGGGAAGCTTGGGAACTTTGATTTGATGATTTGGAAGTGTTTAGGTATGTTTTTGGAGGGTTTGGGATGAAGGAGAACGTGTTTGGGGATGGCTCTGGGTTGCGGCCCTAGGTGTTGGGCACCGCGGCCCTTGCTCCTGGAGTGGCTGGGGGCCGCGGCCCAAGGTGTTAGGGCTGCAGCCCTTGAGCTACTTTGACCCCGTTTGAGTGTTTTGGCCCCGAGAACTTGGTTTTGGGCCTCGGGATGGTTCCTACTACCCAGATTAGTGGGGATTGATGTCCCGGAGGCTAGATCTTGGTTTGGGAACCTTTGATGTTCATTTTATTGATGGTGTCCCATATTTGGTTATGACTAGGTGACCACTAAAGGACTAAAAGTCAGATCGTTCTCAAGGGTCATTCTTTTATTCATTCTCGCTCGAATCAGAGGAAAGAAAACTGCACCCCATATGTGACATGCATGGCTATTCTTGAGGCATGTTGATTATGTAAATGTGGACATGGATTGATTATTGAATGCTTAGCAAATCTTGCTCACTTGCGCATGGTGTTGACTAATTAGTCAGATATGGAAAAGGTGTCAGTATCAACTGTGAAGCTGGGACTTATTAGTCAAGTTCGACAATGGTACTGGGCACTGGTCACATAGTGCTAACTTATAAGTCAGGACGGCCTTAGCGTGTTCAACGCAAGCCAATAAAGATTAGATCTAATCGACATCTGCATTAAATGACTCAGAAGAGCGTTAATGCCGGACCGACCTCAAGTTCAATGAAAACTAAAAGCGCTTGTGTGACTTACCCATAAGCCACTCATTTGTTAAGTTAGAGACTTACCCATCAGTCTTTCATCTGTTAAGCTAGTGACTTACCCAGCAGTCACTCATCTGTTTAAGCTAGTGACTTACCCAGCAATCACTCAACTGTTTAAGCTAGTGACTTACCCAGCAGTCACTCATCTGTTTAAGTTAGTGACTTACCCAGCAGTCACTCATCTGTTTAAATTAGTGGCTTGCTTGTCAGTCACTCATTATGGTTTATCAGAGCCTCAAGTGATATTCACTCATCTGTTTAAGAGCTATAAGCTTTGTGTGATTATAATAATAATCAGCTGTTAATATCTATATGCATTATTTTTTTTTCTTGCTGGGCTTTGGCTCATGGGTGCTATGTGGTGCAGGTAAAGGGAAAGAAAAGCTCACCTAGCCTTGAGTGGAGAGCTTAGGTGGTGATGTGTACATATGCGGCCGCTTGACCACCACGGCCAAGGAGTTCTCAGAGGAACTAGGGGGTTTACCCTATTTTTGTCGCTTAGGTCGGCGGGTTTGTAAATTTGAAACAGTAGTGACCAGTTTCAGTTGTAAATAACTTGTAAAACGTTTTTATGGGCCCATGAACCGTTTTATGCACTTAATAAAATATATCCTTTCCTTTTTATTGGTTTTCCACATTAGCCTGTTAATAACACTTAGAAGCACGTTTTTAACCAAAGGACTCGGGTAGCGAGTCAAATTTCTGGTTCACCGTTCACCGTAACTATTCTGGGGTAACCAGGGTGTTACAGCAACCTTCTCTGTAAATAGATAAGGAAACACCATTTGTAGAGGACCGATTTCGGATTTCTTGAGAGAAAACTCTGGGCAACTCTTCCCTGAAAAAGTTTCCAGAAAACTCCCAAGTCTTAACAACATAGACTCATGGACTAGGCAGAGTTAACTGCTGAACCATGTAAAAATCCTCTAGTTTTCCTCTTTGTTCATTTTCACCAATATTTTATTGTTTAATTGCTCTACTATTTAAGTTGACGAAAAACATCGTCAACACTTCTCATCCTCGAGGATCTCGTAAGCGGCACTCTTTTCCTCCTTCAGGCGATCGATCTTAGCCTTAGCGGCATCGAAATCAGTCGTCCTGGTGTCGAGCTTGACCTTCAACTTATTAGCGTTAGCCTCGGAAGAATTGAGCTTGGTTTGGGAAGCTTTGAGGGCATGTCAAATGATGCATACTTACAAAAACCCTAAGCTCCATAATCTGATCAAAGAAAAGTGTGGTGTTATCTCCCCTCAGAAATCGCCACACGTTGGCGTCGAGGTTGTTGCATGATTGGTCAGCCCGGGATAGCAAGTCTGAGCATAGGTCGGCTCCTAGGCTCCCAACCATGTTTGCCAAGGGGTACTTGGGCATATGTGGTGTAGCACAGAACTTTTGGACCGTGGTTGGAGTCGGGGCGCCCGCAGGCTACGGGGCCGAAGGTTCTATGTCCTTTTTGCCTTTGTCCCCAACAAGGACTAGGTGGGGAGGAGGAGGAGGAGGAGTCTTCTTTCCTTGAGGAGATGGCATGATAATTGGAGGCTCGTTTATTATTTCCTTCGAGTTTGCAGGAGTGATGTCCTCAGTACCTTTGTAGCGTCAGGAGTCTGGGGCTTGAGCTCGTTAGAGGCAGCTTTCGAAGTCGCCAAGAGAGGGTCCTCAGCAACCTTCGCGGCCTTCGAAGGAAGGGCACCCTTCTTCGAAGTGGTGCGTACCCACTTGCTACCCCGGGCCTTAGGAGGAATCCCCAGGATGTTGTCCAAGTCAAAATCCATCTGGTCTGAAACGAAAAAAGAAGATCAATTATGTTGGGAAAAGAAAAACTCCACAAGTCTAATATTGAAAACAACTAAGTATTAGGAACCTAACTGGAGGTCTCATTTAAGCTCGAGCTCGGGGACCAGAAAATTCTCCTATAAGAGGCCAATGAAGTCCCCTCCCTAAAAGTAGAGGACATCCTAGAAAGGTCCCTATAATCATTGGTCTCATATTGGACGACTTTCTCATCCCAAACCTCATTTAAACTATACATTGTTTGGTATTTCCCCAACTAGCCATCAAACCTATGTACCTTAAGGTCTACCCCTGACCAGACCATAAATTTGTTATGGGAATTGTAAAATAAGACTATGGTATTGGGTATCTATCTAAGCAAGGTGGGAGACCATTTGAGCAGGTTGAGCACGACTTTACCTCCTTTAGGCGAGCTCATTGAGGCTTCGTCTTGTGCTTTGTTACCCGAGTACGAAGGTTCGACTGGCCGAGGTACAGGGCCACATGAGCTCGAACCCACATATTTACCGCGTGTGCTCTTGGTTTCTCTAATGCAATAAACATATAAACATATAGGACAAATCTAAATAATCATGTTTCTACGATGAGATGCATGATTAACATAAAATTGTGTGGGATTCCATGTATGGCATGTTATTTACTAATGCATGGTCATGTGACCAATCAATAATTAACAAAAATTTATTTAAATATAATAAATAAATAAACAATAATGATGAACTGAGTAAGTATTAGGTATTTCTAATTTTACAACCTTTGGAAAAATTAGAAATAATTATAAATTACATAAAATTAAGTTCCTTTGATTCACCTCTCCTTCAAGGTCAATTTTGTAATTTTGTAGGATCGCCTTCCCATTAAATTAATTAAAATAATTTTTAATTAATTTGTCTAAAATAAGGGCAATCTTTATTTAGACAACTAATGCCTTTTATCTTGTCTTTAATAAAATTTAATAAATAATAAAGCAATTTTATTATTTAATTAAACTTAAGACATAAAATATCTTAACTAATTAAATTTTTCTTAATTTAAATAAATAAATTAAAACACAATAACTAATTTTTAATTTAAACAATTAAAATTAATTATTAAAAGATAAAATCCCAAAAAATAGCGAATTAGTTGGGTCCCTTTAGGGCACCCCATAGAGTGACCGACAGCTTTAGGAGGAGCCACCAGGTCATGGTGGTGCATGACTGGGGCAATGCAGAGAGGACTAGAGTGGTCTCATGATGCTGGCAGCACATAGGCTCAGTCAAGCCTCACTCGGCCAAGGTGAGTTGGTGCGCATGGGATGCACATGCTGGTTGCCGAGTCATACTCGGGTGGCTGCCCAACAGCCACGGACGGGAGGCACTGGCACCAGGAGCGCACACGGGTGCATGCATGCATGGCCAAGACAATCTCAGATGTTTGCATGTGGACAGGACCGATGGACCCGATAGGTCCCAAGCTGTTGCGATCGCACACGGGCGGAGACCAGGGGGACACGAATCCTGAGGCAGACACACAGCTCGAAGGCCACAGGGGTCGTTCATCTCCGGACAGTGGTGGGGCACGGTACCCGAGGCACCTCGGTCGGTGGTCCACGGTGGATCTGGTCGAGGTGATAAGGTCGGGACTCTGAAATACGAAGTCTGAACTCCTTGTCTTGGTGTGATCATAATTTTTACAAAATTAATTTCAAAAATAAATTTACAAAAAAATTCCTATGCCCCATTAATGGCTTACAATTTTTCTAGAAAAAAATTAAAAGCAATTTCCTACACACAGTAGCTACCATATAATTAATGATTCACTATTGAACCATACATTCAAAAAATAAAATGATACCATCCATAATGATACATATCACATATATATAAAATGTAAGAAACTCACACAACATTTAATATATTCATAAATGGAACCTGGCTTTGATGCTAATTGTTGGTTTTACGGTACTAAATCAGGTATGCAGCGGAAGCATTTAGGTTGATTATATGGGTCTGACTCCAAGAATCCCCCATATATGACATATATTAAAACAGAAAGCAATAATGGTAACATAAAAATACATCTTGATGCCTATCAAGTCTTATTTCTTTTTTTTCGTATTATAAACAATCTTCCTATCCAAGCTGGTAGAAAATGATGATGATGAAAAACTCACATCGTAGTCTTCCAAGCTACCTCAACACTCAAGGATTAGTGTGGGCAAATAAGATTCACAAAATTATGTGTTCTTGTTTTTTTCTCAACTCGCGAGCAAGAATAGTAATGGGAGAGGAGAGTAAATTAATTCGATTAACCTTTTTAGGTTTCCTGAATGTATTGATATATAGATTTAGGATTATACCGGTATGATTAAATTAATCCTATAAAAAATTATTTAGGTTAAGATAATAATATTTAATAAAGATATTTATTTACTTAAACATTAAATAATCATATTATAAATATTTAAATAAATATCTTTAACCGATTCTAATATAGATAATATTTCAAATTTAAATATTTAAATAATTAAATATCTAATAACTGAATGAGAGAATCTCTCAACGACCTTTCAGAGAATATCTAAAATTAAACCCAATGGGATCTGCACCACACCCTAATCAGATAAGTGACATATTGTATAGGTGACTTATGAGCTACACACTTGGGCTCTGCACCCTAATCAGATAAGTGACTAATGAGTCACGCACTTGGGCTCCGCAACCTAATCAGATAAGTGACTAATGAGTCACACACTTGGGCTCTGCACCCTAAGCCATGTGACATTACAATCACCTGAGCCTTTTCGCCCTGGCTTTAAGTAACTAACCTTTAGACTAGACAAGCGCTTTTAGTTTTCATCGAACTTGGGGTCGGTCAAGCATTTCATTCTCATGGTGATTAGATCTAATAATTTCGGCCTGTGTTATACACATTAAATGTCGTTCTTAACTCTTAAGCTAGTACCATATGACTATTGCTCAATATCACCACTGAACTTGACCGATAGGCCACAGCTTCACGATCAATACTAAACACCATTGTCGTTCTCTGACTAATACGTCAGTGCCATACACAGATAAGCAAAGCAGCTATGCATTTACTATGCAATCAATGTCCATTTATAGAGCACTCAACATGCTTTATCAATAATCATGCATCATCAATAATCATGCATGTACATATTGGGTGCAGTTTTCTTACCTTTGGTCCAAGCACAGGTTACCAATGAATGAGCCACAAGGACGATCATGTTTCCAAGCCCCTAGCGATAACCTAGTCACAACCATAATATAAAACCTCATAAAAAATGAGTAAATAAATACTTCTAGGCCCAAACCTAGCCTCCGGGATGTCGAATCCTACTCAACTGGGTAGTAGGATCAATCGCAGACCCTTAGAATTAAGTTCCCACAATTAAAAACCAAATCTAGGAAAAAACGCACAAGCTGGTTGCGACCTGGCCCTTAGGGTCGCGACTTACCCCAAGTCAGAGAGCATTTTCCTGGGCTCCAGGGTGTGGGCCATGACTTCGCCTCCCTTGGGTCGCAGCGCACCCCCCAGAGCCCTCCTGGCTCCTGGCTTCATCCAAGTCGCGACTTGCTAGAACAAGGTCGCGACTTGACCACGAAACCAGCCATATCCTATGATTTTCCCACTTAAAACCTTCCAAATACCTACCCAAACATATCCAAATCCCAAAATCAAAGTCCCCAAACATTCTAATTTCCCAAAATCAATAAAACCCAAGTCTCAATCCATCCAAAAACTCATCAAAACATAAAATCCAATCAAAGCTTAAAAACTTTAAAAACTTAGAACTTAAAACTTGGATTACCTCCGATTAAGTCATTTCCCAACTAAATCCTCTGGCTAATAACCTTCAAATCTTTCCTAGAATTGCTATGCCTCGATCCTTGCTTGAATCTAAATCCTAAATGTGATCGGGTGTCGAAAAGGGAACGAGAGGAAGAGAGAACGTTCTGAACGTTCTTTTTATAATTCTGACAGGTTACTTCAAGCTTAAGTAACCTCAAGAAAATTCCAATGCTCGAGGTCCCAAAAATACCCCCGGGGTAAAATAGTCAAAATTCCAAGAATTTTTCCCTGATCTCACTAACTCTCAATTTATCATCAAATATTTATTCCCATCACCCAATATCCCGGTAATGTGCTAAATACCCCTTGACTCACTCTGAGTCAAGTATGGATCTCATTGTGACTTTCCCACTGGCTTGCCTCCTAGGATCATCTCGTGCTAAGTAACCTTAGCATAACCAAATAATAATGAAGCATCACACACATACCATGTATATGCCAAATATACCCATAACAAGCCCAATTAAACAGAAATGGGTCCACATGCATATTTAATACACCTAAACATGCATATCAAGTTATATTATGATATTATTCACATAATTACATAATGATACACATAAATATCATATAATCACGTAATTCCAAAATTTGTCATCCTAGCCCCATAATCAAGGCCCTAAGCCTTCTAGGAAATTTGGGTCATTACACTATTGGTTTCTCTAAAGCAATAAACATATAAACATATAGGACAATCCTAAATAATCATGTTTCTATGGCATGTTGTTTACTAATGCATGGTCATGTTATCAATCAACACTTAATAAATATTTATTTAAATACAATAAATAAATAAACAATAATGATGAACCGAGTAACTATTGTGTATTTATAATTTTACAACCTTTGGAAAAATTAGAAATAATAAGAAATTACATAAAAATGAGCTCATTTGATTCTCCTCTCCTTCAGGGTCAATTTCGTATTTTTTTAGGATTTTCTTAAGCCCATTAAATTAATTAAAACAATTTTTAATTAATTTGTCTAAAATAAAGAGAATCTTTATTTAGACAACTAATGCATTTTATCTTGTCTTAAATAAGATTTAATAAATAATAAAAAAATTATTATTTAATTAAACTTAAGACATAAAATGTCTTAACTAAATAAATTAAAACACAATAACTAATTTTTAATTCAAACAATTAAAATTAATTATTAAAAGATAAAATCTTAGGAAAATAAAGAATTAGTTGGGGTACCTTTAGTGTACCCTACAGTGTGACCGACGGCTCTAGGAGGAGCCACCAGGTCACGATGTCGCACGGCAAGGGCAACGCTGAGAGGACCTGAGGGTCCCACGATGCTGGCAGTGCATAGGCTCGGTCGAGCCTCACTAGACCAAGCCGAGTTGGTGCGCACGAGATGCACATGCTGGCTGCCGAGTCATACTCGCGTGGCAGCCACGGACGGGAGGCAGCAGCACCAAGATCGTACACGGGGTGCATGCATGCATGGTCGAGACCGTCTCGGCTATTTGCATGTCGATGGGACTGACAAACGCGATGGGTCCTTAGCTGTTGCGATCTCACACGGGTGGAGACCAGGGGACCAAACGGTCCCTGTGAACTTGGACGGGGGGGACACGATCCCCAGGCGGACACATGGCAGGAAGGCCACTGGGCCGTTCAACTCTAGAATGTGGTGGGGCACGATACCCGAGGTACCTCGGTCGATGGTCCATGGTGGCTCTGGTCGGGGTGACAAGGACGGGACTCCAAAAAATAGAGTTTGAGCTCTTTGTCTCTGTGTGATCAGAATTTTTACAAAATTAATTTTAAAAAAAATTACAAAAAAAATTCCTCTGCCCCATTAATGGCTTACAATTTTTCTAACAAAAAATTAAAAGCAATTTCCAACACCCAATAGCTACCATATAATCAACGATTCACTATTTAACCATACATTCAAAAAGTAAAACAATACCATCCATAATGATACATATCACATAAATATATATAATGCAAGAAACTCACACAACATTTAATATATGCATATATGGAACCTGCCTCTGATGCTAATTGTTGGTTTTATGACACTAAATTAGGTATGCAGCGGAAGCATTTAGGTTGATTATCATTGTACCGACCCCAAGAATATCCATATGTGACATATATTAAAACATAAAGCAATAATGGTAACATAAAAATACCTCTTGATGTCTATCAAGTGTCTTTGCTTTCTTTTCGTATTAAAAACTATCTTCTTATCCAAGGTGGTAGAAAATGATGATGATGAATAACTCATATCGTAGTCTTCCAATCCTACCTCAACACTCAAGGATTAGTGTGGGCTAATAGGATTCACAAAATTATGTGTTCTTGTTTTTGTCTTAACTCATGAGCAAGAACAGTAATGAGAGAGGAGAGTAAATTAATTCGATTAACCTTCTCGGTTTCCTAAATTTATTGATATATAGATTTAGGATTATACCGGTATGATTAAATTAACCCTATAAAATATTATTTAGGTTAAGATAATAATATTTAATAGAGATATTTATTTATTTAAACATTAAATAATCATATTATAAATATTTAAATAAATATCTTTAACTGATTCTGTTATTGATATTATTTCAAATTTAAATATTTAAATAATTAAATATCTAATAACCGAATGAGAGAATCTCTCAACCACTTGAGGGAATATCTCAACTGCTACGAGAGAATCTCTCAACTACCTTTGAGAGAATATCTCAACGATATTAAAATATCTATAACTAACTTTTAAATTTAAATTTAAATAAATATTTAATTTTTTAATTAAAATAATAATATAAAATTAAACCCAGTGGGCTCCACCCTATGATGTAGGCGCACACCACTGTTCTTACACATTGGTTTAGGTTGCTCACCACCTTGTCCAGAAAAACATAGGTGACGTCAACATTTGTCTTGTCAAGACAATGGTGTTTTCCCAATTTATTTAATATTAATTATTTATTATAAAATAAATAATCACTATTTTTCCCTTGCAAGATAAATTCTCCTTTCTTTTTTATTTTGTGACATTCATACCCTTGACAGTGTGGTTTAGAGGCGACTTGGGGACCATGGACCTATAACACTAAGCTCCAATAAGCCAGATTATTTATTGAACTCATCAATAAAATAATCTTATTTATTAATTCCATTATTACTCCACTATAAATATGGAATTGCACTCTTAGTTATTATAGAATTAAATTTACTGAGTTTATTAGCAGTAGTCCATTGATATAATCAATACTAGTAGTTCGTCGTCCTGTTATCGGTTCATAATTAGAGTTTGTCAAAATTATCGTTTTACCCTTATAATTTTCTCTTTATCCTTTAGTACCATTAATTCATCAGTGAAAGTTAATTTAGATCAAATCTAAATTTGTGCACAACTTTTTAGTTCCAGAATTAACACTGAAAGGGAACCAATATTCGATCCATTAGGAAAGTCGGGATTCCATCTTGTAAATCATGTTCCCAGCCATCCATGTTACTAAATTTAAAAAAATCATTAATAAAGAAACTTTAACGAGTGAATGAAAGAACTTAGTAAACATGAATAGTAGTTCATGAATACTTAGGATTTAGACTGATCTACTAATTGATCATCTAAGTGATATGAATTAAGTCTTTATAATAAACAACAAGTTCTATAAAGAAATTAATTCATATCGGTCCAGTCATATATAGTCATAATTTCATACAACACCTTTACTAAGATGTCTATCTACATCAGCAATTCGAATCTAATTGCTTGCACCGAATAAAATGCTTAGTAAACCGTACTAGGAACCATTGATTAAAGATTCCATACTTTAATATGTTTCTTATAATTTTATTCATTGTGTATGATCTTAATTCTCTCGTACTCATACAAGATCATACCCTCATAAATGAATATAGAATTTTCTGATATTCATATACTATAAATTATTCAAATAATAATTTAATAATTAAACGAATTAAAAGTTTTCACTTTATTTAATATTGAAAATGTCTAATACAGCTTTTCAGGGCATAACCCCTAACACGCGACTCCAAGCCGCAAGCTTAACTTTCCTCTTAGGATCGTCTTTGCCAAGGGCGAAATAACTTCTCTCGTCGGAAATGGTGGGCTGGCACACCAACTTTCCGGATAACTTTAACCCATGGTAGGATAATAACTCTGAAATCTACTGGGTCGAGGTGATGGAACTTTGGTAATGTTCGGCTTAAAAGAAGGAGCTCTCCGAGGCTGGGATGGAAAGAGACTTGGGGGCTGTGGACGATTGATTTGATGAACCTCCATGAGGCTTAATGAGAGTCTGTTGGGGGATGTAGGATACGGTGACTATAAGCTTGGGGTCTAGTGAAATTGGGCAGATCTTGGGGTTCGGATCGGGATACACCGCACCTCGAAGCTTCTTTCTTTTCCTCTCTTCGACCTCGTCGATCTGATGCTGAAAATGGGCTCAGATGCCCTCTCATTCGAGCTGTTCCATGTGCTCGTGAATTAGCCATTGGTTCTGCATGATTGGTGATTCAGGTCGAGGAGATGGTGGTTGGTAAATGATGGCAAGCTCGGGCCCCCATCGATTCTCTGAAGACTGCGACATCTAACAAGAAAGAAAAAAAGGTAAGGGCCCATTATAAAAAACAAAGTGGAAAAGATTAAAATCATGATAACTCGAGTTTGCAAGCTCAAGATAATGAAATCGCCTTAATCGAGTTTGAAGGCTCGAAATGGCGAGATTAACTCAAATGCCAACACCGAACTATTATAAAGTTTGGGGCATCGAGAGTGTACCCACGCGAGAGTAGGGAATTTATTGTCAGTTTAAGAGTATCTCGAGTTTCTAAGAAAAGGTGAGCAGTTACCCAAAAAAGGAGATATTATCGGGATACGTGCGTTAAAACCTGTTGTGCCCTAATCTTAGCACGAGTTCATTCACTCAGCTCAGGTACAGTTAGTAGATAAATACGTGAAAAAGTAATCAAGTAGAATATCTTATTGTTATCTATACAGACAGCTCGAGGTTCGTAATGGTCAGACCTGGTATTGGGCGTCTTGACCTTTCCACGAACTACGAATAAGATAAGTCATCAAAGCACTAGCTCGGGGTCGGATAGCTGTCAGAACACAAGCTCGTGGAAGATACACAGCTCAGGGTGATTAAGATATAACACACTAAATAATCCCCAAAGAATCGGGATTTGTTTATACGCTTATTCTTGGCCAGGCTATCATATTTATTATCTGTGATAATAGGACATATTTACTTTGTGATCATATCATATCCCAATATAACTGAGAATTATTTGTATTGAATACATACATTATGCGTGATTGACTCACGCGGTTACCCAAACATGTCCATGGAATTCCCCTATAAATACTGGGAATCTTAGACAGGAAAGGGGGACGATTATTTTGTAATACCGAAACTCTGCCAAAATAGAGAGAGAAATAGCAATAATATTGACTCATGGACTAGGTGGATTTTAACTGCTGAACCACGTAAAAGTTCTGTACTTGAGTGAATGTTGGTTATTTTGCATTACGGTTTACCATTAAGCACTAATCTGCCTTTATTATTTCTTAATACATTGTTGGCGAAAAACCACGTCAACAGTTTGATGCTTTCATTGAGAGCAAATTAGTGCTTCATCAAAATCCCAGTCGATTCTCATCAAGGTGCTCACTCGCTCAATGCATGATAATGAGATAGAACAGTCTGGTGGGCAAGAGGCCCATCATACCGCTGTTTCGAACGAACATGGCCCTAAGATTCAGCAACGTCCAAGAAAACAACTGGCGGGACAAGGCGACACTGGGAGTTCGGCATCATTGCCACCAACTCCAAATCCAAACTACCTAACTTCCGTCGAGTTGGAAAACATGTAATTAAAAAGAAATCTTGCTAAGGAAAACATGCAGATTGAGGAGGTTTTGGCTCATTACCCCTTCTTGCAACCGTCATTAATGTCGGAAAGTGGCAGAGTGGGTCTGATAAGTCCCACAGGAATAATCGATCCAAACCAAGTCGATCAATCAGAACCACCACTCCAAGTTTTGTACCTACGGGGCGAGATCGCCAGAATGCTCGACCCAACAATCATCATAGGGGTCGTAAGCATGTCAGACGGTCAGTTAGGACTGCAACAGCAAGTTCGATACCTTCTTCACCGGCCCCCAAGAATGCCCATGAAAATCCACGAGGGGGGTTGGGACAGGCTCATGATGACAAAATGCTCCACCAAACCCCTCTATGCCACAATCAGATCACCAGGCACAGAGAACTAGAGACATTAGAGTAGAACAAAGGCGTACTAATTTAGTCCGCCTTGATGGAACGAGTATAGCCTTACCAATAAGGCATCCCCCGTCACCTATAAGACATCCCCACCTCATCCTCAACGTGACATTCCAGCTTATGGAGACAATAGGATAAATCCTCCTCCATCTGCCAATACTTACGTCCCACAAACACGTGTCGAAAATCCATATCCTCGGCCCCAACTGCGAGTTGTAAGCTTCGCAAACGGGAGTATCTGGACCGAAATTTATCGTAGCGGTAGGTTCGAGAGTGACCTAAGGAATTAGTTGAGTTAAGCACAAAGCCCTCGATACGATCTGCAACCCAATTTGTGCGATCGTCTGATTTTGCATAGAAGGAATCCAACTCGGAATGAAGATATTAGCCATACTCGACAAGAAGGTGGTCTGTCCATAGTACGCGATAATGGGAATGCCCCACAAAACCAAGCTCGAGCTTGGAGGGAAAATAACCCATCAAACGCATATGATAGAGTGGGATCTATTGAACAGCCCCCAGGTAACCTAGGGACTAGGGACCAAACCCTCGAAAGACTAGCTTTGATGGAAGAGCAAATGAAGAGGCTGTCATTTGGAAAAGAAAAAGACGATTGTGACTTAGATGAGGAGCTTGAACCTTTCACTCCAAATATTGCGGCGGCCACATATCCGGTAGTCTTTAGAATGCCATACCCGTCAAAATTTTATGGAGATAGAGATCCGTCAGATCACCTCGAAATGTTTAACACCATGATAATGGTTCACGATGTCGGGCTTGATCTAAGGTGTATTTTATTCCCTGCAACTTTGGTCGGGCCAGCCAGGCAGTGGTTTAAGCAATATAAGAGGCATTCCATAAGCTTGTGGAAGAAGTTTTCTTCTGATTTCAAAAAGCATTCTGAGCTTCATAGGCAGCTCGGGTTGATACTGATTCATTGGCCAACATAAAGCAGCAATCTGGCGAGAAGTTGAAGGCATATTTAAGTAGATTTGCCAATGTCGCTACATGAGCTAGGTATGTTGATGATAGCTCTAAGCTAATGGCACTGAGGACAGGAATCCTCGTCGGGGGCGACCTGTGGCAAGAATTCCCAAGAAAAGGAGTTAAGAGTGTGGAAAAATTCTTGGCCCAAGCTCAAGAATGGATTAACCTAGAGGAGGCACGAGCTTCTATTGCGGGAACCAGCCAGACCCCTGTCCAGCCCGGTGGAGTGGTAACAGACGTTGCAGCTACGGCTTAAACCGTTACCCAGAATAACAAGAGGAAGGGAAATGGCGAGGGTGACCAGAGCGGAATGAAGAAAAATAAGTCTGTGGAGAAGTTCAAACCTGTTTACACTACTTATACCGACCTAACGGACACTAGGGAGCACATCTTCCTGGCGAATTCTAATCGCCTTCCATGGAAGAAGCCAGAACCGTTGAAGAACCAGAGGGCGAAGAGGATTCTTCAAAGTTCTGCTGATTCCATAATGACATCGGTCATAACACTGATGACTGTCGACAACTAAAGGATGAGATCAAAACTCTCATCAGAGTAGGACCGTTGGCCCAGTACGCCTGAAATCGGGTGGTCCCTAAGTAGCCCGCTGGACCAAACCCTCAATTAGTCCCTAAATCACCAGTAGGCTAAACTGGAGCTCAAACAAATTAGGTTGAACCTCCTCCGATAGTGGGGGGAGATATAACCACCATTTCGGGAGGACCTCATTTGGTAGGCACGAGTAGCGGGGCCCAGAAGAGGTAAATTAACGAACTGAAGTCCTATGACAGAGTGGAGTTCATCCTGGAACAACAGTTATCGAAACAGCAGCAATTGGAAAAGCAACCAATCATTTTTACAGAAGAGGATGCTAGCCACGTGCAATTCCCACATAATGATCTGGTGGTGATAACTGTTCAGCTCGCCAACTGAAGGGTCCAAAGAACATTAGTGGATAACGGAAGTTCTGTGAATCTACTTTTCAAGTCCACCCTACAAAAAATGGGATTGTCTGTAACTGATTTGAAGGCAACCTCGATGACTCTGTACAAATTTTCTAGTGAAGGGTCGGCAGCCATCGGGATGATCGGATTGGTGGTGACATTAGGAGAAGAGTCGTGAACTGTTTCCAAGTTGCTCGAGTTCGTGGTAATCGATTGTTCGGCTGCATACAATGCAATTTTGGGCCGACCTACGCTGATGGCATTTGAAGCCATAACCTCTATCCACCACCTAGCAATGAAATTCCCCTCAACTGTGGGAATATGCACCGTCAGAGGTGATCAACTCGCTGCCAGGGAATGCTATAAAATTTCTATGAAGGGAAAATCACAACTCGGGCAGCAAGCGATAGTCATAAATGACGGAGGTGAGGGGTCCCAGGAAGTAGAAGTTACTCACGGGACAGAAGAACCTCAGCAAAAAAAGGATAGTAAGGTCACCCAACACGACGACGTTGACCCACGGGTAGGCAAAGACAGATCACAGCTCAAAGCCATAGAAGAGCTCGAGGAAGTATACATCGACCCCAAAGATGCTTCAAGAGTCATAAAGATTGGAAAGAATCTTGACGACAAAAGGAAAAAGGAGCTAGTCAATTTTTTACAGAAAAACCTGGACATCTTCGCATGGTCGCATGAAGATATGGTAGGAATAAGTCCGAATGTAATAATGGACACCTTAAATTTGGACAAGAATGTGCCTGCAAAATCCCAAAAAGGGAGACGTTTGGGAATGGTCCGAACTGAAGCCCTTGAGGAAGAAGTAGTTCTGTTATTAAAATGTAGGTTTATCTGGGAGGCAAAGTACCCGATCTGGGTTGCCAACCCCGTGCTGCTCCCAAAGCCAAATGGGAAATGGAGAACCTGTATTGACTTCTCCGATCTAAATAAAGCTTGTCCCAAGGACTATTTCCCACTGCCAAGGATTGACCAATCGATAGACGCCACGACAGGTCACGAGCTCATGTCTTTCATGTACGGCTATTCTGGATATAACTAGATTGTGATGAATCCTGTGGACTAGGAACATACTAGTTTCATGACTGAACATAACGTATACTATTATGAAGTTATGCCATTCAGATTGAATAATGTCGGAGCCACATACCAATGCTTGGTCAACAAAATGTTCGTTAACCAGATCGGGAGAAATATCGAGGTGTATGTCGATGACATGCTTTTCAAGTCAAAAACTGCCAATAACCATGTGTCCAATCTAGAAGAATGTTTCAAAATATTAAGGAGATATGACATGAAGCTGAATCCCCATAAATGTACTTTCGGAGTGGCATCTGGAAAATTCTTGTGGTCCATAGTCAACACGAGGGGAATAGAGGCAAACCCTGAGAAAATCAGATCGTTGTTAGAAATGCCCTCACCCAGGTCGTGTAAAGAAGTTCAAAGCCTAACTGGAAGGGTGGTAGCTTTAAATTGTTTCATTTCAAAATCCACTAACAAGTGTCTGCCATTTTACAACTTTCTCAGAGGAAACAAGAAATTTGAGTGGACCAAGGAGTGCAAACAAGCATTCCTCGACCTAAAAACACACCTGGCCGAGCCCCCGGTATTATCTAAGCCTATGTCTGGAGAACCTCTACTCCTTTATTTGGCCGTGACAGAGAATGCAATCAGTGTCGTGTTAGTTCGAGAAGAAGACCATGCTAAAAAACCAATATATTATATAAGCAAGAGACTTCTCGGAGCCGAGTCACGATATCCACTGATAGCGAAACTGGCATTCTGTCTGATATTGGCCTCCAGAAAGCTTTGACCATATTTCCAGTCCCATTCAATCAACGTCTTGACCGACCAACCTTTAAGGCAGGTTTTGCAAAAACCTGAAACGTCGGGACGTCTTTTAAAATGGGCCATCAAACTTAGCCAGTTTGAGATATTATACGTGCCATGGACCTAATTCAAAAGTCAGGCCCTTGCTGATTTTATGGTTGAATGCACCGGATTTCAAGAGGAGCTCTTGAGGGAGCCAGTGCGGGAGTTATGGAAAATCTTCATTGATGGATCGTCAAACAAGAACAGATCGGGAGCTGGGATCATTTTAATCTCACCAGAAGGACATCGATTTCATACAGCTCTGAGATTCAGATTCTAGGCATCCAACAACGAAGTCGAATATGAGGCCTTACTAGCAGGGCTGAGAGTGGCAAGGAAGCTCAAGGAGAAAGCCATCCAATGCTATAGTGATTCTCAGCTCATGGTCAATCAGGTGTTGGGAGAGTATCAAGCTCGAGGTACCAAGATGGTGGCCTACCTAGCTAAGGTAAAGGGAGAACTGTCTGAATTTGAGTACAACTCTGTTGAACAGATACCTTGTAAGTAGAATTCTAACACTGATGCTTTGGCACGACTTACTACCACAAAAGAGGCTGAGAAATTGAATGTGGTGCCAGTGGAGTTCTTGGAGATCCCGAGCGTGACAGGAGAAGTGATAGAGGTCAGAATGATCGACATCAGGCCGACCTGGATGACTCCCATAATGGAATACCTCGCAACCGGAAAGTTACTTGACCACAGAAAAGACGCAAAGAAAAATACTTTATCAAGCTCCACGATACATAATAATAGATGGAACCTTATATCGGCATGGTCATTCGTTGCCTCTCCTACGATGTGTTCTTCCCAAGGAAGCCAAAACCATTTTACAAGAAATACACGAAGGCTTTTGTAGAGATCATGTTGGGGGGCAAAACTTTAACGAAATACTCGATCTCGTATGTTCAGAAGTGCGACAAATGCCAGTGTTTTGCCATGGTTTCCAGATCTGCTCCGGTCGAGCTAACGATGATTTCATCCCCATGGCCATTTGCGGTATGGGGAATCGACCTAATAGGTTCCCTACCTATGGGAAAGGGGGAGTTCGTTACGCAGTGGTGGCGATCGACTACTTCACGAAGTGGGTAAAAGCCGAGCCTCTGGCATCCATCACTTCAAAAAGAGTCCTGGAATTTGTGGTGAAGAATATTATATGTCGGTTTGGGCTTCCTAAAAAGATCGTGTCAAACAACGGGACACAGTTCGACAGCGATCTCTTCACTGACTTCTGTGAATAATGTGGCATCACGAAGAGCTTTTCGTCAGTAGCATATCCGTAAGCCAACGGGCAGGTCGTGGCTGTAAACAAAACCCTTAAGGCAAGCTTGAAGAAGAGTGTTATACCCAAAAATTGGAGAATGCATCCTAGGAGGCTAAGGAGAATGCATTCTAGGAGAGCTAAGGGGAGTG
Source organism: Humulus lupulus (assembly GCF_963169125.1). Taxonomy (NCBI): domain Eukaryota; kingdom Viridiplantae; phylum Streptophyta; class Magnoliopsida; order Rosales; family Cannabaceae; genus Humulus; species Humulus lupulus. The sequence continues at coordinate 204,629,079 of NC_084802.1, forward strand.
GTCCTAGGAGACCCCAAGGAGGATGTGGTCCTAGGAGACCCCAAGGGAGTGGTCTTAGAAGACCCCAAGGAGAAAGTGGTCTTAGGAGACCCCAAGGAGGATGTGGTCCTAAGAGACCCCAAGGATGTGTAGGAGGCAAGCCTCTCAAGGTTTCCTAAGTGTTGGCTCGAACGTGTCCAAGGTAAGTAGCTAAGGAGGAGGAGTCTCATGCAAGAGGAAGGAGACTTAGATTTTGATAAGGAGAGTCTATACAATGTTCGATCGGACATGTTTGGGAGATGCTAAAGGAGAATGCCTTGACCTTGTCCAAGGTGAGATGTTATGGAGGAGGTTGCCTCAATGTTGTCCAAGGTGAGACACCAAGGAGGTTGCCTCAATGTTGTCCAAGGTGAGGTGCCAAGGAGGTTGCCCCAATGTTGTCCAAGGTGAGGTGCCAAGGAGGTTGCCTCGGACCACCTTGGTCCGAGGAGAAGCCAAGGAGATTGGTTCAAGGAGGAACATGGCATGCTAGAGGAGAGTGCCATGTTAGAGGAGAGAAGTGCATGTCCTACCACCATGCACGTTCAACCCACAAAAACATGTCCTACCACCATGCATATCCTACCACCATGCATGTTCAACCAGCACTTGCATGGGTAGTGAGTAGGAGGTGGACCAACTAGCTAGAGGAGACTAAGTCAGACACAACTCCAATAACATACGCGGGAATCTCTCATTCTTCCCACAAATGGGGGGTTTGTTACATTTCGAATTTTGAATGTTTAAATGTAATAAATATAATAAAATATCCCTATCATAAGGGGATATCAGTTGAGGATCCCAGGCCTATAAATAAAGAGTTTATGGGATGAGAGAGGGGCTTCTTCTGCTTCTTCTTTCTAGAGAGAGAAAGTTGGGTCTGTCTATTCTAGAGAGAGAAAGTGCTGAAATTAGAGAGAATTCTTGTATTTTCACAATCTGTACTGAAGAAACTCAGTTGGCTCAGTCCATCTGATCTTGAGTACGGATCTATAAATCACAACTCTAAGTGGATTAGGCTATTACCGACAATCGGGGCTGAACCACTATAAAAATCTCCTGTGTTATTTACTTTTCTTGTTTATACCGTCTGTTGTCGTTTACATTCTCTTGAAGGTTTGTCGTATTTGACGTCCTCACGTCGTTGGCTAAAAAGACAGTCAACAAAGAGGTTAGACGAAGCCAAAGGACTATGGCCCAAACAGCTCCCGCAAGTACTTTGGGCCTACCGAACTTCTCACGGGACATCCACGGGGCATACTCCATTTTCTTAACTTTTGGAAGAGAGGCCATGGTTCCAATCAAAGCCCTGGTAGCTACTCACAGGCAAAGGACATTTAATCAAGAATATAATGATTGACTACTTAACGCATCTCTCGATCTAATTGAAGAAAAATGAGAGGAGTCGTAGTTACAGCTCACCCATTATCAACAAAAAATTACTCGCTATTTTAATTCTAAAGTTAAGAGGCACAGGCTTGGATTGGGCGACCTAGTTCTCCGAAGTGTCTTTTTGGCAAATAAAGACCCCAAAGATGGTGTATTGGGCCCAAACTGGGAGGGACCATACTAGGTCGTAGAAGTCTTGTGTGAGGGAAGTTTCAAAATAGCTTGATTGAATGGGGAAGTAGTCCCACGGACCTAGAATGCTCTACATTTCAAAAAGTATTATCAATAGTACCACCATCATTGTAAGGCTTATTTATAAAAGTCATTTTGATTAAATAATAGATGGATTGTTAAATAACTATTTCTTAGTGTTGTTATTGCAAGCTCGTGTTCTCATATTTGTAGAAGCAACCAAGAAAGTTTATACATTCTGGTTACTTGGGGGGCACATAACCGAGGTTGGCAAATTAATCCTACTCATATATGATTAAAAAACTTAGAAGCTTGGAAAAAGTATTTATTCGATGGCTTTTTAAAGCTCGAGTTTTCAATAAACCTAGTGCGAACTAAGTTCAAATCATTTAAAGCCCTGGACGTAACCAGGTCCGAAACTTAGAAGGTTGGAAAAAGTGATCATTTAACGGCTTTTTAAAGCTCGAGTTTTCAAGAAACCTAGCGTGAACTAAGTTCAAATCATTTAAAGCCCTAGACGTAACCAGGTCCGAAACTTAGAAGCTTGGAAAAATTGATTATTCAACGGCTTTTTAAAGCTCGAGTTTTCAATAAACCTAGCGCGAACTAAGTTTAAATCATTTAAAAATCTGGACGTAACTAGGTCCGAAAACTTAGAAATTTTTAAAAATTGATCATTCAATGGTTTTTTAAAGCCCGAGTTTTTAATAAACATAGTACAAACTAACTTTAAATCATTTTTAAAAAAAACCTGGATATAACCAAGTTCGAGGCCTGATTCTTAACAAGTGTGACGCAAATAAGCGAACAAAAATTTGGACATAACTAAGTTCGATAAAATCTATCTCGATCTACAAGTCGATTCCTAAAATCTCAAATCTATAAGAGTCTAAGGATTCATAAGCATGAGAAGTTAATAAAGGAAAGACGAATGGATCAAAAGTTAGATATATATTAAAATAAGATAAACAAATATATTGTCACATCGAGGAGAAAAACCTCAAGCTAAGCCCGAAGGCAATTGTTTAATATCAAAATATTGTTACACAAATATAAAGAAAATTATAAATGAGATCATTGAGCTCCATCAGCTCGCCCCACCGAGGTAACTTCCTCACCATCTCCCTCCACCGCACCGGAGGCCTCACCCGTCTCTGAGGGTTCTTGCAGAAGCCGAGCCTTGAATTTAGCAAGGTATGGATCCCACAGCCCGGGTTCCATGAAGGAGAAGTTCCCATCCTGGTTGAAGGCCCAACAATGGTACAACATCTCCTCCATGGTGGATGATGACACTGCTACTTCTTCCTTGGCTTTAGCTTCGGCCGCAAGCAGTTTTTCTTTGATCTCATCAATCTCGGCTTGAAGCTGTTCAGCTTGGTGGTTCGCTTCTGCGGCCTGAGTTTGGGAGGCAGATAATGCGGTCTTTGCGGCCTACTCGCTTTCTTGGGAAGAGGTAGGAGCAACCTTAGCAGCATGCTCATTCTTCTGAGCAACTCTTAAAGCGACTTTGGCAGCCTGCTCATTTTCTTAAGCAGTCTTTAGGGCGGCCTTGGCAGTAGCCAACTCAGCTTGGACTTCTTCATTTCTGGCCTTGGCATGAGCTATGCTCCGGTATTGGGCTAGGACAGACTGCAGAATAACAAAACATGCTCAAAGATATATAAAAAAAAAAAAAAGAGGAAGAACATATTAAAGAAAAAGGAAAAAATCAGTTATGGAAAGACTCGCGGTGGTGTTCATCCCCATGGCAGATTCGAGAACATCCTCCAAGCTGCGCTCCTCTATGCCCCTCAAGTCCCTCACACTAGCTTTGTATGCATGGCCCACCATATGAGTCGTCGTCTTATATATTATACCCCGAAAGGCCTCGGGGATCTTTGCCAGGTCCTGTGTTTCCACTAGTATTCGGACGATGGGGGCCTTAGCTTGAATAACTTGGGGAGGTGGGGGCATATGTCGAGAGGGGGGAGGAGGAAGTTGCTCAATAACGAAATTAGCCACCAGAGCTGGCTCCTGAGAAGAGCTTGTGTCTTTGCCCTAAGAGGGGGATTTTGTAGTATCCCCTATTTTAGGGGTGGCCTTCTTCGCCACCCTAGGCCTCTTCACGACGAGGCCCAGGCTTTTTAGCCTGAAAAGCAGTCCTTAGGTCGGGAGCTCCTATCTGTTCCATCTCTTCGCCTAAAAAGAACAAAGGGAGTTAGTTCACAAAAGTTATGTTTCAAAAACATATATAAAGAAAGAGGAGGAAACAAAGATCCTACCCTCCGGGCTAGGGGAGGAATCTATTATCACTAGCTCGGGTGTTTTGACTGGGATAGACACGACCTCCGGCCCTGGAGTTAATGGAGGAGAAGGGGAATCTAAAGTTAATATTTCTTGTATCCTAGGGGGTTTAGGTCCTTCCTCGGGGCTGGATTCATCTACGTATTGTATGAACCCAGGGGTAAATGCACCCTGGAGCAAAGAAGGCCAGGTCCTAGGGTAGCTATCAACTATAATAGTGCCTCTAGGGTAGCTATGGTCATAGCGTACCACTAGGTGATCTACGCACTGGAGAAGGGTTACATTTAGATCCGGGTTGGTATGGTGACAACTAACGAGTTAGTTCAGGTTATAACAAATTAACCTAACGTCAGCAACAACCCTATCTAACTCCCTAAAGAGGTATGGGTTACCTTGGCCAAAGGGGCCGGTTGCTGCCCCTGATGCAACTCGATTTAGGTCGGGTCCCTACTCAGCTTCGGGAGCCTGTCTTTTCCGCACAAGAGGCACCTCGGCCTTTTCCTCGTTGATGTCCTCAGTGGCTGATAAGGCCTATTGAGGAGCGGGAAGCTCGAGGATAGTTGGGAGCAGAGCTCGAGTCCTCAAAGCTAATGCCTGCCGCTCTCCGATCAGCTCGCATGCCAACATGGTGGCATTGTCCACGACCTGGTGATAATCCTTTTCGCCAGGGGAAAGACCGGATAATTTCTTGTAATGACCCCCGAGGGTCACAGATTTTTTCATCCTCGCAAATATGGCTGCACGAGAAACAAACTCAATTAAGACATGTGCAAAAAAGAAATAATTTAAAGGAACAAAAATTCACGAGCTGAGTTTATAAAGGTAGAAGACTTACGAGGACGATTGAAGTATCGGTGTTCACAATTCTTGAAGCCATTCAATATAAATAATAGATCTTTATAGTTGTTTGGATGGCTGGGAAGCTCGATGACGGGGGCGGAGTTTGGAAACCGTGTGAGGTAATAAAACTTGTCACCTCGTCCTCTCTTATCAGGGCTAGCTTTGAGGCAAAAGAAGTATAATATGTCTGCCGGGGTGGGGACCTCCCACTCGTGCTTTAGAAATAAATACTTTAGCCCCGCCATAAGCCTATAGGAGTTTGAGGGAGCTGGAATGGAGCCAGTTTCACATAGTTCAAGAAGTCTACGAAATACTGGTCCAAAGGAAGGAAGGCGCCAACCTTCATATGCTCGTCGCTCCAGGTCGCATAATCATCTTGGAAGAGGGCACAGCTCCGTTCCCCCTTAAAAGCAGGTCGGGTGAGAAGATCGCCGCATCCTATCTCTATGTTGTCACTCAACAGGATTTTATTGACCTTCCCTTGAGTTGTGATTTTCAAGATTATACGCTCAGCCTCGAAATAAGCGTTGGGATCGATAACGACCTCCTTCTCCACCACCGGACCAAAGTGCGAGATGGGAGAATCGGAGGCGACCTGTTTCCCCTTGTTTTTGTGCTTAGTGGATGAGCTCGAGGCATTTTTCTTCGGAGGAGCCATCAGATCGCCTGACGACAAAGAGGCCTAGTTAGCAAGCTACCTAAGATGATCTAAAAATATGTCGCGAGGGCACGGACGAAATGGGTTATTTTTGTTATACGAGCTAAAGTTAGCCTCAGCCCCATCGCATGATGCCATGCGATATCCTAGTCTACGCACCTCGGTTTCTTAATAGTCCCCTAATATTTAAGGATTCGTGTCAGAAACATCAACTATCCTCTGAAAAGAGGTTTAGTGCAAAACCACCTAAGTAATTGTAATCCTTAAGCTACCTGGAATTAAACCTAGAGACCTTACAATTTTTATGCCCCAAACATGTATTTTCTATACCTATTTGACATTAGAACTACCCTAGATTAACCCAGAAAGTTACCCAGATTTATGAATACTTCTTTTGTAAAAACATATTCAGTTTCACTTATGGAGCCTAAAGCCGAAACCTATTCCCTATTGGCATTCATAGAAGCTTAACAATAACGAACGAAGAACATTTCCTTTTTTTAAAAAAAAAAAAGAAGAAGAAGAAGAATATGAAAAAGAAGTTTCTTTGGGTCATGAAAGATAGAGATACTTACAGGAAATGTGTTTGACGATTGGGGGATGTAAATTCTGATCACGGAAAGCTCCTGGAACGCTTCTGAGTATCTAGGCATGACGAATAGTTCTAGGAATTCTAGGGAAGAAGAAGGAAGTTTGAAAAATGTGAAAAAGGGTATTTTGTTTTTTAATGCAAAGGTGGTGAGGTCTTAGACTAATCACCCTATTTATATGTAAACCATGGAAATCGATCTAGATTGTTCGATGGGGTTAATTCAGGATCCAAGGACCAAGGTTAAACAGACCACATGGCGACAAAAATTTAACAAGACAACTATTGCAATCCTTGAAACCTGAACAGACGCCAATTGCAGTAGACCACATGTCTAATACTCGAGTAGTAGGCAGGCATGGTTTTATGTAGCAAAAGTGTAAATGCCCCTACTGTGTAGGTCGGAAAATGATGACATCATACATGAGTAGGAGCTTGGGGGAAAATGTTGTACCCTAATCTTAGCACGAGTTCATTCACTCAGCTCGGGTACAACTGACAGATAACTACGTGGAAAAGTAATCAAGTAGAATATATGATTGTTATCTATATGGACAACTAGAGGTTCGTAATGGTCAGACCTGGTATTGGGCGTCCTAACCTTACCACGAACTACGAATAAGATAAGTCATCAAAGCACTAGCTCGGGGTCGGATAGCTTTCAGAACACAAGCTCGTGGAAGATACGCAGCTTGGGATGATTCAGATATAACACACACTAAATAATCCCCAAAGATTCAGGATTTGTTTATACGCTTATTCATGGCCAAGCTGTCATATTTATTATCCAAGATAACATGACATATTTACTTTGTGATAAAATCATATCCCAATATAAATGGGAATTATTTGTATTGAATATAGACATTATGTAAATGTGTGATTGACTCACGCGGTTACCCAAACATGTCCATGGAATTCCCCTATAAATACTGGGAATATTGGACAGGAAAGGGGGACGATTATTCTGTAATACCGAAACTCTACCAAAATAGAGAGAGAAACAACAATAATATTGACTCGTGGACTAGGTGGATTTTAACCACTGAACCACGTAAAAGTTCTGTGTTCTTGAGTGAATTCTGGTTGATTTTCATTACGCTTTACCATTAAGCACTAATCTGTTTTTATTATTTCTTAATACACTGTTGGCAAAAAATCACGTCAACAAAACCCTAATCCAGAACCATTTTCTTAAGTTACACGAAACCTATAACCCAATACCCCATAACCTAAAAAGGCTCCATTTTTATCTGTTTTGACAAAAAAATTATGCCTAAAGAATGTTTATGATCAATGCAAGTCTACACAATCAAAAATTATCTAGTGCAAAAGAGATTTCAAGAATCTGGTAGAAACCAGAAAAACGTTCTTACGCACAGAGGAAACGCCTAAAAAAAAAGATAAATGAAGATCAGAAAACTTACACAATGTGGACTGTGGGTAATAAGAAATCGTCGACTGGAGAAGGGGTAGCAAGAACGATCCCACAGAGCCGAAGGAGGTAAGAGCACTTTGCTTCTTCAGTTTGGAGAACATGCAAAGAGGTCTCTGGTTCTTGTTTCTTTTTCTGAAAGCTAAAATGCAAAGGTGAATGAAGTGGGGAAGAAGAAAGAGTATATATAGGCAAGGGGAATTGTAAAAAGGAGAACAGATCTAAGCCCTTGATCTGAGTTAAAAGGTGATCTAAGGGATCACATTTGATTCCAAAAAGTTGGCGGCAAAAAGAGAATGGGAAAGGACGTGCGCTGGTAAAAGGGTACTCAAGTACTCTCAGTAAGAAATCCCTTGGTGACACGTATCCACACTCGAGTGTGGTAGGTGGGCACGTTTTTCGAAAGTGAAGTTCAAAAGTTTCCTTCTCAGAGGATTCGAACCAACACTTTTGAGGGGGCAAAATGTTAAACCCAAATTTTGAGAATAAATAAATAGCCTTGAAATGTATGATCGAAAATAGTAAGCTCGAAAATAAAAAGTATTAGCAGTATACTTGTATCTACAAGTGTTAGCAATACACTTATATGAATTGTCAAATAGTTCTAGATCTGTTATTAGCACCTGAGCATGAGTCGCAACATTCGAGCCTGAGTTGCAGGCTCGAAGACACCAACCTTCTCTGAGGAATGAGTTCGACTGAATTAGTGGATGAGGAGGAGGCTCTAACTGGAACGATGAGCTCGAAGGCATACCAATCTCGAAAGTGCGTCATCGCAACGATTGAGCTCAGTGATGCATTTGGCACGCGAAAAGACTGTTAGGAAATTCCTATTTAATAGGGATTCATTATTATCATATATTAAATCCGTATTGTCATGAGATATTATGTAATTCACGCATTTATTTTATTTATTTCAAATTTATTTGATTTATTGTAACTTCCCTGAATTAGAGAAAGATATTCTCATAACCAGGTCTATAAATAGCCTGGAGTAATTCATTTGTGGACAGACACAAAATTGTACTAGAGAATACTCTGCCAAATTGTTTCCCTTCAAAGCTTTGAGAGAGTAGTGAGAATAATAGTGACTCGTGGACTAGACAGATTTTTACTGCTGAACTACGTAAAAAGCCTCTGAATCCTTCTACTTTTTCTATATTTTTGTTTAGTGTTTTTCATATTTAAGTTGACGAAAAATGGTGTCAACATGTATTAAGTTATTTTTTTGGTTCTAAAAATTAAAAAAAAAAACTAAATTTTTAAGTGAAATTGTTATGTTTACTAAAATTTGTTTATTTGTGGATTTAGCTCAGCTGGTGAAATGACTTCTTCTAAAAATTGGAGGGGAAGTGTTCGAACCTTGCAACTTGAAGAAATTATATTCTAATCCCTAACGATTAAAAAAAAAACTTTTGTTTATTTAGTAGTAGTATGGTTGTTGTACTTTTTTGTATCATATTTTTGTTTTTATGATTTTGATTTTTTATTATTTTGAATTTTTTTTCGTAGCTTGTTTATTTTTATTGATAGTATATAATTAATAAATTTTTATGTTTATTTAATTTTGTTCAATTTTTTTTTACACTATTTAGTTGCAAGTTTATTGTTTGTTTTTTTTTTTTTTTTGTATGAATGGAGGCTCAAACTTTTATGTTTATTAATTTTAGTTTATTATTTTCAATCGTTAATGTTTCTTTATTTACATTTTTAGTATTTTGTTTATAAAAAAAGTTAAACAGTTATGGTTATTAACTTCTGTTCGCTTTATTTTTTTGTATTTTATATTTGCAACATTATGGTTGATTTTTTTACTGTATATTATAAAATAAAAATTACTGTAGATTTTATGTATCTATAAATTTTATTTATTTTTATTTAATATTATGGTTTATGATTTCATGTTTAATATTACGTTTTATGTGTTTATAATATATGTTTACCAATATAAAAATTTGTTTCTATTAAAGAATACAAATAAAAGTGTTTCTATCATAAATGTATTATTTTATGCACTATATATTGAACATATAAGAAAATAAATATTTTTGTTGACTTAATTACAGATAGACAACAATCATTTCAAATTAACACCCGTTAATCTCCAAATTAATTTTTTTGGTGACTCTTATTTCCATAATCAATTGGTATTATTATATATATGGAAAATTCCTTGATATGTGCTATTAAGCAGCAACAAATATCATTTTATATCTCTTCTGTATTAAAAAAAAAAAGTGTAGATAATGAAGATTTAATTTTTTGTTAATTTTAACGAAATATTCTTATATTTAATAGATTGTAAACATGATTTAAATATAGTTAAACTTAAATAAATAAATTAAAATAACATATTTTACAATGATAATTATTTAAAAATAATAAAACCATACGTTTTATAACTTAAATAAAATTTAATTAAACTTAAATTTCACGTATTAAAATAATATCATATTAAACATATAATATAATGTAATATACTATTGTACGCCCTGATTTTCCCACGGGCTGATTAGCAGGCCGAGCTACGGACTAATCACAATTAGTCCATGAACATCCCCAAGACCGGAGCTCCCGTTTCGAGGTCGTACCTTCTTAGCTCGAGCAATCCCTAAGGACTCGCCAAGGTTGCCCAGGACTGGAGCAAAGAATCTGAAGGCCGAAGGTCGGGTCAGGGGAGCAGCTTGTGGCACGAGCTATATATGGAGCTCTGACCCTCTATAAAGTCAACACACGCAAGATAAACGTGCATATATCTGACATCACGTGTCCGATATCTCCCTGACTTCTCGGACACGCAGCAGGAACGTGCGTGTTCAGAAACCCACGGCTGGGTTGGGCCGTGCGGCCCATTATCTCCTTACCTATCGATTTGACCATACTTATGTATCAGGTTTAGGAACTAATCATGAATGTCACAGAGTTGATATGACATATAATAAGGTCACGGGATGGCCTCCTTACCAACTTCCAGGTGCCTTCTCCTATAAATATGGATAACCTGGGAGTTGATAAGGGTTGGAAAAAATAGTCTCTGAATAGATATATGCTTTGTAACCAAATACCCAGAGTATATCAATAATATTGACTAGTGGAGTAGAAGGATTTTAACCTTCGAACCACTTAAAAACGTGTCTTGAGTCACCTAGTTCATTCTCTAAGATTTTATATCTGCGACGGTTCTATATTCGGCACTAATCCCTTTCTCTTCTTCTCTTAATTACCTGTTGGCGAAGAACCGCGTCAACAGTTTGGTGATTTCATTGAGAGCAAGTTCAATTAGTGCTGCCGCAAACATCCAACTATGGTGACCACTCGATCCAGGCATGGCAACGAAACAGAACAGCATGATGGGCAGGAGGCTCATCATATTGCCATCCCTGATGAACAAATTCCTGAGGTCTAACAGAGGCCAGGAAAGCAGCCGGCAGGCCAGGACGATACTGCTAGTTCGGCGCCCCGGCCACCTAATCCGAACCCGTGTTATTATACTGCGGTGGAGATGGAGAATGCTCAACTGAGGAGCCAGTTAGCAGCAGCCGGTCAGCAAATCCAGGATATTCTGGCCCGACTACCCCCTCTCACAACCAACGTTACCGTTGGAGAGAGGCAAGGTGAGGCTCCAAAGTCTCGCCGGGGTAATCGGTCCAGGCATAGCCGTTCGGATAGACTTCCGGCAGCCAACTCCACCCCTTCATCGCACCATCAAGAGGCCAACTTCAGGGAAATGCCTGGGACCGGACAACAGCAATACAGCCGTTCGGTCAGGACGTCAACTTCTAGCTCTCAACCTTCCTCGAGAACACCCAGGAGAGCTTGAGGGAATTCCCGAAGGAGATCCGGGGAGGGCCCACGACGTCAGCCCGTCCCCGAAGACTGTCCTGCGCCCCGTCCAGATCGCCCGGCGCGGGACCAGCAAGTTGGCAGGGCCGAAAGGCCCCCACCAAATTTGATCCGTCCAAACGGAACCAGGATCGCTTCTCCAGTCAGGCATCCTCCATCTCCGATCAGATATCCGTCTCCTCCTCGGCCCGTCCGAGACATCCCAGCTTACGGGAGTAGTAGGAGAAACCCACCATCAGCGGGACCTTCCCGGCGTAGTAGGGCGCCGGAAGAAAGCTCAGGTCCTCACCACCAAAGACGGACTCCGAGCCTATCCAACAGGAGTCATTGGACCGGCAGTCGCCGGAGTGATCTCTCTGGAGGAGACCTACGTCAGCGACTAAGTTCGGCACAAAGCCACTGTACCACCCAGGGAGACGACCTTCGAGATCACCTCAACTCTCACAGAGAGGATCGAGCTAGAGATGGTAGCCAGGCTCGCTCGGGGGGGGGGGGGGGGGGGTCTGATCCGAAGTACATAACGGAGGGAATGCCCCAAACAACCTATCTTAAGATAGGAGGGGAAATAACCCACCTAATATGTACAATGGATCCGGAGCTGTTGAACAGCCTCGGAATAACCAAGGATCTCAGGACCAGACCCTCGAGCGCCTAACTCAGATGGAGGAACTGATGAGGAAGCTCCTGTCAGAAAAGGAGAAAGACGAATATGATTCGGGAGATGAGATGGAACTCTTCACCCCCAACATAGCAGCGACGGCATACCCATCAGGTTTCCGTATGCCTCACTTATCAAAATTCAACGGGGACGGAGATCCGTCGGACCATTTAGGGATGTTCAACACCCTAATGATGGCCCATAACATTGGCCCGGAGCTGCGTTGCTTGATCTTCCCTTCCACACTGACTGGACCTGCCAGGCAGTGGTTCAAGCAGAGTAAAAGACAGTCAATCAGCTCCTGGAAGACCTTCTCAGCTTATTTCAAAAGGGCATTCCGCGCCTCTCAGGCCGCCCGTGTTCAGGCCGACTCCCTAGCCAACGTAAGGCAGCAACCCGGTGAGACGTTGAAAGCCTACTTGAGCATATTCGCGAATGTCGCTGCTCGAGCCAGGGACGCGGATGATAGCTTCAAACTCATGGCCATGAGAACCAGAATCCTGGTCTGGGGAGACCTGTGGAAAGACATTCAGAGGAAGGGAGTCAGCTCGGTTAACGAATTCCTTAACAGAGCCCAAGAGTGGATAAACTTGGAAGAAGCTGAAGCTTCAGCCGCGGGGACCAGCCAGGTTCCCGAGAAGCCCGCTGGAACGGGGACGGAGATCGTGATGACGACCCCCAACGTCGCGCAGAACAACCAGCCCAGTGGTGGCAAAAGAAAGGGGAATGGTGAAAACAGTCAGCACGGTCAAAGAAAGAATAAGTCTGTGGATAAGTACAAGCCCGTGTTCACAACATATACCGAGCTCACCCAGTCCAGGGAAAGTATCTTCCTGGCCAACTCTACTTGGGTCCCCTGGAAGAGGCCGGAACCATTGAAACACCACAAGGGAAAGAGAGACACTTCCAAATTCTGCCGTTTTCACAACGACATCGGCCACAATACCGACGATTGTAGGCATCTAAAAGATGAGATCGAGACTCTCATCCGAGCAGGCCCCTTGGCGCAATACTCATGAAACAGGGTCCTAGCGAGTCGAACCGCTCCAGAAGTCTCAGCCAGTCAGCCCGGGCCTCGGGTAGATCAGGACGTCCCTCCTCCTGTGGTCGAAGGAGAGATATCCACCATCTCTGGAGGACCGTACATGGCTGGAACGAGCAGAGGCGCCCAGAAGAGATATGTGAATGAATTAAAGGCCCACAACGGAGCGGAGTTCATCCCAGAGCAGCGTCAGTCAAAACAGCAGCGGTTGGAAAAGCAACCGATCACTTTTACGGAGGAAGACACAGGACATGTCCAATTCCCTCATAATGATCCCTTGGTCGTAGCAGTCCAGCTCGCCAACCGGAAAGTAAGGAGAGTGTTGATAGACAACGGAAGCTCGGTAAATCTCCTATTCCGATCCACCTTAGAAAATATGGGATTGACTGTCGCCGAGATAAAGGCGACTTCCGTGATGCTGTATGGCTTTTCGGGAGAAGGGTCGGCAGCGATAGGGACGATCGAGCTGGTGATCACCCTAGGAGAAGAGTCTCGGACAGTCTCCAAGCTACTTGAGTTCGTGGTCATTGACTGCTCCGCTGCCTACAACGCCATTTTAGGCCGGCCTACCCTCATAGCTTTCGAGGCTATCACTTCCATTCGACACCTCGCCATGAAGTTCCCTACTTCAACCGGAATCTGCACTATCAAAGGCGATCAGCTCGCTGCCAGGGAATGCTATAGCATTTCCATGAAGGGAAAATCTAAACCCGGGCAGTTGGCTTTGGCCATTCTGAGTGGAGAGGAATCCCAGGAGCCCTTGGCGGCTCCTGAGATTGAAAAACCTCAAAGCGCCAAAGGGGAAAGTGTCGCCCTTAGTGAGGACATTGACCCCCGAATAGGCGAAGACAGGTCCGAGCTCCAGGCTATTGAGGAGCTCGAGGAGATGAACATCGATCCACAAAATCCATCACGGATGGTCAAGCTCGGGAAAAACCTCTGTAGTAAGAGGAAGACGGAGCTGGTTACGTTTCTCCGGGCTAATTTAGATGTATTTGCCTGGTCCCACGAGGACATGGTAGGAATTAGCCCGAGTGTCATCATGCACATGCTCCATCTGGATAAGAGCGTTCCTGCCAAGTCTCAGAAACAAAGGCGTTTAGGAACAACCCGAGCTGAAGCCCTAGAAGAAGAAGTGACCCGACTCAAAAAATGTGGCTTTATCCATGAAGCCAAATTTCCAATTTGGATCGCCAATCCCGTGCTAGTTCCAAAGCCCAATGGGAAATGGCGGACCTGCATTGACTTCTCCGACCTGAATAAGGCCTGCCCCAAGGATTATTTTCCATTGCCAAGGATCGATCAGCTGGTGGATGCCACGGCGGGGCACGAGCTCATGTCCTTTATGGACGCGTACTCAGGCTACAATCAGATCGTGATGAATCCAGCAAACCAGGAACACACCAGCTTCATAACCCCGACTAATGTCTATTGCTACAAGGTCATGCCATTTGGTCTGAAAAACGCCGGAGCTACCTACCAAAGGCTAGTAAACAGAATGTTCGCAGACCAGATCGGAAAAAACATGGAAGTGTATGTTGATGACATGCTCGTCAAGTCAAAGACTGCCGACAACCATGTTTCCGACCTGGAAGAATGTTTTAAAATACTACGATAATATGGCATGAGGCTCAACCCCTAGAAATGCACGTTTGGTGTCGCATCCGGGAAATTTCTGGGGTTCATAGTTAATACCCGGGGAATCGAGGCAAACCCCGACAAGATCAGGTCACTGCTCCAGCTTCCTTCGCCTAGGTCGCGGAAAGATGTCCAGGGCTTGACAGGGAGAGTGGCCGCACTGAACCGGTTTATTTCCAAGTCGACCGATAAATGTTTGCCCTTCTACAACCTGCTCCGAGGAAACAAGAAGTTTGACTGGATAGTAGAGTGCGAAAGCGCATTCCTCGACCTGAAGGCACATCTGGCCGAACCACCTGTGCTATCCAAGCCCGAGGCAGGAGAGTCTCTCTTCCTCTACCTGGCCGTGACTAAGGACGCGGCCAGCGCCGTACTAGTACGAGAGGAAGACCAAGTTCAGAAGCCAGTTTATTACATCAGCAAGAGACTCCTCGGAGCAGAATCACGGTACCCACTGATGGAAAAATTGGCGTTCTGCCTAATCACGGCCTCGCGAAAGCTCAGACCGTACTTCCAGTCCCACTCAGTACACGTCATGACCGATCAGCCTCTAAGACAGGTTTTGCAAAAACCTGAAGCATCGGGACGTTTGTTAAAGTGGGCGGTCGAACTCAGTCAGTTCGAGATTTTCTATACTCCACGAACTTCCATAAAAAGTCAGGCCTTGGCCGACTTCGTGACAGAGTGCACGGGATTCCAGGAGGATCCATCAGAAGGCTCATCTCGTCTCACCTCGCCCGAATCGTTGTGGAAGATCTTTGTAGATGGTTCATCCAACGAGAACGGCTCCAGGGCCGGAATCATTCTGATATCCCCCGAGGGACATAGGTTCCACTCGGCGCTAAGGTTCGGGTTCAAGGCCTCCAACAACGAGGCGGAATACGAAGCTTTGTTAGCCGGGTTGAAGATAGCCAATGAGTTAAAGACGAGCTCCGTCCAGTGCTTTAGTGACTCCCAGCTCGTGGTTAACCAGGTTCTGGGTGAATATCAGGCACGAGGACCCAAGATGGCCGCCTATTTGGCAAAGGTAAAAGCCGAGCTGTCCGCATTTGAGAGAGGATCGATCGAACAGATACCTCGAGAACAGAACGCCAATGCGGATGCCCTTGCCAAACTCGCGACCTCGGGAGAGACGGAGACCCTGGGGTTGGTGCCAATAGAATTCTTGGAAAAACCAAGTATAGAAGGAGATCGGGCAGAGGTCGAGATGATTGATGCTCGGCCGACCTGGATGACCCCCATTCTTGAGTATCTCATCGAGGGCAAGCTACCTGAAGGACGTAGCGACGCGCGGCGAGTCCTATATCAAGTTCCTAGATATACAATAGTTGATGGGGTATTGTACCGACGTGGGCACTCCCTACCTCTCCTCCGATGCGTTCTTCCAGGTGAGGCGAAGTCCGTCCTGCAGGAAGTTCACGAAGGATTCTGCGGAGACCACACTAGGGGGCAAAGCCTGGCCTTAAAGGTTCTCAGGCAAGGTTATTACTGGACAACTCTTTCCAAGGACGCGATCTCATACGTGAAGAAGTGCGACAAGTGCCAGCGATTCGCTGCAGTTGCCCGAGCTCCTCCAGTCGAGCTGAGGATGATCTCGGCCACTTGGCCGTTTACCGTTTGGGGACCTAGTGGGCGCCCTGCCCACTGGAAAGGGCGGGGTCCATTATGCCGTAGTAGCCATCGACTACTTTACCAAATGGGCCGAGGCAGAACCATTGGCAACAATCACATCGAAGAAGGTACTCGACTTCGTGGTTAAAAGCATCATCTGTCGATTCGGCCTGCTGAAGAAAATTGTCTCCGACAACGGCACTCAGTTCGATAGCGACCTGTTCACCGAGTTCTGTGACAGGCATGGAATTGTAAAAAGCTTCTCCTCTGTAGCCTATCCTCAGGCTAACGGCCAGGTCGAGGCTGTCAACAAGACTCTGAAGGCGAGCCTCAAGAAAAGATTAGATGAAGCAAAGGGAGTCTGGCCGGAACAGCTCCCCCAGGTCCTATGGGCATACTGGACCTCACATCGGACTCCTACGGGTCATACTCCTTTCTCCCTAACCTTCGGGAGTGAAGCAGTCCTCCCCGTGGAAGTTAAGGTTCTGTCGCATAGAGTCCAGTCCTACGACCAAGGTCGGAACCACGAGCTCCTATGCCATTCCCTAAACCTCGTTGATGAAAGGCGAGAGGATTCGCAATTCTAGCTCGCCCATTATCAGCAGAAGATCACTCGCTATTTCAACTCTAAAGTCAAAGGGCGCACCTTTAGCGTTGGCGACTTGGTCCTAAGGAGAGTTTTCCTGGCCGGGAAAGATCCCAAAGATGGAGTCTTGGGACCAAACTGGGAAGGACCATACTAGGTCATCGAAGTCATCAAGGAAGGAACTTATAAATTAGCTCGACCTGATGGAGGGGCGGTCCCGCAAACTTGGAACGCCATCCACTTAAAGAAATATTATCAATGATCCACTTGTAAGGCCTGGGAGGCAACTTTTATGTATTAATAAAAATCAGTTTCTTTTTACGCATGGTTGTGAGTGTAATCTTAAAGTAACCATGAAAGACCCTTTCCCAGTTACTTGGGGGGCATATGGTACCTGGATATAACCAGGTCTCCTTAACGACTTAGATGTTGATCCTTATCTACGGATCGTTGCTCTTCTTAAAGAGCTCGAGATATGGATAAAGGTTAACGATAACTAAGTCTTATCCTGGTTTTAACCGAGTCATAAAAAACTTAGGAGTTGATTTAAATTCGTTGATCGTTGCTCTTCTTAAAGAGCTCGAGATATGGATAAAAAATGAACTCGAACTAAGTTTCCTAAATAAGTTCCTGGTTTTAACCGGGTCATAAAAAACTTAGGAGTTGATTTAAATCCGTTGATCGTTGTTCTTCTTAAAGAGCTCGAGATATGGATAAAAAATTAACTCGAACTAAGTTTCCTAAATAAGTTCCTGGTTTTAACTGGGTCATAAAACTTGGAAGTTAACTTAAATTTATTGATCGTGTTTCTTCTTAAAGAACTCGAGATATGGATAAAAGTTAACACGAACTAAGTTTTCAAAATAAGTTCCTGGTTTTAACTGGGTCATAAAACTTGGAAGTTAACTTAAATTTATTGATCGTGTTTCTTCTTAAAGAACTCGAGATATGGATAAAAGTTAACACGAACTAAGTTTTCAAAATAAGTTACTGGTTTTAACTGGGTCATAAAACTTGGAAGTTAATTTAAATCTATTTATCGTTGTTCTTCTTAAAGAGTTCAAGATATGGATAAAAGTTAACGCGAACTAAGTTGTTTAAAATATATATATATATAATGTAGCCAAAAGCATGAAAAAAGCCTAAGTTAAAAAGTGTGAATTAAAGGCAAAGCGTCTCGAGGTGAAAACACCTCATGCAAAGGTTACACAAAAAATACTTCAAAATATATAAAGAGAAAAAGAGAAGAGCGCCCTAAGCTCCGTCAGTCGGCCCTTTGGAGGTCGCCGTTTCACCTTGCTCGACCTGGGCCCTCTCCAACTTGCCCTTCGAGGTCGTCAGGGCATCCTTAGCCGCCTTAACCTCCTGAAGGGTGGCCTGGTGCTCGGTCCTCATGTCATCGAGCTGAGTTCTGGCCCTGATAATGCTCCGATGAAGGGCGACGACACCCTGTGAGGAGTGAAAGATAAACTGTCTCAGAGGAAAAACAAGGCAGAGTATAATGGTAAAAGCTTCAAGAGAATAGGGCAGCTTACCGTTAGGGTCATGCTCATTGAAGAGTCCATAACGTCAACCGGGCTCATTGACTCAATAGTCCGGAGTTCCTTCTCGGTGAACTTGTAGATGTGGTTGATGGCGTAGCTCGTCGATTCGTACATCTGCCCCCGGAAGGCCTCTGGAATCTTCTCCAGGTCCTGGGGATTGACCGGGATTCGTACATCGGAGGCCGCCACAGACGGAGTCCCAATCTCCATTCCTACAACCTGGGTGGCAGGCGGAACTCGCTGAGGCGGTGGAGGCATTTGTCCTGCTCCGGCGGCAGGAAGGATCGCCCCCACGACCTGGGCTGGCGGGGTTTTCTCCTTCTCCTTTGCTGGAGATTTGGTGGAGACCCCGGCAGAGCTCTTGGAACCTCGGAGCCTTTTCAGTCTTGGCCCGGCTGGGGGGTTCCCCCCGAAGACTATGCCCCGCAAGCTATCCTCAGGCTGAGACATCTCTTCTGTCAAAAACAAAAAGCATGGTTATTACAAGTTAGCAATCATACGGAGATAACGACAAAGGTTTAAAGCTAAAAAGCATGTGATTACTGAGGGAGCCCTACCCCCCGAGCTGGAAGAACCTAAGACGATTATTTCCCCCACCGGCGCAGGTTCTGGCTCCGGGTCCGATTCCGAGCTAGACTCCCCTACGTACTGCCTAAGCCCCGGAGCATAGATACCCCTTTGGAGTGATGACCATGTTCGTAAGTTTGTCCCATACTCCTGGAAAAGGATCGACCTAAAGGCTAGGGTATTATCTACTACTACGGTACCCCTAGGCCGGCTCTCTTGGTGATCCAGCACGAGACGGTCAACACAATAGAGCAGAAGTGTGTTCAAGTCCGGATCGCTCCTGTGACGATGGACGATCTGCCTAGGATTGAACCTAACCAACCGGGGCTCTGCAGTGGCCCTATCTAGATTCTTAAACAAGTAAGGGTTACCTTGGCCTGAAGGACCTGCGGCTGCTCCGAATTGGATCCTATCCTCGTCCATCCTCTGGGCGACCTCCAAGGCCCTCTTCCTATTCCTCACGAGCGGAACTTCGGCCGCCTCGTCCTCCTCGTCTTCCTCTGTCGTGACCTCGTCCACGATGATAGGTCTGTTGTCGCGGGCTGGGGGCGGCCCCCGGTGCCTCTTCAGGTTCAGGGTCTGATATGGGAAAATCAGTTTGCAGAACACCATCGTCTCGTCCGTTACGAGCACGCGATAGTCCTTCTCACTGGGGGGCAAGCCCGCCAGTGTTTCATATTGGCCCCCGAGGGTCGCAGACTTTTCGGTCCTCGCGTAGATGGCTGCAAGATTGGTTGGAATCAGAATGGAATACGGGAGGAGCTAAAATAAAATAACACTTAAAAGGCGAGCTAAGATCAGGGATTACTTACGAGGACGATTGAAATAGTGGTGCTCGCAGTTCCGGAACCCAGTTGACATGAAGAACTGGTCCTTGAAGTCATTTGGGTGGCTGGGCAGCTCGATGACCGCCGCCGTATTGGGAAAACAGGTTAAATAGTAAAACCCGTCTCCTCGCCCCCGCTGATCCGGGCTGGCTTTGAGGCAAAAGAAATATAAAATGTCAGCAGGGGTAGGGACCTCCCACTCCTGCTTCTTGAATAGATACCTCAACCCTGCCAGCAGTCGGTAGGAGTTGGGGGGGAGCTGAAAAGGGGCCAACCCCACGTAGTTCAGGAAATCAGCGAAGTACTGATCCAGGGGAAGGAAGGCCCCTGCCTTGAAGTGTTCACCGCTCCAGGGCGCGAACGATTCATCGAGCGGCGTGCAGCTCCGCTCGCCATCTGAGGCAGGTCGGGCAATAACGGAGGCTTTCCCCAGTGGAATGTTGTGAGTGAGGAAGAGTTTGTTGATCTTCGTCTGGTCGGTTATCTTTGAGACGATTCTCTCCGCCTCAAAGAATGCGTCGGGGGCCACCTCGACCTCCTTCTCCACGGCCGGCCCGAAGCGGGGGATCGGGGAGCTAGGCATCACTGCCTTTCCTTTTTCCTGCTGGGAGGCCGAGCTTCCAACGTTCTTCTGGGGGAGGTTCTTTTTTGGAGCCATCTGGTCGCCTAGCGAACAAAAGAAATCACTTTAGAAAAGGTGACCCAAGCAGGAGAATGAAGCAATTATTATTTGCACGAGCTGAGGTAAGCCTAGCTCGTGGAGAGTGGAACCACGCGGTTCAATGAACACGCGCGTATACTCCCAACAGATCCCAGATTACTCGGAATTTGCGTGTCAGGGGGTTCAGAATAGAATTTTCCTTGGGGGGGGGGGGGGGGAAGTTTCAATAGGCAGAAAATTACAAAACCGCTTAAAGGCGTGTTCCCTAAGCTACTCGGTTTTTCTAGAAAAAGCATCCTGAAACCCATTCTCTAAAGTGATTTCCTACAACAAATGTGCCCTAACCTAAAAAGGGCTGTCACCCTCCATATCCACACAACCCAGAAAACCCTTGCATGCGGCTACAGTGAAATTTTTTACCTAAGCTACAGTAGCATGTTTTCAAAGTGAACAGGGTCAGGAAACTTACAGTGTATGGCTGGGAGGTAGACGAGGGCGTTGCGTTGGTAGGAGCTTCGTCGGTGTAGTAGCTTCCAAAGCTTCGGAGAAATCCGTGCGCCTAAGCTTCGTGAACGATGAAAATGGCAGCAACAGGGTTGAGGGTTTCGTTCTTCTGAAATATGGAGAGGGAAGAAGAAAGGAGATTTGGAAAATTTCAAATGAAAGGGTGGCCCGTGCGTAGGATGGCCACCCCCTTTTTATATACGTGAAGGATCACGTGTAGAAGGCTCTTGGATGGCCCTGGTGAGGGATCCGAGGCCTTCCACTCGAAATACGAAACGACAGCTGGGCATAGGCTAGGCCATTAAATGCGGTTCTCGTAAGACGTACCGTCACCACCCACGACGTTCCACGTATCAGACGCCTGCGTAAAGAGTGGAATGCGAAGAGTTTATGGGGAAGTCTAAAAGCCCCTACTGTGGTCTTATATACGACGTCATGTACCACGAGCAGGAGCTTGGGGGGCAGATGTACGCCCTGATTTTCCCACGGGCTGATTAGCAGGCCGAGCTACGGACTAATCACAATTAGTCCATGAACATCCCCAAGACCGGAGCTCCCGTTTCGAGGTCGTACCTTCTTAGCTCGAGCAATCCCTAAGGACTCGCCAAGGTTGCCCAGGACTGGAGCAAAGAATCTGAAGGCCAAAGGTCGGGTCAGGGGAGCAGGTCGTGGCACTAGCTATATATGGAGCTCTGACCCTCTGTAAAGTCAACACACGCAAGATAAACGTGCATATATCTGACATCACGTGTCTGATATCTCCCTGACTTCTCGGACACGCAGCAGGAACGTGCGTGTTCAAAAACCCATGGCTGGGTTGGGCCGTGCGGCCCATTATCTCCTTACCTATCGATTTGACCATACTTATGTGTCAGGTTTAGGAATTAATCATGAATGTCACAGAGTTGATATGACATATAATAAGGTCACGGGATGGCCTCCTTACCAACTTCCAGGTGCATTCTCCTATAAATATGGAGAACCTGGGAGTTGATAAGGGTTGGAAAAAATAGTCTCTGAATAGATATATGCTTTGTAACCAAATACCCAGAGTATATCAATAATATTGACTAGTGGATTAGAAGGATTTTAACCTTCGAACCACTTAAAAACGTGTCTTGAGTCACCTAGTTCATTCTCTAAGATTTTATATCTGCGACGGTTCTATATTCGGCACTAATCCCTTTCTCTTCTTCTCTTAATTACCTGTTGGCGAAGAACCGCGTCAACAACTATCAACTAGCAACAAACTTAAATTTAAAATCTACTTATAATATTAATATTATATTAAACATATAATATATAATTTTTTATTGTCACTACCAAATTCAAAAACTAAAACAAACATAAACTTAAACAAAAATTAATTAATTAAAATATGGTACTTTTAAGAAATTTTATGATAATTTAAATAATTAAATCATATTTATTTTAAAATAATAAAGGCATACATATCATTTTCTTATCTTATAAATTTGTGTGATAGTTTGTTTTTTTATCAAGTGATTAGAGCTCTTTTTTCTTCATCAAATTCACCAAAGGACATTATCAGATACATTAGAAACTAAAAATAGTTGATGCATCTATACTATTGTCTACACTTTCTATTCTTATTTTATTTCTATTATTAATTTCTTTTTAAATATTATTGTAATTTATATATGTTATGTAGTCATGTAAATATATATATCTATGTTAATGTTGTGTTTAGATGTCATATATATAGAGATTATTGATATAAATATTTATATATACTATAGAATTATAATTCATTTTATTATATATATTTTTTATATAAAAATGGTTAACCAGTTTTTATTAAAATTATAGACAATGTTTACAATTTTAAAACTAAGCAAACGTGTATTGCACGTTGTTTCTACCTAGTATATATATTGTATATTATTTTATAATTATGTTTTATTGTATATATATTATAATTTCTTTATATTTATTGTATATACATAAAAAAAAAAAAAAAAAAAAAAAAAAAGCCCTTTATTGCATTTGTGATATAGTTGTGCATACGTACAAAATGAGACCCGATAAGGAATTCATGAAATGAACTATTACTATATATGCTGGTCTCTAATAAGGGCAAGAGCTGTCCAAATGGACTACAATTTGTGTTTAGCCTAAGAAGAAGAAATCATAGGGCTAACGTTTCAAGTTATTAAGGAAACAACTTATACAAATATAATTAAGTTGTCACATTTCGAAGTCACGTGCCTACCCCGTTGAGAGAGTAAGAAAATTCTTCAAAAAAAAAAAAAAATTCATACTCTTCTCATGTGCATGTGCAACAAAAATAAATCATACTCTTCCAATTCTTCTGAAATAAATAAATCATACTTGTCTTATGTTTGCTATGTGAAATGGTATGTGCATGAGAACTAATCTTGGCTCTTCATTTTGGTGGATGAGATGACAAATCCTAACCATTAAATCTTGGTTGGTTGGAATTAATCTTAACCATTCATTTAGATTAGAAAAATCTATAAATAGAAGGAAGTGCATTTCTTGTAATCATCCCATCTTAAAGAGATTAAAGCTCACTAACAAATTTAAATCTTTTTGTTCTTAAATATTATACTTTTAAATATATTTTGATATCAATTGGCCTTTTAAATTTGTAGTTTATTTTTACCTGTATTGATTCATTTAAACAATGAACAAGAAAGTCTCATCGATATTTTCTCTCAAGGAGAGTGTTTATACAAAAGAGAAACTTTATCATGAGCATACATTTAATTTTGTGTGCATTTTCTTATTATTTGATTTCATATTTGCAACTTTAAGTTTCTTTTTTTTTAAGAATAAATTTCAAAGTGTACAAATGAATGCGAACAACAACGGATCCATATCAAACCTACA
The DNA here is from genome assembly GCF_963169125.1 of Humulus lupulus. Classification (NCBI taxonomy): domain Eukaryota; kingdom Viridiplantae; phylum Streptophyta; class Magnoliopsida; order Rosales; family Cannabaceae; genus Humulus; species Humulus lupulus. The sequence continues at coordinate 204,652,838 of NC_084802.1, forward strand.
TAAAAAAAAATATATATTATGGGATGAATCTACAGACACTTTTTTACATTATTATATATAAGTGCAATATGCACATTTGTTTAATTTTATTTATAGAATTTATTAATTATTTTTATTAAATTTATATTAATGTCATATAAATTTTAAATAAATATCATATTTTAATTATAATTTATTTATTTTTGTTTAAGTTTATGTTTGCTCTAGTTTTTTTTAATTTGAGAGTGACAACAAGAGATTATATATAATATGTTTAATATAATATTAAATATTATACGTGAATTTTAAATTTAAGTTTTTTGCTAGTTTTTTTTTTCAAAAAATAATTTGTTGCTAATTGACAGTACATTATATTATATGTTTAATATAATATTATTTTAATAAGTGAGTTTTAAGTTTAAATCAATTTTATTTAAGTTATAAAATGTATGATTTTATTATATTTAAATAATTATCATTGTAAAATATCTAAAAAATATCTAACTTTTATTTTTTTAATTATTTATTATTTTAAAATAATTTTCATTGTACAATTTTTGAAAAATATCATATTTTAATTTGTTTAATTATTTATTATTTTGAAATAATTATCATTGTAAAATATCTCAAAAATATCATATTTTAATTATTTATTTTATTTTATTTAAATTTAAATATTTATAAATTATCGTTAAATGTAAGAATATTCTGTTAAATATAAAAATATTTTATTAAAATTAATATTAAAAAAATAAAAAACAGTTAAAATAAAAAAAAATTATTATCTACACACTTATGATATACGAGATTTTTTACACCTATTATTAAATGAATCCAACCGTCAAAATCACATCCTATCTTCAATAAAAATTAGAATATAATAAAATCTAAAATAATCAAATCACCGCCGTCAGCAATCGCCGACCACCAAAAAAAATAGTAAAACACTACTGTTGGAATGCTTTTATCTAGAAGCTCTCTACGAATAGAAACTCAAATACTGCTGTGGAAATTAGCTCTGACTTTCTTGAAGACACAAAATTTATTTATCTTTTTTCTGTCTGACATGCATTTTATGTTTTATGTCAGTAGTCTTTACTATGTGATTATGACATAAATTGGATTACGATTACAAGGTTGGCTCCCATTCTCTGCTTGCTTTTATCTTCAGGCGATTATCATTCAATATGACTTTAACAACTGCAACACCATCATCAAAGGAACATATTTATGAATTATAATTTCTTTTTAACTTTCTTAAGTTTTATTTTGATTTCGTTTTGCAATGGTTCATGAGCTTGTCGAGAACAATGCCTTGTATCTTTTATATGCTCTTCCAACTAGTAGTTTGGTGTGGTGATGGAGAGAAAGCTTAATTATAAATCTTCGAACAATAAACAAAGTGTTTTGTCTATAGCTGTTTTTACAACTTGGAATAAACTTCTATTGAAAATCTCATCAGTATATAATATTAGTAATGTTTGATATATATTTTTTTCACTGGAAAGATCTACATAACAAAGTTTTCTAAAATTGAGGACTAATAGTTTTAAAATGGCACTTCAAGAGACAACAATGAAATTTGAAGTGTGGCATAAGAAAAATAAAGAATGAGGACACAAGTTAATAAATTAAAAGAATGGAAAAAATACTATCACATTGTTAAAATGAAAAATTAATATCTTCAACGTACTGATAGTATTTAAATGGAATTTTAAATAATTTTAGTCTTTTATTAAATTTTTTTAATAATTTTTCTTTAATTTTTTTAGAATTAATAGAAAAATAGATTTTTAAATTTTTATAATTAAATGATACAATTTGGTTGCTGTCAAAGTTCATGGAGTAAAAATGTTAATTATTCTATGCAAATCATAATATGGGCACGATCTGATAGTAAGAAATTTTAACCGATCGTATATTTTGAAGACACAATCTGATAAAGTCAAAAGTTCCGAGTAAAAATATATTAAGAAGAAAAGCATAAAGAGAAAAAAAAGGAAGTTATATCACCAAGTAATAGATGAGTGTGAATAATGACTCTTCCAGTAGAATCATTCAACCATAACTGAACAAAAATTTCTCTTCGTGATTATTTAGACTGAACTAAGAGAGAAATACAACAAAACCCACACACTTTGAACAGAGGAGAAATAGTTGTCATAGAGATGAGAAAGAGAGGTGGTCGGTAATTGTCGACGACGGTGACGAGTGTTGACTGCAGCAAAAGGGCATAGAAAGCGATGAGGCTTGACTACAATGAATGATGAAGATGAGGGGAACCACAGTAAATTTTATTACTTTAGGTTTTATTATATTCTGGATTTCATTTAATTTGATGGCTTAAAATTAGTAAAATAATAATGTAAAAAAGTATGTGGATTCAACGATTTCCATATATTATTGGGAATTTTATAAAAATGTCAAAATTTAAAAAAAAAATACTAAAATTATGAAATATTAAAAGAATATGAAGTGACATAATCGTAATTACAGTTTTTTTTTTATATAAACAAATTTTACAAATTTGTAACAATATAGTTTTTTGTAACCAAAGTTTACAAATTTGAATCATATGTTATAATTTTGTAAACAATATCTACAGACTAGGGGTGCACACAGGTCGAATTTTCGGGTTTCAGGTGCATCGGGTTCAGGTTTTGCGAGTTTCGAGTGGAGAAAAGTGGTATCGAATCCGATGCAAATTTTTCAAGTTTTTGTTCAAATTCGGGTTTCGGGTTTGGTCGAGTTTCGGGTTGGACTGGGTCAATTGGCCTTGGTACAAATTTTTCAAAAACACCATTTTTTTACACTTTTTTAATTTTTAAAGTTTGTTATTAGTTTGGTTCAATTGATTTTTTTTTACAAATTGGGCCTAGGTGAAAATTTTGAAAAAAAATATAATTATGAAACATAAGTATATAGAAAATTAGAAATTAGAATAGAAATGTTATTTTAATGCATTTTAAGAAACAAACTACAAAAGTAATATACTAAAACACTTAAACATAAAATCCAAAGTCCAATCCCTTGCCTATTATCTATTATCTAATGTCCAAGTCCAAAAGGGATTAATTTAGGGTTAGGTTCTTTTAGGGTTCAATTTTTTTTTTTTTAAATACACTCAGTTGTGTTCAAGTTACACCCGAACCCGTGTATGTTAAATTTTAGAATCCGAACACGACCCGACACATGTCGAGTTCGGATCGGATTAGGCCCGAAATGAACGAGTTTTATGAGAAAATGATTTTCGGGGTTCGGGTCCTGCGGGTTTCAAATTTTGCAGATCAAATGTTCACCCCTCCTACAGACTAAATAGAAAATTGTTACTAGTAGTAACAGTCATTATCCATATTTTTGTAACTTTTGAAAAATTATGTATTTTTCAAAAACAAAATTAGAATTTACAGTGTTGTAAGTAATTTTTCCAATATTGTTACTCTATCTCTATAATTAAACTAAACAGTTTAAATATATAATTGGTTATAAATCCAACTTACTTTCAATAATTTAAATATTATAACCAAATAATTTCACCACAATCAAAGACCAAAATTTCACTATTCATTATTTGTTTTTTTAAAGGTTCATACTAACAAAGAATTACTCAAATTGAATTACAATAACAAATTAGATCATTTCTATAAATATATATATATATATGTATACATATATTACTATTGAATAATCATTGGAGACAATCAATTAATGTCATAGAAAATTAAAGAAGACAGAATTTTTTTCCCGAAAAAACATGAGTAATCGAATTAAAAATTATGTACGTTCATGAATAAAATAAGTTTAAAAAATTGTATCTCTTTAACGATTTAGCTTTCACCAAACTCTAAATGATTTTGTGTCACATTTCACTTCCACTGTTTTTCCCCCGTAATTTTTTAATCATTGTCTAATTTAATTTATTTTACTTTAATTTTGTTACCAAGTTAGAGTTATGGAAACTATTAATTGCTTTTTGAATAAGAGCAAAGTCTTGAGAAATTTAATTTTGAATAGAAATTCCTGTAATTAAAATTGGGTATTATTCAGAATAATTATTCAATTTTGTGTGTTTGTCTAACCATATAATCACACAGTAATCATGTAATTGGTAGTATTTGAGTGGTCTCAATTCTCATAGTCCCATTAGAATTGAGTATAATTACATTGTGTAATTACTAGATACTATCAATTTTAAATAGTATTTATTATGTAATAGTATTTTTTAGTGTAATTACTAATTATTTTGTCAAACATGACAATAAGAATTCATAAGTGATTACCACTTGACATCCAAACACACTTTCTATTTTAAATTATAGTGTAATTACTAGGATATGTTTTTCCATAATCCATCACATAGTATTACAATGTTTTTAGTTGACATACAAATAAAAAAAATACGACAAACAAACAAATATAAATTATTGGTATTACTTAAATTAAAATATTACATAAAAAAAATCAAAATCATGAAAATCTGAAAATCCAATACCCTGATTCGACAGTCTGTCTAAAAATTAGACAAGTGGTCTAAAAATATGACATGCTGTCTGAAAATTTGACAAGTGGTTGAAATAAATGACATGTTGTCTGAAAATTTGACATGTGGTCTAAAATTTAGACTGAAGTTGAAAATATATTACGACTAGTTTGAAATTTAGACAATTAGTCTGAAATATTAGACAACCTGTCGAAAAATTAGACAGGTTGTCGAAAAATTTTGGGTTTCTCTATCCCCGAAAATGCCCGAAACCACCATTAAAATTTTCATATTTTCAAGCTTTAAGCTCCATAAAACTCCATAAACAAACCTAATTCCTTACTAATACTCTCAATCTACTAAAAAAAATCATTTTACATTTTTAATCTACAAAAACAAAATCAAATCTTATTTTTAATAAAAACTCATATAAATTAACTTTGGTGAGGCATAGTGGCGACAATGAAGGGCAGTGGTCGCCGGCGACTATCGCAGGTGGTGGTAGTGACGGGATGTGGGAGGGGTGGTTGTGGGTGTGTGTGGGTGAGATGAGTGAGGAAGAAGAAGGTAGATTTAGGGTTTTTCTGTTTTAATTTAGAGAAATTGGTGAAAATAGTCTCTTTTTTTTAAGTGATTTTGCACTCTAATTTACTTTTGATAATTTTTTGCAAAATAGTCTCTGTCTAAAATTCGACAGGTGTCTAAATTTTTTGACCAGCTGTCTAAAATTTTCGACCGACTGTTTAAATTTTTTGACCACCTGTCTAGATTTTCGATTAGCTGTCTAAATTATGAGATGTCATTTTACAAATAATTATTAAAACTAGGCTAGAGTGCAAAATGACTTTAAAAAATAGGTCATTTTGCCAAGAGACCCTTTAATTTAATATTATTTTATTCCAATGACAAAAAGGGTAATAACAAAGTTTCATTAATAAAAGAAGTCATTTAACTAAAAATTATGTAAAGTAGGTCATAATGCAAAATGCATCATAAAAGTAGGTCATTTCCACCAATTTCTCATATGTAATTGAGCTAGTAATTACACAGGTACTTCCAAAAACACCCTAAAAAAAAAAAGAACATGTAAAAGTTAAGTAGTCGAACAGAAAAAATAAGGAAACAATTAAGAAAAAATATATATAAACTAAAACTAGAAAAACGATAAAGAAACTTGAAGATTAACAAAACTACACAATAACAAAATAGATATAGAAATTAACACTACTAAGAAAATCGTCTTTTATGTTAGTCAAACTCATCAATTAAATCAATGGAGTTAGCTAACATTGTTGCCCCGATATCAATATTTGTGCTAAATTAAGGTCAAAACAAACTTTACCATTTGCGTCGGTGGGCCATGAGCACAACAACCCTTTATTGTTTGAGGAAATTACATTTTTTATGGAATTTTCAATAAAATGTGCAAAAGTATGACTTTTAAAAAAAAAAAGTTAATTTATGGTTTTTTTTTAAGAATTGTCACCTTTATCGATTTATTTTCCTAGATTTTTGTATAAAAGTTTGTTTATGCCATAGTTTTACTCTTAATCAAATTTTATAATTTTAGAAAGGTATGTTTGTAATTTTATTATTATTATTTTAACTTATTTGTTTTTTTATATTGCTAATTTTATATTAAACTTTTCTTTGATTGTTTTGCAATTTTTTTTTTTTTGTAATATGAATTGTGTTTAAAATTATTTTTTATTTATTATAAACAATTTTTCCTTTTCTTTTTAGATTGTACATTTTTTTTTTCAAATCCTAGGTAAGGTAACTAATTATTTGATTGATATTTGACAATTATATAAAAAAAAAAAAAAAAATTAGAGCTAGGTTAAATAACATGTACCAGGGGATAACTAGTTATCCTAAGAAGAGTAACTTTCTGTCATAAGAGGGGTGACGGGTTACTCATATTAAATATGAAAATAAACATCAAATTTGAAGGAAAAAGATGAAGAACACTTCATTAAAAAATGAAAAAAGAAGTAACTATGATTTTAGTAACATAGGTAACCAATTACCATAAAGAACCCAAAATATATACACATCAGAACGTGAAGGTAACATGTTACCCCCAGAAATATACACAAAAAAAATGTGAAGGTATCCAATTACCCCAAAAAATATATACATAAAGAACGGGAATGTAACCAGTTACCACAGATTTGAAGATAGAAAAAAAAAAATCAGATCCACCCCTTTCCTTTCTCTCCCATCTTCTTCATATAATGTTTTTTTTTTCTAGAATTGAATGTTCCTAGCAGGGTAACTGGTTACTCATTCACGTTTCCAAAAATTGGTGTTCCTATAAGAGTTACATTAAAAAGAAAATGTTGAAAAAATTGATTTGAATTTTTTTACATATAGTGGAAAAAACTATAAAAAAATATTACAATAAAAAAAGATAATAAATAAAAAAATAGTAAAATAATTATGTAATGTTAAAATATATGTGTGAAAAAAAGAAAAAAATGGAATGAGAAAATAATAAGTTCAAAAAATGAAGAAAAAAGAAGGAAAAAAACTTAGGAAAGAAAACTAAAAAATTATGAAAAAACAAACAAAATAAAATAAATGATGAATGAAAAAAAACAGATGAATGAATAAAAATGACAAGAAGAAGAAGAAAGATAATGGAAAAATAGAAAGAAAAAAAATATGAATGAAAAAATTAGTAGAAAAAAATTTAAAAAAATGGAAAAAAAATAACAAGTTCATATATGTGAAAAAAAATGGAATGAGAAAATAATAAATACAAAAATGAAGAAAAAATAGAAGAAGAAAAAAGAAAAAAAGAAGAAAAGAGGAAAGAAAACTGAAAAAATATGAAAAAAAAATAAAACAATACAAATGAAAGAAGAAAAAAAATAGAAAAAGAAAAATAGAAAATAGAAAGAAAAAAAAGGAAGAAGGAAAAAGTTGGTAGAAAAAAAAAAGAAAAAGTAAAAAATGGAATAAAAAAATAAGTAAGGAAAAAATGAAAGAAAAATAACTAAAAAATTAATTAAAAATGAAGGGAAAAAAATAAAATAAAATTACATTAAAAAAACAAAGAAAACATAACTATGATAAAAAAAATATGTTATTTTCATATTTTAGTTAGTTACTAGTTATGTTACTCACTTGAATTTTTTCTTTAATAAATTTTCTCCTATAAATTAAAAAAAATATAATTCTATATATTTGCATATTGATGATATAAAATCTATATTTTTGAAAAAATCATTATTTTTTTGCAAAAATTTACATGTATTACCGTAAATTTAAAAAAATATATATATCAAAATATACAGTGGCTGTTAATTTATACGGCAATGCATTAAAAATTTAGAGGCAATGGCTACTTTTACGGTATCTTCATTTTTTTTAGTTGGCAGGCAGAAGTTGTTCGCTTACCATCGTTGATTTTTTTTTTAAACGGACACCTCCCCTGCGTTTTTGTACCAATTAGTATTTATTTAACATTTTATGTCATATCAACCTCTTATTACTCATAACATAAATTTATTTAACATTTTATGTTTTTCTTTAAGTATTTCCATTAAAAAATTCTCCAATAATATTTAAAATTAACAATTTTATTTAGTTTATTTAATTTAAATATGTAAAAAAAAGTACCAAATGACAAATTTAAAATTTATAGTGCACATATTATTAATTAGTTATCTAATGTTGCTAACAAATTGGTCATCAAAAGTTAATAGTTTGGTATTCACCAATAATACTAAAAGGGCAAAAAGTTAAAAATTTATAACTATTAATTGTCATATAATAATGCTACTTACCAATTTTGTAAATATGAGTTACAGTATAGCAACGATGATTACCAATTTGGAACTTATGAATTGCCATCTAGTTACAATGATTATCAATTTTGTAAATTTAAGTTACAATGTGGCAACGATGGTTACTAAGTTTGTTACAGATTGTTATGAACTTAATGCTTTTAATTGAAATAGTTATAAATAGAATTGAGACCACAATGGTCTCTCTTGACACAATGGTTTTGTTAATGATGGTTACAAACAATATTTTTTAACATAATAATTTTCTTATAAATAGTTGTAAATTTGGTATCTCTTTGACCACATGGTTTCATTATAGATGGTTATGAAGGTCATTTCTTATTTTAAAAATCATAATTTTGTTACAAGTAGTTACAAATATGGTTGTTATGAGATACAATGTCTTTTTCAATGTTAGGTGTGTGTAGCATATGAGATACAATGTTTGGCTATTGATGGTTAACTAAATTCACAAATTAGTTTAGTAAATATTAGTTACATAAATATATACTTTAGTCACAAAATTAGTTCTATAAATTTTTGTCACAAATATGTATTTTTTTTTTAGTTACAAATTAGACGCGTGTCAGGAAGGTGGTACCTCCATTTTCTGGATCTGGTAGGGGCAAAGACCCTAGTGACTAGAAAAGGAAGACCCGAGACACTCCTACTACTCCTGGTCTTAACAGGAGGGTTTGGGGTACTCAGGGTAGCCGCCAGGGCAGCCATGAAGCTTGGATAAGTTATCCAGAGTGCACTAGGTGCAGGAGGCGCCATTTGGGAGAATGTCGTGCTAAGTCTTGCTTCCTATGTGGGGTGGTAAGACACCTCTAGAAAGTATGCTTCTAGTCGAATCAAGAAGAGCAGAAGAAAGGTGATAGTTTGACTCCAGCCCGAGTGTTCACACTAACCCAGTCCAACGGTAGTGACAGTTCATATTTCCAGCGTGGGCTCTACTTATACTATTTTATTGATTCTTGTGCTACACATTCGTTTGTTTCTAGTAGAGTGACTGATAGATTGTGTAGGCCTTGTGATCTATGTGTTGTGGGATTTGGGACGTTATTGCCTACAGGGAAGTTGGTAGTTTCTAAGAGATGGATTAGATCCCTACCAGTAGAGGTGGACAGCAGAGAGTTGTCAGTAGACCTAATTGAACTATGATAGAGTAGATTTTATAGTGTTTTAGAGAGTTGTTTTAGGGAAATTTTGAACATTTTTAGTATTGTTTGTGCAGTATGACGCTTTTGTTGCTTGTGTTTGTTATGTTTCGGGATCTATGGAAAAATGAAAAAATGGACCAAGTTATGGGGGTTCTTGGGTGATTTTGAGTTAGGAAACATATGCCAAAGATGATTGATGGTTGATACCGTGTTTGGGGATCAAAAATAAGAATTTTGGTGAAAAAAGGAAATTTGAGGTGTGGCGCTGAACTTAGGGTCGCGGCGCTGCGACTAGATAGAGACGACCAATCTTGGGAAGTTGAGGGTCGTGACGCCTACATGTTGAGTCGCGACACCATTAGTTGGAGAATTAGGGTCGCGGCACATATGCATTAGAGTTGCAACGCTTGTTGAGGTAGAGACGAGACGACTTTGGTTTTTGGACACGGGCCATGGCGCTTCATTATGGGGCCCCGGTGCCTGAGGCAGTCAGAGTGCGAATTAGGGAATTTTAAGCTGGGGCAAAAGTGGAATTTCACATTAAAAACACAAACAACTGTATAAGAAACATTATGACGATTTTTTAAAAAAGAACCCTAAGGAGAGACTCAAGAAAACACTATGTGGAGGCAAAAGCTTAAAGATCAACTAGTTTCTATCATTCTTCTTCTTCTTCTTCTTCTTTTACTTTCTCTTGTAGTGATGTTTACATTTAGTTTGATGGATTTGATTATTTTTATCATGAACTAATTTCTTATTTAGAGTATTAATGGAGTCTTCTTGAAACCTTATGATTATCTAATGCAGATTTTATGAATTTCCTACAAATATTGTGAATTGTTTGACTTGTGTTTAATGCTTGTGATTAATTGGCCACTAATTGCATGATTTATATGATTTAAACCTGAGATTTGAGAAGTGAAGGATAAATATGCTATAGTCAAATAATCATAAATTTATTTTGGACGAGAGTACCCATATGATTTGTGTAGCTTAGGGATTACATATTTAATGCCTGCAATATGTTAATTTACCATAGAGATGTAGGAGATCTTCTTATTGTGGAGAGTTATAAGTCCTAGTAAGAATATTGTTTAGAGTTGTAATCTGCTATCACGATGAATAAATGAATTCTTAGATTCACGTTAGAGAGGCATAGGTGAATAGTTGATGAAGTTAATAACTCTATATCTTTATCCATTGTGTTACACCCTGATTTTGAAAGTGGAAATCTTGATCTCGAAGTTCAGGCTCGTAAGGTGTAAGCTCGAAATCAGCATAGTCGTCATGTAATCGCCATTAATGAGAAAGTCAAAGATAGTCTCGTTGAGCAGTAAATGTGACAACATCGGAATTAGTGAGCTTGGAAACTACGTATTTTCGGAGGTGTTTCGATGTCATAAGTTAGGCTCGAAGCTCATGATGGAAATAACTCAACACTTGTAAAAATCTCCTGATTCAGTTCCTACCATCAGGCAAGACGGTTCAAGCTCAAGCATTGTAAGCTCGGAGAGGATTATATCGACAACGTTACTCGTTGAGAACATAGGCGAACCAAGGTGTCGAGCTCGAAAGTCTCAAAGGCGTGTGAGCCTAGCGTCCAAGCTCGCAAGCTGTGTGTGAACATGTTTATTGTTGTAAAATCCATATGTTTAAGGGATCAGATGTAATTTGTTATTAAATCCCAAATATCATGGGATATATACGCGTACGTAATAACTGTGTGCATTTAATTGCATTTATTTAATTGATTTGTAGAATAATTCCCCGAAATATATGAGAAGAGATTCGGTAAACCACTCTATAAATAGAGTGGAACAATTCATTTGTAATGACTGAAAAACTGGTATTGGGAAAACTCTGTATATTTGCTTCCAGAAAGCTTTAGGAGAATCCCAAAAGAGTGAATAACACAGACTCCTGGACTAGGCATATTTTAACTGCTGAACCACGTAAAAAATCTTGTCTGTACTGTTTGTTTCCTTAGGTATATTTTGTTTAATTGCTCTTCTTTTCTAAGTTGACAAAAAACGGTGTCAACGGTTTGGTGCTTTTATTGAGAGCCATTAAACTAAATGTGAGCCTGTTTAATAAAAAAGTCTCCCAAATCATCAATGGCCGCTACAAGTGACCCCAGTACTGGTGAGTGACCATTGCCCTAGATACCTGAGGATCAGATTCCTCATGCTGAGGATTACCCCCGACGGCCTAGAAAGCAACCCATGGTGGACCCAGATCCCGAAGAGAAGAGTGATTCGTCCAACTCTCGGGGGCTGCCTGCCCCCAGCCCTGACGAGGATATGTATTACAATCCTGGAAGATATATTCCAATTGTGGAACTTGAAAATTTCCAACTGCGCAGACAGTTGGCAGAGGCAATGAAATGCAATGAAGAATTAGCCAGACAGGCTGCTAATACCCAGGCACCCCCTCAGAGGCCTAGGGGACGTCACTGTGGGAGCACGGCCGTGAAAAGAGCGGAGCAAGTGCTGCCACCAGCGTCTCAGCTAGCTTAACAAAGGCCCCGAAGGAGTAGCCAGGCTGAGGCCACTGCCAACCCAACTGTAGAAGTACCAGTAAGAACGGGAAATAACTGAGCCCCCACGGCGGCTCGGAACCCGAATCTTGATGCAGCACATAAAAAACCCGGAGCCTGACTGGGCAAACTCTGGACTGTCTAGGCCCGACAATGGGAGACAGGCACCATCACCCATAAGGCATCCACCATCACTGATAAGGTACCCCTCGCTAGTCCAAGAGGTTCCAAGGCCTGCACATCGAGATGGAAACCAATGGGCTAGGCCTGGACAGGGGAACGAAAGAGAGGCTACTTGAGATCACAGGGCTCATCAGCCTTCAGAAAGCCAAATGTCAAGATCACAGACTTCTTGGACAAGGAGGCCAGCAGGAGACCCACCTCGAAATCATCAAACCACGTATCCAAAAAAGGCTACGAGTTACGTAAGTTAAAGCTCGGATTATACTCGGTCTGTGAGCATTTATAACACAAAACCAAGGCATACAGGGAATCGAGGGAATCACTTCAATCTGCGGGATCATCTAAACCATAGTCAGGGTCAAGATAGTCCCCCGAACCTGAATCTACGCGACCATCTAAATGGCCGCAAATATTCAGGGTATAACCCTATACCAAGATAGGGAGCTGGAGTTTTTATTAACGATAACCAGCCCCCTCAGGTCCAAGCTCGACCAATTATAAAGAGCATTCAGGTTCTTACAGAACGAGCGCAGCAGGGACAAGGCTGAAGAATCCGATGAAGAGCTTGACCCTTTTGCCCCGCATATCTCTAGCACTCCATTCGCTCAGGGGATCAGGATACCTCATGTCCCGCCATTTGACAAAGGCCTGTATAGTCATCTAAGTACCTTGTTAGCCAGCAATGTTGGGTACGAGCTCAGATGTATGCTGTTCCCTGCCACACTCACGGGACCGGCCAAAAACTGGTTATCTAGAGACTTCAAGAAACAATTTAAGGCTATGATTGGCATCAAGCCCGAGGCCTCAGCCTTAACAAATGTCCGACAACAACAAAATGACTCATTGAAGAGTTACCTCAAGAGGTTTAATCTAGAGGTTGCCTGAGCTCGAGATGTCGATGATAGTGATCACCTGATGGCTGTTAGGGCGGGTATACTGCCAGGAAGTCCCCTTTAGGAAGACTTACAAAGGAAACCTATCAGGTCACTAACAGAGTTTAATCGGAGGGGCCAGAGGTTTGTCAATGTAGAAGAGGTGAGGTCAACCTTGAACATGACCTCTCAGCCCAAACTACAATGACAAACGTAAACTCTGCCTCAACCTCGGCGGCCCCAACAACTTCGAAACCCTCTGGGATAACCCTTCTAAAATGAAGAAGACCAAAGGGAATAACCCCGAGGCTGATGGAGGGAAGAAGAAGAAAGGGGACAAATATTTATTTGTATACAAAGTGTATACCGAGCTCAACGAGTCTCGGGAGAATATTTACCTGGATAATGAGAACCAAGTCCCATTCAGATGACCTGACCCCATGAGGAACCAAAAGGCAAAAAGGGATCCAAATAAATATTGTAGATTCCATAGAGATATCGAACACACAACCGATGAATGTCGAAATCTGAAAGATGAGATCGAAGGCTTGATCTCGAGAGGATATTTTGGACAGTACTTCAGGAACCGAAATACCAATCAATCTTTGACAAGCCAAAGGGCAGCAACGAACCCCTCTGACTGATGGAGAGGATGTAATAACCATCTCAGGGGGACCTTATATTGCAGGATTGGGCAGGAATGCCCAAAAGAGATACGTGAATGAGCTCAAGACTGTAGACAGTTCTCCCTACGAACCTAAGCCACGAGCTCCAAAACAGCAGAGGGTTGAGACTCAACCCATAACGTTTACTGAAGAGGGCACGTCACATGTCTAGTTTCCCCATAATGACCCTCTGGTCATAACTCTCCAACTCGCGAAGAAGAGGGTACGCTGAGTCCTGATTGATAACATGAGCTCGGTGAATATCCTTTATAAAACCACTCTAGAAAAGATGGGACTCGTGCTTCACGACCTAAAAGCGTGTGCAACAACATTGTATGAATTTTCAAGAGAAAGGATTGCCTGTATGGGATCCATTGAGCTCCCCGTGACCTTGGGAGACTATCCAATCTCAGTAACCAAGATGATGGAGTTTGTTGTGGTGGACCTCCCATCGGCCTACAATGCACTGCTCGGAAGACCTGCCCTAGTTGGGCTAGGGACAGTATCCTCTGTTAGGCATTTGGCCATTAAGTTCCCGACTTCTAGTGGCTCGGGACGTTGAAGGGGGACCAGCTCGCGGAAAGAGAGTGCTATAGCATCTCCATAAGGGGAAAGAAGCAAACTACTACACAGACACTTGTGGTTATTCAAAACAAAGATGGGGCGATATTCGAGATAGATGAAGAAATCGACCCCAGAATAGAAGAAATGGCTGACCTCGAACCTCTGGAAGAGCTCGAGGAGGTCAAGCTCAAGGAAGTATATCCCACAAAGACGGTGAAGGTGGGTAAGAATCTTTCAAAAGAAACGAAATAGCAATTAATCTGCTTTTTAAAAGAAAACCAGGATGTATTCGAATGGTCACACTCGGACATGGTGGGAATCAGTCCAAATGTCATGAGCCACGCGCTTAACATTGACAAAAGCTTCCCTCCGAAGCAGCAAAAGCGAAGACTCCTGGACGATGATAGAAAGAAGGCCCTCAAAGAAGAAGTTGACAGGTTAAAGGAAAATCAATTCATAGGAGATGCCTTCTATCCTGATTGGATTGCCAATCTAGTGTTGGTTCCGAAGCCCAGCGGCAAATGGCGAACCTGTATCGACTAAAGACTGTTTCCCCCCACCTCAGATAGATCAGCTGATTGTAGATGCCACGGCAGGTCACGACACCATGTCATTCATGGATGCTTATTTTGGATATAACCAGATTGCCATGGACCCACCGGACCAAGAACATACAAGCTATGTAACCGATAAAGGGTTGTGCTACTATAATGTCATGCCTTTCGGGCTCAAAAACGTTGGAGCCACATACCAAAGTGTAACGACCCAAATTCACTAATAAGGCTTAAGGGCCTTGATTAGTATGCCGGGAGGGCATGATGAGAATTATGTGTGATTATTATGATTAAGATGTATGACTATGATTTTAAGCATGTTATATGACTATGTGAATTATATTATGTGATAATTATGATATGTGAATTGTACTGTGTGGGTGCTGTGATACAAACGTGATGCACGTGCCAAGGCGGTCCTAGGAAACTAGATAAAGGTAACTGGTGACTTGGTAACCTGTGTAACCATTAGTAACTATAGAAAGTAACAGGTTTCTTTGGGAAAGTGGTAGAATTGCAAAGTTAGGGAAAGGACAAATAAGCCCTTGAGGTCTAGTTAGTAAGTGATATTAATGGAGGGTTAAAATGGTAATTTGGTAGTAAATAGATGAGTTTGAGCTGAGGGAATAACATATACGTATAATATTTTGGAGAGGGGTTTATGCTGAATGGTGGAAACCTAGAATTAGAACAAAAAGGAGATAGAAAGGAGAAGCAGAAATCTAGACTCTTGGAAGGAGAATCAAGGGATGTCTGATGTTATCAACCAAGTTTAGGCCAAGAAAACTCAGAGGTAAGATTTTGATTATGCTATATCTAAGTTTTAAGTCTGAATTTTAGTTAAGGAAGGTGAATTGAGATAAGTTGGTGGCTGGTTTTATGTAATTTCAGAATTTGGAAACCAAGGGGGAAGAAGGTCAAGAGCTGGAGGTTGAACCTATCACTTAAGGTAAGGTCTCTGTATGTTTATTAGATTTGTTTTGTTAAGGTTTAGGGAGTTTGAAGTGTGGGTTGTGCTTGAATTCAAGCTGTGCATAACTTTTCTGGTTTGAGTTGTCAAGTGGGAATTCAAGAGTGAATCTTAGGATTGAAGGTGTGAGTGAGCTTAGGCATGATGTCTTTGGGTTGTTGTGAGGTTTGTTAGGGGTGTAGAGTTGGTTTTGGGACTTAGGATAGAGTTTGGGGTGAATTGGTGAGGTTGGAGCTCGGGAAAATGCGAAGGAAAACCCAGAAATCTGGGTCTGCGATGGTGTGCCGCGGCACGGCTTTTGCTTGCCGCGGCCTAGGGGTCTCTGGAGGTGGGTGCCGCGGCACAAGGAATGTGGTGCCGCGGCACAAGGCAAATTTCAGGGAGTGATATTTTGCAATTTTTGACCTTTGCTCCGGGGGTTCGGGGGATGTCTCCGGGATGTTGTTCTAGGGTTTTGGGGGTTCCGAGAGTGTGGATTAGGTACCGGGAAGGTAGTCTTGGATTGGTTAATGACAAGGAATATTATATTTGTGTTTGATTAGGACTTTGGAGAAGCTCGGGATAGAGGACCGTGCTTGTGGCTACGTGATATCGGAAACCAGCGAATTGAAAGGTAAGAACACTGCACCCGAATGTATGATTGTGATGGGACTAAGTGCTCCCGAGAATTGTTTTGTGTCATCGTTGGTATTATGCCAAGGGACACGTGTAAGCGGTCTAAGAGTACCGTTCATGAATTTAGCGCATGGGACGCGAATTGGCCACTGGGAGCCAGAAACGAAAGGATAACAGAGGGAGCAGCTTGTGAGCGCTAGCCCTGGTTATCACCTGTGCATTGTGTTATATGAGTTGAAATGCTCTGTATATGAAATACTTGACTATTGATATGCTTGAGTTTATGAGATGTTATAAGTGAGATTGACTTGACAGCTAAATGTGCATGCTCTATTATTGATATATGTTCTTGCTGGGCCTTGGCTCACGGGTGCTTCGTGGTGTAGGTAAGGGTAAGGGCAAGCTGGACCAGGCCTGAGGTGGAGAGCTCCGAGGTGAAATGTACATAGCCAGCCGTTCGATCACCACGGTCGAGGAGTGTGTCAGGACGGAGATTACCTAACCACTCATTTTGCCTTAGTATGGCTGTTGATGTATATAGACTTTGTAACTTTTGTAAATGACTTTTAAACTGTCATTTTTGGGATCCCTTGTACATAAACAATGTTTAGTAATGAAAATGTATCTTTTGAGACCAAAACTCTTTTAACCTTAGTTCCTCTACTATTTGAGTAACACGCTTTTACTTTAAATACTTGATTAGCAAGTTTGGCACATTATAAACACACAGTGTAACGGTCTTGGCTATCCAGGGCGTTACACAAAGGCTGGTGAACAAGATTTTTTTCGAACAAATAGGGAATAACATGGAAGTTTATGTTGACAACATGCTTGTCAAATCCAAACATAACAATAACCATGTGGATGATCTTGCCGAATCCTTTACTGTGCTTCGAAAGTATAACATGAAACTTAACCCACAAATGTGCTCTTTTGGAGTGTCTTCGGGAAAGTTTCTAGGCTTTATAGTAAATGCACAAGGAATAGAGGCTAATCCAGACAAGATCCAGGCATTGATTGATATGCCCTCACCTTAAAAGCATAAGGATGTCCAGAGCTTAACTAGATGGATGGCGGCACTAGGTAGGTTTATTTCGAAATCTACAGACCGTTGTCTTCCCTTTTTCAACCTTTTAAGAGGGGCACAAAATTTGAGTGGTCGGAGGAATGCGAGCTTGCGTTCCAAAACCTAAAGAAGCACCTCGCTGAACCACCAATCTTGTCGAAACCTACCACGGAAGAAATCTTGTACTTATACCTCGCTACAACCGAGCATGCCATTAGTGTCGTGCTCGTTCGAGAAGAAAAGAAAAGAAGGTACAAAAACTAGTGTACTATGTCAGCAAAAGGTTACTGGGGGCAGAATCGAGATACCCATCAATGGAAAAACTGGCTCTCAGCCTGATCCACTCATCTCGAAAATTCCGTCCTTATTTCCAAGCACACCCTATTCATGTGCTAATTGACCAGCCACTACGACAAGTTTTGTCTAAAACAGAAGCCTCTGGAAGATTGTTAAAGTGGGTTGTTGAACTCAGACAATTCGAGATTACATATCACTCGAGAACGACCATCAAGGGACAGGCCCTGGCGGATTTCATTGTCGAGTGTATTGGAGTATCTAACGATGAAGTTGTAACCCCAGCCCGCGAGCTGTGGAAACTTTACGTCGACGGATCCTCCAACGAACATGGATCGGGGGCAGGCATTATACTAATCACCCCATCAAGAAATCAATTCCACTCAGCCATAAGGTTCAACTTCGAGGCATCGAATAACGAGGCTGAATATGAAGCATTACTAATAGGACTTCAAATAGCCAAGGAACTCAAAGCAAAGGCTATACATTGCTATAGTGACTCACAGCTGGTGGTCAACCAAGTTTTGAGGGAATATCAGGCTCGTGGCGTAAAAATGGCTACGTAATTAGAGAAAGCCAAAGCTGCGCTCGAACAGTTCAAATTCTAAGCTATTGAACAAGTTCCCTGAGAACAAAATTCGAATGCAGATGCGTTGGCCAGGCTTGCTACCACCAGCGAGGCCGATACGTTGAACGTGGTCCCAGTAGAATTTCTATCGACTCCCAATATCAACGAGCCCGACGAAAAAGACGTATGCATGATCGACTCTCAACCTACTTGAATGACCCCAATTGTCGATTACCTCGAAACTAGAATTCTCCGACCAGAATAGAAGGAAGCTCGGAAACTGATGTATCAGATCCCGAGGTACACTATTATGGAAGAAAGGTTGTATCGAAGAAGGTATTCTATGCCATTACTCCGATGTGTAACTCCACCCAAGGCAAAGAAAATTATGGAAGAAATTCATGAAGGATTTTGTGGAGAACACACTAGGGGGCATAGTCTATCTGAAAAGGTGATAAGACAAGGATATTTCTGGCCCACATTCAAGGTGGATGCGTTCGAACATGTTAAAAGATGTGATAAGTGCCAGCGCTTTGCCTCAATTTTGCGAGCTCCACCTACTGAACTCACCATGTTGACCTCCCCATGGCCATTTGCGGTGTGGGGAATCGACCTTATAGGATCGCTACCAACAGGCAAAGGCAGAGTGAAGAATGTTGCGGTTGCTGTCGATTATTTCACAAAATGGACCGAGGCCGAACCCCTGTCCACTATTACCTCAAAAAAAAAAATTAGACTTTGTGGTCAAGAATATCATCTGCCGATATGGGATGCCCAAGAAGATAGTATCGGACAATGATACCCAGTTCGACAGTGACCCGTTTACCCATTTCTGGGAGAAGAATGGGATAATAAAAAACTTCTCCCCCATTGCTCATCCCCAATCAAATGGCCCAGTTGGAAGCAGTCAACCAAACCCTAAAAAGATCCATAAAGAAAATGTTGGAGGAGGCAAAAGGAAGGTGGCCCGAGGAGTTACTTCAGGTTTTGTGGGCTTATCGAACCATAACTCGAACTTCAACAGGACATACTCCTTTCTCCCTAGCATATGGATGCAAGGCCATGTTGCCAATTGAAGTAGAAATACCTACAATACGGAGTCATGCCTACAATCAGGCCTCAAACCAATCCCAGCTTGAAGAAAGTCTAGACCTCATTGAAGAAAGACGAGATGAAGCTCAATTGAAAAATGCTGGATACTAGCAACAAGCTACTAGATATTTCAACAAGAGTGTTTGAGATAGAAAATTCGGATTGGGAGATTTGGTGTTAAGATGTGTATTTTTGGCTACATGAGACCCATCTGCTGGAGTACTCAGACCTAACTGGGAAGGACCTTACCAGATCGAGTCTACAATCTGGCCTGGGGTGTATAAATTGGCGAGACTAAACAAAGAGTTGGTGCCGCGAGCTTGGAATGGTGAACATCTACGACCTTATTACCAATTATGTAGGAAGGGTGTTTTGTTGTAACCAAGCTTGTTTATTTTTCAGACCTTTTGCTAATAAAATGTTAAACTTTGCTTAAAAAGTTATTTTCTTTATTTTCTGTTGTATTTTTTTGCAAACTCTCTTAATTCAATAACCTATGGTCACACTCATAGGATATTAAGGGAGCATCAGTGGTATACAATCATACCATAAGTTTGAAAAAATAAATAACATAAAATAAAAATGTCTGGACCATTAACCCGACATAAAAAGTTTTAAGTATACACGTAAATTAATAATGTCTCGATCATTAACCTGACATAAAAGTTATAAGTGTATACGCGAGCTAAAGCTACCTGGATATAACCAGATTCGCGAGCTAAGATAATCTGGTCATAAGAAGACTATAAAAGTTATAACTGTATGGATTAATAACCAAACACGCGAGCTAAAGCTATCTGGATATAACCAGATTCACGAGCTTAGATAGTCTGGTCAAAACCAGACTATAAAAGTTATAAGTGTAAGGATTAGTAATATAGCACGCGAGCTAAATAAGTTTGGAACAAACCAGCTAAAACTAATCAACAAAAAGTTGGAATGTAAATAAACCTACTTCGAATTAAGTCGAGTCCGAGGCTGGAAAATTTTGTAAAAATTAGTTTCGACCTCACAACCTTGAGGAGCTACTCGAGGATGAGAAAAAGTGACTAGAGGAGCAAAATATAACTAAACTACTAAGGTTACATGCCATATAAGTACTTTCGAGTGCATGGTAAGAGTAAATTCTGACCTTGACAATAATGAGGTCGAACATGGATATATCGAGTAAACTGTGCATGAATGCATTGAAACTTAAGCTTAAATCCAACAAGTGTGTTTGCATGAATAAACGAACATAAAAGCAAACCTTTAGTATGAAATTCTTGAAATATTTTGACCCAGAAATGTAAAGCAAAAATATTAAAGTAAAAGCTAAATGTAAAATCAAATGCATAAAAGTTTCCAAGCTAAAAAATTGCGTGCATAAAGATTAAAATTACTGTTTAAATAAAAATAAAATAGCCCTAAAACAAGCTATGTATTGTCTTTTCCCCAAGGGAAAAAATATAAATGTGTTACAAAAATATTTATGGGACACAACCCATGACCTCGCTTCTATGAAGCGAGCACATCCCCGTCAACAGCACCAGACTTCTCCGCTGCCTCCTCTACCTCATCCATGGCATCCTCCTTGTCGAGTTGAGCTTTCCACCTCTTAAGGAATTCATCTTCGAGGTTTTCTAGAAAGCTTGTGTCGAGATCAGCGTTGTTGGCCCAGATACGGTACATGGCCATGTCGACAGCATGATCCTTCTTTTACATAAACTCCTCGAGGAGGCGAGCCTTCTCACCGTCGATTATCTCAAAGGTGGCTTTCTTCTCCTCCTCGAGCTTGGCATTTAGCTCTTCAAGCTCCTTGATTCTGGAGTCTCTCTCCTTGATTTCAGAATCCTTAGCCTCCAGCTTTGACTCGAGCTCAGACATTGTCAAATTCGCAGCCTTAAGCTCATCTGCGAGCATTATCTGGAGGTTCTTCGCCTCCTGAGCATAGGGCAGGCTCGAGTGAACTTCGTTGTTCAGTTTTTAATTAAGCTGAGCAAATGCGGTAAAAGCCTGTACATAAACAAAAATGGGTTAGTAAACATACAGAGTACGTACGAATGAGCAACATGACAAAGTAAAAGGACTTACTGAGGTGAGGAGCTCACTGCCCTTGTCCCAAAGAGTGTTGTTGTCTCGGCAGGATGTGAGAAACTGCCATCGAGGGGCGCCAAGGTTGTTGAAACTTTTCCCAACTCGGGATAGTACATCCGAGACCAGACTGGCTCCGTGTGTCCCCGCAACGTTGTCGATCACATACTCAGGGGCATGGGTCAAAATTGACAACAAGCGTTCCCGTGTGGGAACCTTCTTCTTTGAAGCTGGAGCAGTCTGTTGAGAAGTTTTGATTGTAGGAGGAGGTGGGGGAAGCGAGATCTCGGTGGATACTCTGACATCGGGGTTTGGATCAGCGAATAGGCTCGAGCCATGATTGTCTGAGACAGGAGGTGTTGCCTCGGATTTCTTCAAAATTTTGGAAGGGTTCCCCACTCTTTGCGACGCCCTCAGGCGTTTGCTCTGCTTGGCTGTCGAGCGATGGTTGAGTACATTTTCTAAATTAGACTCCATGTTGCCTGCACATACAAAATTTACACATTAGTGATCGAGCCTAAACTACAAAAAAAGAAACAAGGCTGAAGTCAAAAGAAACCTAACTAGTACTCTCCCCCAAGCTTGTGCTCAGTGACCAAGTAATCCCTCTATCTTCAGAGGATGCTGGGGGAGTCCCTTCCCTATATGTGGGGGATATCCTCGAAAGTTCTCTATATTCATTGGTCCCATATTGAACAGTGACCCCATCCCAAACTTCGTTTAAACTATACATAGTTTGGAATTTGCCTAACCAACTATCGAACCTATGTACCCTATGATCTACCCAGGACCAAACATGAAAGTTATCTCTGGAATACGGGAATACGATCAGGGTGTCGGGTTTGTGATTAAGCATAGAAGGAGACCACATGGCCGAGCTAAGTATTACTTTACCTCCACCACCCGAGCTCGAGGCCTCGTCTTGGGCTTCATTTCCCGAGGTGGGTTTTTTCGTGACGGCGAGCCATAGAGGGACGGGCCCGCGAGCTCGACAAACTCCGTCTCGAGGGGAGCTCTTTTGTGGGAAGTGGCACATGCTCCCACTTGAATTATTTCCGGTAGGCATTGTCGTCCATCGACTGATCTTGCTCCAAGAAACCACAGGCTCGAAGCCGTTCTTCATGGAGAAGATAAGACAGGGATCGTCGACCATACAGATTTTGGAGCAGAGCTGTCTTATGCTCCACCATTGACTCTGTGGGTATGGGACGGTGATAGTTGGCTGAAGAAATGGATGTGTTATTATTTCGAGCTTAGTCATTAATCGAGCAAGAAAAGGAATATGTATGAGTACTTACGAATTCATTGGAATGAGTAGAATTTTGAAGGAGCGAGGTCGTCCATCTAGAAGAAGGCCAGTTTGAAGTTTGGAGGATGGTTCGGCATATCTCGAAGATCCTCTTCTCCTTTGGGTAGCTTGACAAATAGTAGAAGCCATCTCCTCCCCAAGCTTGAGAGGGGTTGCTCTTCAGACAAAATAGATATAGGATCTCTTGAGGTGAGGGTCCTACCCACTTCAGCTCATGGTATAGGGACTTGAAGGCGAATAGAACCCTATAATAATTGGTATGGCGTTGGAATGGGGCGAGCCCAACAAAGTCCAAAAAATCCTTAAAAAAATATTTCAGGGGAAGTAGGGCCCTTACCTTCATATGCTCGCGACTCTAGGCTACGAGCTTAATCTTGCTATCGGGTTTGCCACCACCCAGGGCATAGCAGCTCCGCTCGTTCGGAGTTGCAGGTCGACACATCAACGTGCTGCAGAGCTTTAGGTTGTGGCGAACTAGAATGTTAGAAATTTGGCCCGTTGAAGTGACTGAGCTCCAATACTGCTCAGCCTCGAAGAATTCTTCCCTGGAGGTATGAATGGTTGCAGCTTGAGAAGTATAGGGGCGATCTAAAGGGTCCTCCATCAGCGAAAAGGAAAGATCACCAGGATCGTAAGCAATGGTGACTTTGAGTTTGGGATCAAGTGGGATAGGTCTGATCTCGGGGTCTGGATCTGGATAAATCGCGACTCGGAGTTTTTTCCTTTTTCTTTCCTCGATCTCATCAATCTGACGTCGTAAATGGGCTCTAATGTCCTCTTGTTTGCACCTCACGTGGTGTTCGCGTATCATTCGCTAGTTCTGAGTGAAGGGAGACTCTGTACTGGGAGTTGATGGAGAATAAGGAATTGTGAGCACTGACCCCCACCGATTCTCAGAGTTCTGCGACATCTAGCAAGAAATGAAAGGGTGAGGGCCAGGTATACAAGAAATCAGAGTATAATTTTGGTGATTTGAGCTTGAAAGCCTGAGATCATGGAGTAAGCTCAATCGAGACCGAGGTCTCGAAATGACATATCGAATTCGAAGATAATCCCCCGAACTATTGTAAGGTTCGGACTTCGAGCGTATACTTAACGCGAGAGTGGGAAAGTTTGGATTCATTTTAGGAATCTCGGATTTTCAGGGATAAAGTTGAAGGTTACCCAAAAAGGTGATAATTTTGGGATTTATGCAATTAAAAACCCTAATTCAGAACCCCCATTTCTTGGCTTACACGATACACTACCTATAATCTGAAAAGAAAAAAAAAACCCTTATGTTCGTATTTTCTTGCACTAAATCTGGGTTTTAGAACTATGTTGTCAAATACTTTGAATCAAAAGTATGCATTCATATGGGGATGAAGTGTGACTAAAACTACCAATTACAACATGCATTTATATGGGGATGAAGAACGTAAAAATGCATGAAGAGATAAAAGAACAAGAAACTTACACACGGTGGCTGGCGGATCAGTGAGATTGATGACTGTAGGAGCGGTTGCAAGAAAGCTCTCACGGAGTCGAAAATGCCAAGGTTGTTATGTCTCTTCGGTTTGGAGAACATGCAAAAAGGAAATGAGAGTTTACAACTCTGGTTTTTTCTTTTTCTCTGAAAATTGGAATGTAAAATGAAGATGATGAAGGAGGAGAGAGATCTCATATATATGACCCCATGGGATGTCAAGGGTCGACTATATCTAGGCCTTTAGTTTGATCTTGAGTGTGATCTGATGGATGGGGGTCAAACGTGACAATGGCAGCAAAAATCTGAATGCGAAAAGACGTGGACGTGTTGGAAATGTACTCTCAAGTACTTTGTTTGAGCAATCCGTGGCTGACGCATGTCGACACTCGAGTGCAGTAGGTGGCCCGATTTTCGAAGGTGGCAGTTCAAAAGTTTCCTTCTCATAGGATTCGAATTGATACTTTTGAGGGGCCAAAATGTTACACCCTGATTTCGAAAGTGGAAATCTTGATCTCGAAATTCAGGCTCGTAAGGTGTAAGCTCGAAATCAACATAGTCGTCATGTAATCAACATTAATGAGAAAGTCAAAGACAATCTCGCTGAGCAGTAAATGTGACAACATCAAAATTAGTGAGCTTGGAAACTACGTATTTTTAGAGGTGTTCCTATGTCATAAGTTAGGCTCGAAGCTCACGATGGAAATAGCTCAACACTTGTAAAAATCTCCTGATTCAGTTCCTACCATCAGGCAAGACAGTTCGAGCTCGAGCGTTGTAAGCTATTGTAACGTCCTACGTTTTTGGGTACCTTTAAACGACTCGGGTCGGGATTTTTCCCTCGGGTTAAGAATATTATTTTAAATAATATTATATTTTGTTTGTAAGTATTCCATTAGTTATTGCTAGCCAAAATATGAATTTTGTGATTTTAAAAGTCAAGATAAGAATTTCGGTCCTGGACCGACATAGAAACCCTGATCGGGTAAAAATCTCGGAAAATAAAATGAAAAATCATGGCAATTATATTTTGGGCATAAAATACATTCATAAAAGTTAAAGTTTGGTCAAAAATAATAAACCTAAAAGAAAATGGAAATTTTAGGGCATTTTGTGTTAAATGCCTAATTTTACCGAAATGGGGAATTTTATTCCATGAATGGATCTTAGGTTAAATTTTACTATGTGATTAATTAAATTAAATGTGAGAGACATTTAATTTAATTAATTAATATTAAGTTTGGTGATTAAAACTTAATAAGAGTGAAAAAAGGTGTCAAAAGCCAATTTGGACTTTTCTTCTTATGAAACCTTTATTAAAAAAAAATTAAAAAAAAATGAAATGATCATATATGGCAAAGGGTGGCCGGCCATGTGGTGTTTTAGAGTGGTGTGAACCCAAATTTTTATAAAATTTAAATCCCATTTAATTAAGAAGTCAAGTGGGCAAATGGGAGGAAAACACTTGAGTGTTTTTGAGATAAATTAGATAGTATATAGCTCTTCCATCCCTCCCCAACCGACCACACCACCCTCTCTCATTCACTCATCTGATTTTTTAGACCATTCAAAGTGTTCTCTCAATATTCAACCTCAAGAACACCAAGGAAAACTTGGAGGCTAAGTCTTGGTCTAGGAAGTATTTTCCCTAAGGTAAACCTTCACTAATCTAGGCTTTTGTAAAGTTTTAAGCTTAGAGTTTCAAATAGCTAATTAACTATGTTGTTGGGGGAAGTTGGTTAGGGTTTTTGAAAGGTTTTGGAGGAGCCAAAGCTAATAGGAAGGTCCAAACCTTAAGCAAGAACACCAAAGAGGTAAAAAGTTTACTTTTGATGATTTTATTGTAGGGTTTTTAGTTTTAAGCATTATTTTGTATATCTAATGCTTAAAGTTTCTTGTTGGTGATGTAATAAGGTTATGGTAGTTGTTTAATAATTTTTATGATGCATGTGTATTGATTTTTGAAAATGGGAACCAAAACCCCCAAGGGTTTTGTAGGATACCCTAAAACAAAACATGTTTTGAGCTGTGACTTCCAAGGGGTCAAGCAGCCACTGTATATTGGTTTTGTAAAATTTAATTGTACTGTGATGTTGTTGATATT
Organism: Humulus lupulus; assembly: GCF_963169125.1. Lineage (NCBI taxonomy): Eukaryota > Viridiplantae > Streptophyta > Magnoliopsida > Rosales > Cannabaceae > Humulus > Humulus lupulus. The sequence goes on from NC_084802.1 coordinate 204,679,184, forward strand.
GAGTACATAAAATTGAGCTTTTGAAACACAAAAAAATGTTTAGAAATGAGTAAGTTATGCTATTTCAAAGTTTAGGTAAAAAACTGTTTTTTCGTATTCTTATTTTCGGAACCAAGTTTGGACAGCCACTGTATAGGGAAAATGAACCCAGTTTTTTCTAAAATTTTGTGGACATATTACTGGCATAACCTATTATTCCACTGTAAAATTTGGTAAGAAAATATTGAACGGTTTGAAAGTTATTAACTGTCAAAGTTTGGGAAAAATAAGGACTTGAAAATAAGGTCATTTTTACCTCATTGTTGGAAAATGATTTCACCAATCAAAAATGCTCATTTTGACCTAAGATTTTACAAAGACCTAAATGGCATAACAAAAATGGAATTGGGAAATTTTGGTAACAATTGGGTAAGTAAATTTCAAGTTATGAACTAACGAAGTATGTAGTTAAAAATGTGAAAAATAGGTTTTTCACACTTAGTGTAAAAATGAGATTTTGGAACATAAGGTAAAAAGTAAAATTTTGCTTATTTCAATATATAAATTGGTAAGTCTTGAAATCATATTTTCACTAAAATTACCCCTTTGAGTTTAAATGAATTATTTTTCTAGTAAGTAAAAATTGATTAATTGCTTTTGGAAAATTAATTAGTCAAGATGAGAAATTTATAACGGTTTTCCTAATTAAGACAAATTAGGCAATTTTCTTAAAACGGTTTTTAGATATTAAAACCTTAAGAAAAATAAAAGGAAAATTTAAAGAGTTTATTTTCTTTAAAAATAATTAAGGAATTTATTTGTATTTTCTGGATATAATACCGGCTAAAATCTTACATATTTTAACCGACTAGTCGAAAGTGCGGGTTAATAGCGATACCTTGAAAGAATAAGATTTTTAGCGGGTTGTGGGGAAATACCATTGTGATACCCGAGCCTAGGTATCGAGACCTTAGGATAGGTCTCCCCGAGACTTAGGGTTTAGTCTCGAATATTTTGTATGACTTTCCTTAATAGGTTGAAAACCAAATAAGGATTATAAATCCTTACAAATGACTTTTATTAAAATGACCAAACTGCCCAAAATAATAATAATGAATTATGAGTGCCATAATTAATCCGAGTATACTGTATGGATAACTACAGTATTAGCTAAGCATAACTGAACTCAACGTTGGAGGGTGAAAACCTGCTGAGCGCTAAGGACTCCAAGTAAGTCAACTTATATTGTATGGCTGCAACATGAAATGATTATTGTCTTGTATGTTAGTATAGGGATACATGCATATATATAGGCTGTCATAGAAAGTTGCTTAGAGACATTAGTCTAGTGAGTGCTGAATTAGAAAATATGAACGGTAGAAGTCCGTCATATCCTAGACGGTTGATCCCCGTCACACTGCTTGATTTTATTTATGTCCGGTTCATTACCGCGACGAGTGGCCATGAGATGAGGATAAGCTGGTTAAACCTAGGGGCGCCAAGATAAATGGGACCTAGGGGCCCTCATGCTTACTTAATCATTGGACGGTTAGAATCCGAGCAAGTGCTCTGATAAGTTATTCCCGGATAGCAGCCGTGAATATTGGCCATTCAGTGAGAGTGCCTAGAGATACTAGGGGTTGCCAAGATTGAGTGAGGCTGAACACCCTAGGGGCAACTGCTCACCAGCACCACTGATTAACATAGAAGTCTCCGTAAAACCGTGTAAATTGGATTACACTCGTGAATAAGTAGAGATGCCCTAGGTAACACGATAGTTACCCTTGATGAGAATATTTATTGGCTAGATCTTAGTGTGGGGACTCGATTCTCTTTTATAGATTAGCAATTATGTTGGAGGACGCGTTACGCATGAATTGTTGGAAATTGTCGAGCGTTGGTCTCGAATTATGTTGTGATATAATATATCTGCTTGCTCTGGGATTTTCTGAGTGCAGGGATATAATTGTTGGTAAGATATATTTGTGATATAATATATCTGCTTGTTCTGGGATTTTTCTGAGTGCAAGATTTTTATCTAGAAATGAATTAACTTATCCTTGGTTATCAGGCATGACCATAAGTTTGCCAGGACGCTTTAGCGTTCTTGAAATTGATTGTGTAGGGTCCGGATGGGTCCGGATCCCTATTTCTCTATCTGCTTTGTTTGAAAGTTGATCTTACTAAGCGTTTTCGCTTACCTAGTTATTTCATGTTGTAGGTAAGTGCAAGGGCAAGGCAGAGCAGTGAGCGCTGGAGTCTTCCTTGCAAATGTACATGTGGACCGACCTTTTGGGAAGCCTTTTTATTTTTGGAAATGTTGTGTAATTTTCCTAAACTAGGCTCACTCTAATCTTTATAAAACATGTTTGTAACTAAATGTTAAGTATGGCCATACGACTTTTTAAAAAGTTTTTTTTCTATGGGTTTTTGAGACATTTTGTTAAATGAAAACATTTATATTTCCGCATTATCGAGTCTTGAAAATTCGGGTCGTTACAGTTGGCTCAGAGAGGATTATATCGACAACATTACTCGTTAGGAACATAGGGGAACCAAGGTGTCGAGCTCGGAAGTCTCGAAGGTGTGTGAGCCTAGTGTCTAAGCTCGCAAGCTGTGTGTGAACATGTGTTATTGTTGTAAAATCCCTATGTTTAAGGGATCAGATGTAATCTGTTATTAAGTCCCAAATATCATGGGATATATACGTGTATGTAGTAACTGTGTGCATTTAATTTCATTTATTTAATTGATTTGTAGAATAATTCCCCGAAATATATGAGAAGAGATTCAGTAAACCACTTTATAAACAGAGTGGAACAATTCATTTGTAAGGACTGAAAAACTGGTACTGGGAAAACTATGTATATTTGCTTCCAGAAAGCTTTAGGAGAATCCCAAAAGAGTGAATAACATAGACTCGTTGACTAGGCAGATTTTAACTGCTGAATCACGTAAAAAATCTTGTGTATACTATTTGTTTCCTTAGGTATATTTTGTTTAATTTCTCTACTTTTCTAAGTTTACAAAATACGGTGCCATCACATTGAATTAATACATTTATTATTGAGTTCTCTATTGTTCTGATTAATTGTTTATTGCTTTTAGTTTATTGAATTATATATTCATTATTCATCAAATCAATTAGAAATAAAGATTGATTCTTGGTAATTAGTATCAATCCTTGTGGGAACGATACTCTACTTACTATTTTATTTCTTGTTTGCGATTGCGTACATAATTTCCACAACAAGTTTTTGGCAGCGTTGTTGGGGACTGTATCATTAATATCAACATAGTTGATTTTTATTCTAACTTAGTTTTTTTATTTAATTTATGTTTATTTTTTGTGTTCGACTTGCGGGGTAAATAAAAAATGCTCCATCAGAATTACATCGTGAGATTTTTCCAACAACACAATAAGCCATTTTACTCCGCTTAGGGGAGATTTAATGAATTGGTGGTGAGATTTCATCACTGTTGGGTTTTATGCCCTTATAAAACCATGTTGGACATGTAACAAGATTTCATATTGTCAATAAAAGTAGTAGAAATCACTTAGTTTGATAACCGTGTTGCTTGCTTGTTTTATGCCATGATTGTTGAAATAATACAAACATTTATAAAATCTCGAACATATGGATAGTTACAATTATAGTGACTACATCACAGTGGATTTTAATTGTAATTATATGTTCAAAAGAATAAGTCCTAAGATTAGATCAGTGCATTGGATTTTCACTGATTAGGAAATCTACGATATGATCTACTTAACATTCAGGATGTGATGTATTGTCCAAGGCATTGACCAAGTAGATAAGATCGTATGTATTTGGTTACATCGGACAGGGAATAATATTGATTATTGATTGATAAATAAGTATCGTTGTTATCAAATCTAATCAATGTCACTACGTCGACCATAGATTAAGTCGATCTTAATTCTAAGTGATAATATTATGCTAATTATATTATTTAAATCTTTTGACTTGTTCATTACCAGCTTACCCTACTGTCTAGCCCATACTTACATCTTGGAGATTTAGTAGTTTAATTGAGTGGTAGTATTATTCATAGATATGAAATCTATAACTTCTGCATGAGAAGTGAAAAGATGATTTCCTTAATTGCTTTGTTCAAAAGGTTAAATGATTAAGTTCAAGGAAATATCATTTATAAGGAACTCAGTAGGAGTTAAGGATAAAATACTGATGAGGGGTAAAATGGTAATTTGCACCTAGCTCGTTAGTAAGTCATCGATAAAGGATTGGCTTACTGTAGTGGTTATAACAATGGATAACGTACGTATTTATGATTTGGAAAATACGTTCAAGAGTTCAATTTTGAGTCTAATGTGGAGTCACGAGGAATTAATAAGGTAGTGAAATTATTCGTAAATAAATTCACGGTAACTTATTGGAGTTTGATTTCATGAATCCATGGTCCCCGCATCACCTTTGAGTAAATCATCTAGAATGTCAAATTTAATTGATTTAATTATCAATTAGGATTTTTAAAGTTAACTAGGTCAATTTCGGAAAATTTTACAGAGATATGAGATTTAGATAATAAAAGATAATCTTTGGGTAAATTTATTATTATTGATAAATTGGTGTCAATATAAATAAATAATACTGAATCAAGTTTCAAATTATAATTAGTTAATTTGAATAAGAATTTAATTAATTAATTAAAAAAATAAAATGTTTTGAATTTAGGCCCAATTGGAATTTAAATTCAAAACAAAGAGATTAGGCCTAAGTCCATTTGTGGGAGCTCAAGACTTTTATTTGTTGTTTATTATTTTTAATTAATTTAAATAAAGCCCATTAAGTTGCATATATAAAGAATATGATATCTAGGGTTTTCATAAGTCAGTCTCAGTTGATTCATTGGGTAAGTGAAAACCTTAATAATCTAATCATTTCTTTGACACTATCTCTTTTTCTCTTCTAGATCACTGTCTCATATGTTGAGAACCAGCTCACACTAGTTCTAGGTTGATCAAATGCTTAGTGAGGAAGACTGTGGTGTTGATCTAGTTCAATCTCTTGATAATACTCTGCTACATAAAGGAATCAAGGGTTAGAGAAATTGAAGAAAGGAATTGTTCCAATTCCACTACGTAATGAAAGTTTTTACTTTACTCTGTATTTGTATCAATTTCATAGGAGCATGCTCTAGGAATTTTCATGTTTGTTTGATAATGTGTAAATTACATGAATATAAATGAAGATCCTGCAATTTGTATTTCCTACAATTGGCCTCAAAGCCATATGTGCATCCTTATTTCAGCTCAAGTACAACTGGCAAGTAAACGCACGGAAATAGTGGCCAATGAATCCAGGTATTCTCCATGAAGACAGCACGGTCCCCAAGGTGATGGCACGAGCTGGGGTGTATAAAGTGATAGGCACGAACTTATAATATGTGTAAGGCCTAACACCAATGGCACGAGCTCATAGTATAATCAGCTCGGGGCACACTAAAGATCTAGCGTATCCTTGGATCACTAAGAACCTGAACACGCTATATAATCGTGCATGGCTAGACATGGCATGTCTGCGGATCCATGAAAACCCGGACACGTAATATAATCGTACATGGTCATGCAGGGCATGTCCGCATGTCCCTAAGGATCCAAGATCAGTTTTATTTCTTGATCAAACCATACCTTAGGATAAATTGGAATATTTATAAAAGTGTAATACAGATAAAAATAGGTGTTTAGGTCACGTGATGACCCGAAGACTTGTCCAAGGATTTTCTCTATAAATACTGAGATCTTGGATAGAAGGAAAGGAGGTTTTTTTTTCTGTAATGCAAAAACTCTGTCAAAATTGAGAGAGAAAAATAGTAATAATATAGCCTCGTGGACTAGGTGGATTTTAACCACTGAACCACGTAAAAAGGACTAGTGTTCTTGGGAATTCTCCTTTATAAATTTATGGAGAGTCCTTTTTCTTATTACAGTTTATCATTAAGCACTAATTCATCCCAGTTATTCTCTTAATTCACTGTTGGCGAAAAACCGCGTCAACAGTTTGGGGCTTTCAATGAGAGCTGCAGATTAGTGCTTTCGTCAAAATCCCAATCAAAGTTCATCATGGTGGTCACTCGATCGAGACACGGCAATGAGATGGAACAACCTGGTGGGCAGGAGGCTCGCCATGCCTCTGTTTCTAGTGAGCATAGACCTGAAATCCAGCAACGGTTGTGGAAGCACCAATGGGTCATGGCGATACCAGAAGTTCAGCGTCACTGCCTCTTAATCCAAACCTCGATTACTTGACTGCTGTAGAGATGGAGAATATCCAGTTAAGAATCCATCTGGCCAAGGCAAACAAGCAAATTGATGAAGTTTTGGCTCGGTTACCCCATCTTCCAGCTGACGTTAATGTTGCAAAGAGGCAAGGTGGATCTCATAAGTCCCGCAGGAATGACCAATCCAAACCAAGTCGGTCAGGCAAAACTGCCACTCCAAGTTCTGTGCCCATGGCACAAGATCACCAAAATACTCAGCCTAATGGCCCTCCCAGGGGTCATCGACAAGTCATCTCGTCGGTTAGGACCTCGACCCTAAGTTCAATACCACCATCGTATGCGCCATGAAACTCCCAAGGCAACCCATGGGGAAGGTCTGGGGAAAGCTCGCAAAGACAGCATGTTCTAGCCAACCCTCCTGCGTCTCAATCAGATCGCCAGATGTAGAGAGTTAGAAATGGTGGAGCAAAGCAACTGAGGGCTAATTTGGTTTGTCCTGACGGGACAAGAATTGCCTCGCCAGTTAGGCATCCCCCATCACCCATAAGACATTAAACACCGCCTCGTTCTGCGCAAAATGTTCCTGCTTATGGGGACAATAGGAGAATTCCTCCTCCCGCTGCCCCTACTTATGTCCCGCAGATGCGCGTCAGTGATCCAAATCCTCAGCCTCAACTGCGAGCACTGAGTTTCACTAATAGGAGTTATTGGATCGGGAACCATCGAAATGGCAGATCCAATGCGGACCTGAGAAATCGCCTGAGTTCAGCTCAGAGTCCTCAGTTCAATCCACAGCATGATTTGCAAGATCGCCTAAATTCGCAGAGGAGAAATTCAATCCAAAACGAAGGAGCCAGTTACACTCATCAAGAGGGAGGTTCTTTTTAAGTACGTGATAACGGGAATGTCCCACCAAACCAAGCTCGAGCTTGGAGGGAAAACAACCCGTCGAACGCGTACGGTAGGACGAGAGCTGTGGAACAGCCCTAGAATAACCAAGGAATCAAAGACCAAACCCTTAAAAGGTTAGCCCACATGGAGGAGCTGATGAAAAGACTCCTATCAGAAAAGGAAAAAGATGAATATGATTCAGGGGATGAGCTCAAGCTTTTCGCCCTAAACATTGCAGCAACTGCATACCCAACAGGTTTCAGGATGCCCCATTTATCAAAATTTGATGGAGATGGAGATCCATCTGACCATTTGGGGATGTTCAACACCCTGATGATGGCCCACAACATTGAGCCCGAGCTAAGGTGCCTAATATTCCCTTCGACTTTGATTCGGGTGGCTAGGAAATGATTCAAACACTACAAAATACACTTTATCAGCTCATGGAAGAATTTCTCTGTTGATTTCAAGAGAGCTTTCAGGGCTTCTCAGGCAACTCGGATTAAGGCCGACTCCCTTACAAATGTAAAGCAGCAGCCCGGAGAACCTTTGAAAGCATACCTCCGTAGGTTTGCCAAAGTTGCCGCACGAGCTAGAGATGCCGACGAGAGTTCTAAGCTCATGGCAATGAGGACGGAAATCCTTGTGGGAGGCAACCTATGGCAGGAACTATAGAGAAAGGGAGTTAACACTGTGGATGAGTTCCTGAACTAAGCTCAAAGTGGATTAACCTAGAAGAGGCGCGAGCTTCTGTGGTGGGGACTAGCCAATTCTCTGTTCAACCCGTTGGAGGGGCGACAAATGTGGCTGGTGCTACAGCTCAAACCGCTACCCAGAATAACCAAGGGGGTAATAAAAGAAAGGGAAATAGTGAGGGTGACCAGAGCAGTTTAAAGAAAAACAAATCCATGGAGAAGTTTAAATCGGTGATTGCAACTTATACCGACCTCACGGATACTAGAGGGCGCATCTTCTTGGCAAATTCTGGTCACCTTCCGTGGGAAAAACCAGAGTCGTTAAAGAATCAAAGGGCGAAAAGAGATCCCTCAAAATTCTATCCATTCCACAATGATATCGGTCATAATACTGATGATTGCAGACAACTAAAGGATGAAATCGAGACTCTCATCAGGGCAGGACCCTTGGCTCAGTACGCCCGGAATCGAGTGACTTCCAGACAGCCCGTTGGAAAAAACATTCCATCAGCTCCAGAGGCTCCAATGAATCAAAATGGAGATCAGGTGAATCAAGACAACCCTCCTCCGATAACGGGAGGAGATATAGCAACCATTTCTGGAGGTCCTCATGTGGCAAGTACGAGTAGAGGTGCCCAGAAGAGGTATATCGATGAGCTAAAATCCCACAACGGAGTGGAATTTGTTCTGGGACTGCGATCATCAAAGCATCAGTGATTGGAGAAGCAACCAATCACTTTTACGAAGGAAGATGCCAGTTATGTCCAGTTCCCACATAACGACCCTCTGGTCACAACGATCCAGCTTGCCAAACGGAAAGTTAGGAGGACACTAGTAGATAATGGGAGTTCTGTGAATCTACTCTCTAGGTCTACCTTAGAAAAAATGGGGTTGTCTGTAACAGACCTGAAGGCAACTTCCATGATTCTGTATGGATTCTCTGGTGAGGGGTCAGCGGCCATTAGGAAAATCGAGCTAGTGGTAACGATGGATGAAGGTCCACGAACTGTCTCCAAGCTCCTGGAATTTGTGGTCATCGATTGTCCAGCAGCCTATAATGCGATCTTAGGTAGCCCTGCGTTGATAGCGTTTGAAGCCATGACCTCTATCCGTCACCTAGCAATTAAATTCCCCTCCTCTGCAGGAACATGCACTGTTAGGGGTGATCAACTCACCGCCAAGGAATGCTATAGCATTTCCACTAAGGGAAAGTCACAACCCGGGCAACAGACAATGACAGTAAGCGATGGAGGCAAGGAGTCCCAGGAGACAGAAGCTGCTCCCGGGATGGAAGAACCTCAAAAAGCCAAAGGTAGAGACATCACCCCAATTGATGATATCGATTCCCAAATAGGTGAGGATAAGTCAGAGCTCCAGGCTATCGAGGAGCTCGAAGAGGTAAATATAGATCCCCAGGATGCCTCGAGAATCGTTAAAATTGGGAAAAATCTCGATGATGGTAGAAAAAAGGAGCTTGTAAAATTATTGCAAGAGAATCTAGATGTATTCGCCTGGTCTCATGAGGACATGGTGGGGATTAGCCCGAGTGTGATCATGCACACCCTGAATTTGGATAAAAGCGTGCCCGCCAGATCCCAAAAACAGAGGCGTCTAGGAATAGTCCGAGCTGAGGCGTTGGAGGAAGAAGTAGCTCGGTTATTAAAGTGCGGGTTTATTTATGAAGCAAAATGTCCGATCTAGGTCGCGAATCCTGTCCTGGTCTTGAAGCCAAATGGAAAGCGGTAGACCTGCATCGATTTCTTCGACCTGAACAAAGCTTGTCCTAAGGATTGCTTTCCGTAGCCGAGAATTGATTAGTTGGTAGATGCCACCGCGAGGCACGAGCTTATGTCCTTTATGGATGTGTATTTTGGATATAACCAGATCATAATGAATCCTGTGGACCATGAGCATACTAGCTTTATGACTCCAACAAATGTATACTGTTATAAAGTTATGCCCTTCGGACTAAAGAACGTCGGGGCTACGTACCAATGGTTAGTTAAACAGAATGTTCGTTGGCCAGATCAGAAAAAATATGGAAGTGTATGTCGACGACATGCTAGTCAAGTCTAAGACTGCCGACGGCCATGTGTCCGACCTAAATGAATGTTTCAAGATCCTGAGGAAATACAATATAAGGCTGATGTGATGCCCCACGTCACTATGGCTGCTTTCTGGAATGACGACTGGCCTTACAAACCAACACGAGTCTTTTCAGCATGCTTTGTCTTCACTCACATGCTTCCTAGGAAAACTTCCCAGGAGGTCACCCATCCCTAGATTACCCAGGTCAAGCACGCTTAACTTTGGAGTTTTCAAGTGATGGGCTACCGAAAATAAGATGCATCTTGTTGATATAGGTAGTACCCATCAATCCATTTAAGCCCTCTTCAACTGTGTAGTCCCATACCTACACAGTCTTAGAATCATCACACTTGACCTTCCCCAGGCGGTGTGGGATTGCACAGCTTACCTGGTCTTTCCCCTTACGGATCACGGGATTCTGACTGTCACAATCACCCCCCTTACGGGCCCGACGTCCCCGTCGGCCACACTTCCGGCTGGGTCAAGGCTCTGATACCATTTGTGACACCCCACGTCACTATGGATGCTTTCTGGAATGACAACTGGCCCTACAAACCAACATGAGTATTTTCAGCATGCTTTGTCCTCACTCACATGCTTCCTAGGAAAACTTCCCAGGAGGTCACCCATCCCTAGATTACCCCAGGTCAAGCACGCTTAACTTTGGAGTTCTCAAGTTATGGGCTATCGAAAAGAAGATGCATCTTGTTGATATAGGTAGTACCCATCAATCCATTTAAGCCCTCTTCAACTGTGTAATCCCATACCTACACAGTCTTAGAATCATCACACTTGACCTTCCCCAGGCGGAGTGGGATTGCACAGCTTACCCGGTCTTTCCCCTTATGGATCACGGGATTCTGACTGTCACAGCCGAATCCCCAGAAGTGTACTTTCAGAGTGGCGTTGGGAAAGTTTCTGGGATTCATAGCCAATACAAGGGGGATAGACGTAAATCCTGATAAAATTAGGTCACTATTGGAAATTCCTTCGCCCAGATTGCGTAAAAAAATCCAGAGCCTGATTGGAAGGGTGGCAGCCCAAAATCAATTCATTTCAAAATCCACTGACAAGTGCTTACCATTATATAACTTGCTTCGAGGAAATAAGAAATTCGAATGGACTGAGCAGTGCGAACAGGCATTTCTCGATCTGAAAATGCATTTGGCCGGGCCCACAGTATTATCTAAGCCAGTGGTAGGGGAGCCCCTATTCCTTTATTTTGCTGTGACAGAAAATGTAGCCAGCGCCGTGTTTGTTCGGGAAGAAGACCGTGTTCAAAAATCAGTGTATTATATAAGAAAAAGACTTCTCAGAGCTGAATCACGGTATCCCCTGATGGAAAAGATGGCGTTCTGCCTAATATTAGCCTCCAGGAAGCTTAGGCCATACTTCCAGTCCCATTCAGTTCACGTCATGACTGACCAACCTCTAAGGCAGGTATTGCAAAAACCTGAAGAGTTAGGATATCTCTTAAAATGGGTAGTCGAGCTCAGCCAGTTCGAGATACTATATGTACCACGGACCTCGATCAAAAGCTAGACCCTTGGTGATTTCATGGCTGAATGCACTGGATTTCAAAAGGAGCTCTTGAAAGAACCAGTGCAGGAGTTATGGAGAATATTCGTGGATGGATCCTCTAATGAGAACGGGTCCAAAGTTGGAATCATACTAATCTCTCCCGAGGGGCATCGATTCCATACCGTGCTACGACTTGGATTCGAAGCATCAAACAACGAAGTTGAGTACGAGACCTTGTTAGCCGGGCTTAGAGTGGCAAAGGAACTGAAAGCAAGGGTCGCCAATGTTATAGTGATTCCCAGCTTGTGGTCAATCAAGTGTTAGGGGCATACCAAGCACGGGGTACCAAGATGGCAGCTTACCTAGCCAAGGTGAAGAAAGAGCTATCAGAATTTGAGTGTGGCACCGTCGAACAGATCCCTCGCGAGCAGAACGCTAATGCAGACGCTTTGGCGAGGCTTGCCACCTCCAAGGAAGCTGAGACTTTGAACGTAGTACCAGTGGCATTCCTGGAAAGCCCGAGCATGGCAGGAAACGTGATGGAGGTCGAGATGATTGACATTAGGCTGACCTAGATGACCCCCTTAGTGGGGTATCTTACTACAGGAAAGCTACCTGAAGAGAGAAAGGATGCAAGAAGGATACTCTATCAAGCCCCAAGGTATGTGGTTATGGATGGAACGTTGTACCAACGTGGCCATTCCTTACCCCTTCTACAGTGTGTTCTGCCGGAGGAGGCCAAAACCATTCTGCAAGAGGTGCATGAAGGGTTCTGCGGGGATCATGCTGGGGGGAAAACCTCTGTAGCACCCACATTATTTTGATATAATATAGCCAATAATCACATGATTGCATTGCATTACATATCATACAATATGTATAATTTGAGCATATGCATATTCTTATAAGTGTTTTCATGTATAAGTATAAAAGTTGTGTATGTGATGCTATATGTATGCTCAATATTATTAACCTTGTGACGTTTGAGGTGTCTTTTATGGGTGTTTGATGTGCTCAAGATATAAGAAAGGATAAAAAAAATATGGACAAGGCATGAAATTAAGTGAGAAAAGTGAGATATAGAAGGCAAAAGATGTTAAGTGGTGAAAAATAGTACAATGTCGATTACTAGTATTTCGGGGTAAAATTGAGTATTAGTGGATTTACCAAAGTAATTGAGGTATGATTACGGTCTCATTGATGAAGTAAAAATAGTTTTAGAACCATTAGATCAATTCTTGATGGGAGGTATACATAATCAGTGGTATTGATGCAAAGTCAAAACGAGCTTAGCATAAGTGCGCTATGCTTGATCGGGTAAGCATAACTATTGGGTATGAACTCATATGGACCTAAGATTTGGTGTGAGTGTTTTACACATAAGGATAATAGGCCCAGAAGATGATTAAGTCGAAATTATTGAAATGATCAGGTTTTCATAAGTCAAAAGGTGAAATGATGAGATGAAAGGTGTCAAATTTTGATACAATAAGGCCAAATCATTGAAAATAAAGAATTTTCATCAACCCTATCACTTTGCACGACCAAGACTCTGAAAAACAGAGAGAAAATAAAACCAAAACCATTTCTTGGCTGGTTTGAAGAGATTCTAAGGAGATCCAAGTGAAATCAAAGCCAAATAAGTGGATTAAGCTTAGTTTTGGTCTTATTACTGTAAGTTCTTGTACTTGGAAGTTGAACCATGTTTTTGAATTTTTGCTAAGATCTTATATATGGTGTTTTATCCTTTTTAATATATTTCTTGGTGGTTTCCAAGTGGTTTTAGGTTTAGAAAAGCTTGAAGAGATTGTTTTCGCTGAAAAGTTGCTCGGTAAGTGAAATTTTGTGTTTAATGAGGTTTTTGGGGTTCTTGGAGTACAAGCTGATTTTTTTGGTTATTTTATTGAGTTTATAAGAGGGTAGATATGTTTATAAATGTTTGAATAGGTGTGGAGACTCATTTAATTTGGGTGATGATCTAGGAAATTAGAATTTTATCAAAATCGGTATATGATAACTTTATGATGAATTATGTTGGTATTTGGGATATATGGTTATGGCAGGTTATTTGATGTTGATTATTGGTTGATTTTGATATTTGAGGATAGCTAAAATTAAGGGGAAACTCTGTCAAAATTTCTCCAAATGTCTAAGATAAATCTAATGCTCGATCTAGGTTGTTTAAGGCATTTTAGGCATGATTTGGATATGATGTTTTATGGGTATTTTTAAATGAGAGTTCAATGTATTACTGCCATCATTATGATGAGAAATCCATGCCATTGTCAAGATAAGCATGTCAACACCTAAGACACCACTTGTTACACGGTGAAATATATTTTGGACAGAAGGTAAGTAAAGTACTTAACTGCAACACAAGAATTACATGTTATGTGAAAGTATGCATTATATGAATATTTTGTGAGTAAGTGGTATTAACATACATTGACACTTCATCATAAATTTGTATGCATGGCATAATAGTGATATGGTAAATTATTATATGATATAAGACCATGCATGATATTATGATGATTATTATATGATGCCTTAGCAAGTTTTGTGCAACATAAAAGAAAGTTGTAATAAGAAGTTTAAGTTCAGTGCCACTATTTTGAAAAGGCAAATGAAAGTGTTAATAAGTGTAAATGGAGGCCTATAGTAGGCTTATAGAGGCTGCCCAATAATTTGGGCTAGGTTTTAGTGAACCAATTATATTGTTTGCCATGTTTCCGTTTTTATTTCTCCTCCATATGAGTTATTGTTATATATATTGACACCACAGTGTGTGTCCGCCTTAACTCTTGAGCCCGACGGGGCAACGATGGAATAAGGTTTTTAATGTGCCCTACTGTGGTTATGGCTAGCCAGAGGAGAACCCATAGGATTTTATATTATATGTGTAACAAGCCCTGCAGGCATTGACCAATTCAAACAGTGTGCACAATATTAAGGGGCCAAAAAATTTAAAAAGAAGTTGTGTATGTCCTTTGACATTGAGTAATCATTAGTATTGCATGCATTACTTTGCTTACTGAGCTTTAGGCTCACAGTTGTCTTGTGTTGCAGGTAGAGAAAGAAATGAGTGAATGACATAAGGAGAAATGAAGCATGGTCCTGACCCTTATTTGTACATATGAACATATCGACCTTTTTGTGGGTTATTTCAGTTTACCAATGTGATATTTGTAATAAAGTGTGAAGTTATATTTTGAAAACAAATTGGGTTATTTAATACTTATGTATAATATGTTTGAGACACACTTTATGTTTAATATAAATAATGTGAAATAAGTTTTCAAAAAATAAAATGTCCAGACTTCCGCAGTAATAAATTATATGATATAGTTTTAAAACGTAACACCTCAGATATGATTTTAACTGAAAATAAGTGAGGGTGTTACAACCTCGCCTGAAAAATATTGAGGCAAGGTTATTTTTGGCCCACTTTAACAAAGGATTCCATCTCTCATGTTCAGAAATGCGATAAATGTCAGTGCTTCGCCACAGTTACACGATGATTTCATCCCCATGGCTGTTTGCAATATGGGGGATTGATTTAATAGGAGCCCTACTTATGGGAAAGGGAGGAGTTCGTTATGCGGTGGTGGCCATTGATTATTTCACGAAGTGGGTAGAGGCTGAGCCTCTGACAACCATCACCTCAAAAAGAGTCCTCAACTTTGCGGTCAAAAGTATTGTGTACCGGTTTGGGCTATCCAAGAAGATTCTGTCAGACAATGGAACTCAATTCGACAGTGATCTCTTCACCGAGTTCTGTGAAAAGCATGGTATAATTACAAATTTCTCTTCAGTGGCGTACCCATAGGCCAATGGACATGTCGAGGTTGTGAATAAAACCCTTAAAGTGAGTCTTAAGAAAAGGTTAGATGATGCCAAGGGAGTCTGGCCTGAGCAGCTCCCGCAAGTACTATGGGCATACCAAACCTCCCATTGGACCTCCACGGGACACACCCCTTTCTCCCTGACTTTCGGGAGTGAGGTCGTCCTTCTCGTCGAAGCAAAAGTAGCCACACACAGGCTACAGACATTCATCCAAGAGCGGAATGAGGAGTTACTTACTACGTCTCTCGACCTGGTGGATGAGAACAAGAGGATTCACAACTACAGCTCGCACATTACCAACATAAAATCACTCGTTATTTTATTCCAAGGTCAGAAGATGAAGATTTGGTTTGGGCAACCTGGTTCTCTGAAGGGTATTTTTGGCGAACAAGGACCCTAAAGATGGCGCTTTAGGTCCGAACTGGGAAGGGTCCTATCAAATTTTGGAAGTCATGCGTGAAAGAACTTTCAAATTAGCTCGATTTAGTGGAGAAACAGTCCCACGAACCTGGAATGCCCTGAACCTAAAGAAGTATTATCAATAGTGATACCATCCATCTATGCAAGGCTTACTTATAAAATCCATTTAACTGAGAAATGAAGGGATCGTCATGTATTTCATGTTTTTTGTATAGTTTTAAGATTTTTCCCTTCGCAAGATTATTTATATATCAGTTCGTGTGATAACATTTGTCTAAGTAACCAAGAAAGTTCATATTCTGGTTACTTGGGGGGCACATAACCTGAGATAGATTAAAATTAGAATATGTGAATTAAGGATGAATTTGAAACATTTAAAATCCTAGATATAATCAGGTACAAAACTATCCTGGATACAACCAGGTCCAAAACTTAGAAGTTAGTAAAATTGATTAACCGATGTTTTTCTTTAAAGAAAAACACGAGGTGTCAATAAACCTAGCATGAACTAAGTTTAAATCATTTAAAACCCTGGATACAACTAGGTCCAAAACTTAGAAGTTAGCAAAATTGATTAACCAATGTTTTGTTATATTATTTTATAATATAATGAAATATTATATTATATTATAATATAATGTTTTAGATTAAATAAATGTGACAAAGAGTGTCACATATTGTAACATATTTGGTGTTACACAATATTGAGATGAATTTCATAAAGCAATATGTGAAATAGTTGTTAGAGATATGATTTTAACCCCAATAATGTGTTTTGGGAGTTACAAAATTATTTGGGATGGTTTGGAATCGTTTGGAAAAACAGCACATTTTTAAGTGCTGAAAATGGTCAGTGGCCGCAGCCACTAAATGTTGGTGGCCGCGGCCTGTGGGATAGAGAGTAGTGGCCGCGACCACTAATGTCTCTGGCTGCGGCCGCAGGCCAAAAACTGACCAATTTTTCAGTTTTTTCAATCTTTGTTGAACGGCTCAAAAAACCCAAATAACTCCCAAATCTCATTTTTAATTCCATAATAATCCAATTAAACATTGGTAACAGCCATGGGGGTTGGTGGAATTTGAAATTCAAAGGGTGTCTCTAAACTCTATAAATAGGAGCCTATAGCTCACTTGAAAGACACAACATTTTCTATCCATTAGAGCACTTGGCTAGAAACACCTTGAGGCTTGATAATTCCAGAAAGCATTTCCTATAATTTGTGAGAGATCCCTTAGTGCTTGAGTTAGGGGGAAATAAGCTTTTGGACAAAGGTTTCAAACCTTGTTCAAGTTGGTGATCCCCAACACTCTTCACTTTGGTAGTGTGAGTGAAAGTTGTTTCTATTTAGTTTGTTTGTTCTTTCTTTCTATTCTATTTCTCTTCATCTTCATATTCTTTTCTTTTGTTTATTTATATTTCTTGTTTTGAGTTGTAATCTTCTTTTCTTTATTTCAAACACTTTTACTTTACTTGTAATATTTTGCTTTGAGTTGTATTTTTCACTATTCTATTCTTCTTCTCTTCTTCTTGTTCTTTAGTTTATTTGTATTTTCAGTTATAGAGTTGTAACCTTATTCAATCAATCAATATTTATTTGTAATATTATTGCATAGAGTTGTATTATCTTACCCATTTCCATTGAGGCAATCTATTTTTCCTAACATTCAAAAGCTTAACCCTTTGTTTGTTTCAATGGAAGGTGAGACCATCAAAATCATGAATCAAGACCTAGTGAGGTTGGATAGGTTTGATGGGTCCAATTTCACTAGGTGGCAAGACAAGGTGAGATTCCTTTTGACCACTCTCAAAATCGCCTACATCCTAGAATCCACTTTAGAACCTCTCCCAACACCATCCGACAAGGACACTCCCGAGGAGGCAGAGACAAGAAGGAAGAGGGAGGAGGACAATCTTCTTTGTAGGGGTCATATCCTCAATGCCCTATCCAATAGGCTCTATGACCTCTACACCAAGACCAAATCGGCCAAGGCGATATAGGATGAACTTGAGAAAAAGTTCCAGGCGGAAGAGGAAGGTACTATCTCAATACTTTGATTTCAAATTTTTTGGTGATAAAACTATTCTTCGTAAAATTCATGAATTGTAAATAATTGTTAACAAATTGAAAGTTTTAAAGATTGAGCTTCTCAAGGCCTTTCAAGTTGGTGCTATAGTGGCTAAATTACCACCAACTTGGAAGAGCTATAGGAAAAGAATCCTTCATAAAAATGAGGATTATTCTTTGGAGAAAATCCAAAAGCATATTCAAATCGAAGAGGAATCGATATGTAGAGATAAACTTGTGGAGGGGTCTAATGGAGAGACTTCCAAAGCAAATGCGGTGTCACATCCAAAACATCCCAAAAACAAAGGGAAAAAGGGTAACGAGAAGCCTTTGGGTCCAAAAACCAACCCAAACAAGTTTAAGGGCGAGAAATGTCCTCACTTTGTGTGTGGGAAAAAGGGTCGCTATGCTAGAGAGTGTAGGCATAGAAAAGACCAACAAGGACCTAAGGTGAACGCAACTTAAGAGGAAAACATAGTTGCTACCCTTAGTGAGGTGAATGCGGTCCAAGGCAAAGTGAAAGGGTGGTGGTATGATACATGTGCCACCGTCCATGTCACCTATGACAAATCATTGTTCAAGACCTTTGAAGAGTCAAAGGGCAACCATGAGATTCAAATGGGCAATGAGGGCAAATCCATGGTACTTGGCAAAGGTACCATTGAAGTCTTTTTCACCTCAGACAAGAAAGTTACATTAGTGAGTGTACTTTATGTTCCTGAAATGATTAGAAACTTCGTAAGTGGTGATTTGCTTGGCAAACCTGACATTAAAGCCGTTTTTGAGTCTGGTAAACTTATACTTACCAAATCAAATGTATTTTTGGGAAAGGGGTACTCTTGTGAGGGTATGGTTAAATTGTGCACCAATGATGTAACTTTCAATGTTATCAATAAAAATGCTAATTCTGCATTTATTGTTGAGTATGATTCTTTATTTTTGTGGCATCTTAGACTATCGCATTTAGGTTTTTCAACCATGAAAAGATTAGTAAAACGTGGTATGATTGCATGCAATATTAAAAACTATGGTAAATGTGAAACATGTGTTAAGGCGAAAATGATTAAGAAACCATTTCCTAGTGTAGAAAGATCATCTAATTTACTAGATTTAATCCATAGTGATCTTTGTGAATTAAATGGTGTTTTAACTAGAGGTGGTAAAATGTATTTTCTTACTTTTATAGATGATTTTAGTAGATATACCTATGTGTTTCTTTTAAAGCATAAATATGAAACTTTTGATGCTTTTAAATTGTATAAATTAGAAGTTGAAAATCAACTAAATAAAAAGATTAAGGTGCTAAGAAGTGATAGAGGAGGAGAGTACTTCTCTAATGAATTCAATACATTTTGTGAAGAAAATTGTATAATTCATGAGTGCACTGCACCATATACACCACAACGCAGTGGTGTTGCCGAAAGGAAAAATAGGACTTATCTAGAGATGATAAATTCTATGTTGGTGTTTTCTAAGTTGAAATTCAACTTATGGGGTGAAGCGCTTTTAACCGCTTGTCACATTCTTAATTGAATACCGATGAAGAAAAATGAGATATCTCCATATGAGTTATGGAAAGGAAGAAAACCCAACATAGGGTACTTCAAAGTGTGGGGGTGTCTTGCATATTGCAAGAAAAACGAACCTAATAGAATAAAATTAGGTTCAAGAGCCATAAATTGTGCTTTTGTTGGCTATGCCAACAATAGTAAAGCTTATAGGCTATTAGACTTAGA
Organism: Humulus lupulus; assembly: GCF_963169125.1. Taxonomy (NCBI): domain Eukaryota; kingdom Viridiplantae; phylum Streptophyta; class Magnoliopsida; order Rosales; family Cannabaceae; genus Humulus; species Humulus lupulus. The sequence continues at coordinate 204,698,690 of NC_084802.1, forward strand.
GTGAGGGTCATCCCTAGAGCTAACTCCAGGACGTTCTCTGGGCTGTGCTCCTCTATCGTCCTAAGGTCCCTTGGGTTAGCTTTGTAGACATGCTCCACCATGTGGTTCGCAATCTCATAAAGGGTCCCCCTGAAGGTTTCAGGGATTTTCTCCAGGTCATGGGGATTCATGGGAATACGAACGGTGGCAGCAGGAGCAGTAGGAGATAGGGGATCGACTTGTGTGAATTGTTCCCGAGCAGGTGCAAACCGAGGAGGAGGAGGAGGGGGAATCCTTTTCTCCGTCATGGTGGAGGCCAGAGTTGCTGAGCTCGTACCTTTCCCCTCAGCAGGGGACTTGGATGTGGTTCCTGCCGTAGGAGGTGTTTTCTTCGTATATTGGGGCCTCTTTACGATAGGACCCGAGCTAGACGTCCCGCCCTGGAAAGCAGTGCAGAGATCGGGAGCGCCGGGTCACTCCATTTCTTTGTCTGAAAAGAATAAAAAGGGAGTTAGAACATGGATAAAGTCAGAAATTTACAAAAAAAAAAAATATATATATATAGTATAATAAAAGTCCTACCCTCTGAGTTGGGGGAGGAGTCTATTGTCATGACCTCTGGCCTCAGGACTACTTGGGCAGATTAGGAACCTAAGTCTATGATTTCTTGAATTAGGGGAGGTTCATGCTCAGGTTCTATTTTGGGACTGGACTCTTCTACGTACTGCCTAAGTCCAGGGGCAAGGGTACCTTACAGCAGAGAGGGCCATGACATGAGATTGGTCCCATACTTTTCAAAAAAGACCGACCTAAAGGATAGGGTATTATCTACGACAACGGTGCCTTTAGGGTAGCCCATGTCATGGCGTTACACTAAGTGGTCCACGCACTAGAGCAGGGTTATATTACGGTCTAGATAGTTAGGGTGGCGATGGATGAGCTGGTTTGGATCAAACCTAACTAACCTAAGGTCAGCGACAACTCTATCTAATTCCCTATAGGGGTATGGATTACCTTGGCCGGAGGGGCCAGCTGCAACCCCCGATAAAGCTCGCTCTAACTCAGGGTCCCAAGCAGCCTCGGGAGCCCGCCTCTTCCGCACGAGAGGCACTTTCTCTTCTTCTTGCTCCTTGCCTTCAACGGCCTTAGCGTCCCCTTCATGGGTAGGCGGGAGCTCGCGGGCCACCGGAAGAATAGATTGTGTCCTTCTTAAGGCCAGAGTCTGACCTTTAGCGATTAACTTACATGCCAGCATCATGTCATCGGTCACGAGCTGACGATAGTCCTTGTCACTAGACAGAAGCCTAAACAGCGTATCGTATTGACCCCCGAGGGTCACATATTTGTCTGTCCTCGCGAATATGGCTGCACAAAAATAATACTCAATTAGTATATGCACGAGGAGTAGGTCCAGACACAAAGAGAATGATTTCACGAGCTAAGAAAGGAAAAGAGACTTATGAGAACGGTTGAAGTATCGATGTTCGTAGTTGTGGAACCCATTCGACATAAAGAATTGATCTTTATAGTCATTGGGGTGGCTGGGGAGCTCGATGACTGAGGGCGAGTTCAGGAATTGGGTCAAGTAATAGAACCTGTCACCTCGCCCTCGTTACTCTAGGCTGGCCTTGAGGAAGAAAAAATAAAGGATGTCCGCCGGAGTAAGGGCCTCCCACTCGTGCTTTAGAAAAAGATACTTCAACTCTTCTAACAGTCGGTATGAGTTCGGGGGAAGCTAGAACAACGCTAACTTCACATAGTTGAGGAAGTCGGCGAAGTATTGGTGCAGAGGAAGGAAGGCCCCCGCCTTCAGGTGCTCATCACTCCAAGCCGCGAAGTCATCTTGGAGAGGCACGTAGCTCCTTTCCCCTTCATGCAGAGGTCGGGTGATGAGGCCCCCATACCCGACCTCAATGTTGTGGGACAACATTATCTTTTTGACCCTTCCTTGGGTCGTGATCTAGGAGATGATCGTCTCCACCTCGTAGAAAGCATTGGAGTCCACCAAAATCTCCCTCTCCACCATGGGGCCAAAGTGGGGAAGGGGAGACTCAGAGGCGATCTCCTTCCCTTTGCTGATTTGTTGGATAGACGAACTAGGAGCGTCTTTCTTTGGTACATTTTTCTTGGGCGCCATTAGATCGCCTAACGAACAAGAAGGATGAAGCACTTAGTAGGCGACCTAATATTTTATAAAGTATGACTCGAATGAGTGGGAAAGAAGGGTATCCGTGATACACAAGCTGAGTTGGTCTCAGCCCATTGCGTGATCACACGCAGTACCCTACTCTACGTGCCTCGGTTTCCCAACAGACCCATGATATCTTGGGATTCGTGTGTCAGAGAATTCGACCGCTACTGACCTTGGGAGGCGGTTTAGAGAAAATACTACCCAAGGAGTGTGTTCCCTAAGCAATCTAATTTTTGAACCCTAACCTTTCATCTTCTACATCTCAAGTGGGAATTTCCTGAAAAGAAAAAAAAAATCTACCATGAACTACCCAAATCTACCCAGAAAATGCCCAATTTCGTAATATCATTATTTTGGGAGGGGTTCTAAACCTTCTCTATAAGCCTAAGGGTGGAGCATGTATGCCAAAAAGATCAGGGAAACACCCTAACAGTGACTACGGAGAAGCATAAGTGGACATGGTAAATAGAACTCAGAAGTCGATAAAAAAAGGAGTTTATGTGAAACAATAAAACTTACAGTATAAACGTCGATGAGAGAAGTGTATTCCGCAAGGATGGGAGTGCTCACTCCTGAGTAGTTGTATGACTTGGTGTTGAGAAGATATCGCAACAAAGGGTTTTGGGGGTTTTCGTTTCTCTGAGAAAGAAGAAGGCTTGAAGATGCAGAAGATGGAAAACATAAATTTTTTTCGAATAAAAGGTGATGAACTGTAGGAATTGTCTATCCCTTTTATACGTAAATGGCATAAATCAACATGAGCCAACCGATTTGGCCAATGCAAAATCCGAGGGTTGCGGTTCGAAAGACGAAACGGCGGAAAAAAGTTAACAAAACAATTAATGCAGTATGTAATACAAAAGACGAAACAGATTGAAAATTTGAATAGATTTTTTTTTAAAAAAAAATTGGACTAATTGGGAAGTATGCAATACGACGGACTCGCGAGGGCCTGCAACGGACTTTTTCACAAAAAAAAAAAAAAAAAATTAAATTAGATATTTTGTGTAGTTAATTTTAAAATATTTAAAATTGATTATCTGATTATTTTAGATATTTTAGCTTTTTAAAATATTTTGAATTGGTATCTGATAATCAAGACATTTTAAGATATTTTGTTTATTTTGTTATAAATGAAATATTAAAATTAGTTATATGATTATTCAAGATATTTTTATTGTTTAAAATATTTGAAATCGGTTATCAGATAATTCTAGATATTTTAGATATTTTAAATTTGGGTAAAAAATATTTTGATATTTTAAAATTGGTTAAAATATTTAAAAATAAAATATCTTATCATTCCTAACAACTTAACAAACTAGTTTAAATTAATTATGTAAATTGAATTTTGTTTGATAAATTTTATTTTAGTTAATTTAATATTTTGCAACATGTTTAATTAATTATATTGAATTTTGTCTGATGAATTCTATGTTAATTAAGTATGGTATTTTTGCAAAATAGTATATTTTTGTGGTATATTTGAATATTTTAAAAATACATGCTTATATAGTAACATGTTAGACCCATCCAATTATTAACATATCAAGCATCATTATTAAATTATTTTTTGTATTTGGGCTTTAAATATAAGTATAATGATGACCCAATTTTTGTGTTTAAAAAAATGTAGGAAAACTCAAATAAAACTTTCATAAAATGTTACATTTTATTTGGGCTCAATTGAACATGTAGAGTTTAAATTCCTCTCTTGTGGGTGGTTCCACTTGTGAAGGCCCATTTTCTTTGCATTACTAGATTTGACTTAATCAATTGAATAACAATTAATATAACGAATGTTCAAATTTCTGTCTTTTTGGGCTTTGTGTGGAAGTTAGGGAGCCTTGGTAGTGGGTCTGTCATACTGAACTCAGCTCTCCTCCATGCAAGCTTGAATTGTTAAGACCCATTTACCTAAGTTGGACTTAATTGTATTAGGTTATTTTTTTTTTACTTGGACCTAATAATTGATTAGAAACAAATTAATTCTATTTTTTGAATTAATTTTCAATGGTAATTTTAGAATTAATGGAAAAATTATAAACTATGGTTTATTGATTATTTTAATAATTTGACAAACCTAAGTTGGTTTATTAATTATTTTAATAATTTGGAAAAATATAAGTTGATATTTTTAAAAAATAATAAAATACTAAAAGATTTAATAATGAGTTTTAAAAATTTGAATTCGATCTTCACCGTTGATTTAACAAGGTTAGAGTTTAGTGGGGCCTCATGGTGCTTTGATTTCGTCTCCCTACTGAAGGTGTTCAGTGGACTTCTTAATATGGTTAGATTTCTTAGGATAGATGGTTATAGATGGACCTTCAATAGACTCATTCCTACGGTGACTATAAGAATTAAATCTATAATAATCGAAACCGTGGGTCAAACTCATAAAAAAAAATTTGTGACTCTCGCCTACCGGGACACATGAGTTTTCGTCACTTTGATCGGATGGATAGGTAGTTAATAAAAATCTATGACATTTTATTAATTGAAATGTTTCTCTGTTTTACTAAGTGGATATTTATGGCTCTCGCCTACCAGGACACATGGGTTCATGGCTAGTTAAAGTACCTAAGAAATAGAAGATAAGTGTTTTAGTATTTTGCTTATCTCAAAACATTTTGTATGTTATGCTAATTCTAAAAATTTAATGAATAAATATTTGTTAAGCAATGTATTGATTTTTACTTAGTTGATAATCGCAGCTCTAGGCTTCCCACCCTATACTCTCTCTAATCTCTAAAAGGTTACTCTATGGTGAGAACCTCACGAAATGTTTTTCTGCAGTTCGAGCAAAGGAAAGAAGGCAAATACTATTGAACAAGCTCAAGAAGAAGCTGCTTTAAGCTTCTTCTTCGAAGAGAAAATGAGGAAAAAATTCCAACAAAAAAAAAAAGAAGTCCACTGGCAAGGCACCAAATGCTGCAAAGCATCTTGGAGCAAGGTCTGATTATAAGTACACTATAAGGGAGTGTTTCCAACTGCAAGGAGACTGTGAATTGGAACAAGATTGCCCGGCACTCAAGGCATATGGAACCCAAGATAATGAAATTTGTCTTGGATGCATGTGATTTTAGAGGATGATACTTCGGTTTTGGATCGCTGAATCAAGATCTATTAAACATGCATGTATTTTTTTACACCATTTTAGCAATGGGAAAACCATGAAGGATAAAAAGCCAAAGCTTGGAATCCATCAAGGGTTGTTCGTATCAAACAAGGCAAATAGATAAGCTTGAATGAATTTTGGAAATAAATATATTGTTTTAAGACAATGTTTATTTTATTTTGATTTTCAATGGAAATTTTAATTTTATTTTTTCTTATTACATCAACAACAATTTGTAGTTACTTTCACAAGTAATAAAATCCTATTTCTTTAAATAGATGTGAATTGTGGGGTGGATGTATGAAAACCGGGCTATACCTATTGCAACTAAACAAACCCTATGTTCTAAATAATGAGTTGTTTAAGATAGCTAATTTTAGGACCGTTAAATTACAAAAGGTCAATAACGTTAGAAATGACATACCTTTGGCATCTTCGCTTTAGTCATATTTGCTATGATAGGATTCAAAGACTAACAAAGGCTAGGCCTTTGAGGGAACTCACCTAGGGTGCCCTACATGTTTGTGAATCTAATCTCGAGGGCAAAATGACAAAGCATCCATTCTCTGTGATAGAAGAAAGGGGGCCAAAGAACCACTAAGGCTAGTATATTTAGATGTTTGGGGACAAATGAATGTTCAAGCGAGGGGTGGTTATGAGTATTTCGTCACCTTCATCGATGATTGCTCTAGAGAATCATGTAAGTACCTAAACATAATTATGAGAATTTGTTAAGAAGTTCAAAGAATTTATTGATATGGCTTTAAAACCATATTAGATAAAACATTAAATATCTTGCAATCTGATTGGGGCGGAGGATATTTGGATAATCAGAACCAAGATCATTTAATTGAACTTGGAGAATTGTCTAAAGCAACTGTACAAAAGACTTCACAACAGAATGGTGTTGCTGAGCGGTGTGAATCGGACGTTTATGAACATGTGTGTTCTCTGATAAGCTATTCAACTCTACCAACTTCTTACCCAGATCTTTTCTGGAGACATACTAGCTAGACCGCATGTGACATTTTTTAAATGTTGTGCCATCTCAAAGCTGTCTCCAAGATACCACTAGTATTATGAAATGGTCGAAAACCTGGTTTACGTCATTATGGAATTTGGGGGTGTCCTGTTTATGTCCTGAGGAAAAAGGTAGGAAATCTAGAACAACGAACTGAGGTTTGCTTGTTTCTTTGATATCCTAAAGGTACTCAGGGTGATCTGTTTTATAGTCTAGTTGACAAGAAAGTGTTTGTTTCCACAAACACTACTTTTGTGGATAAAGACTACATAATGAATTTCAATCCTCATAGAAAAATAGTACTAGATGGAAAAACGATAAATTATTGTTCCATCCTCACCGACGCAAGTCGATATGAAAACAATGTAGATTTTGAAATCACTAATCCAATTCAGAAAGTTACAGTGCGTTGTCATAGTGGGAGGGATTCTCATAACCCGGTACCCTATGATATGGATAGTGAAGCCCACAAGTTGGTTGGGGACACAAGTAACAATGATTCCATTGGCCATTAAACAGGCAATGGGTAAGTCTGAAAATGGATCTTTGACTCGAAGTCAAGTACCAGGAAATAGAGTCTAAGTACTCTTAATTTGTCTGAGATCTTGTAGATGTGCCATTGTTTTGTTAAAAATAAACCAAAACAGTTTTATTGGTTAGCAAAATAAACAATCAACAATGAAAATAGACAAACCGAATCTATACACCAAAATAAACAAATCCATTCAACAACATGTACAAACAAAATAAACCAAACATGATCAAAATAACCAAAACAGATTTTGTTTATCAACAAAATAAACAATCACCAACACTATCCACAAAAACAACCAAATGAGTTCACATGCACGTACAGACAAGATGAAAAAGAGGATAAAAACAAACCTTTAATAATGGATTATTGGGTGGGCCTTCTTCATTGGAATCGGAGTCCGATCACTCCTCCATGTCTTCCTCTATCTTCTTCTTCATCAGCTATGGTGTTTGGGCTGGGTTTGGGCTATGGAAGTCACGGTTGTGTTCGTCTATGGTGGTTTCGTCTATGGTGGAGAAGGGCTTCCAAAGTGGTGGAGAAGGAGGAGAATAGGCTCGACAATGGTGGGGAGGATATTGGGTTATGGGGGTTTCGTGTGGGAAGGAAGATAGAGTTTGGATGGTTTTTGGAGAGAGAAAGAAAAGAAGATGAAAGGTTTTTTTGTTTTAAAAAAAAATTAAAGTTTCTTGAATATGCTGATTTCGATTACTAAGGGAAAAGGCTGAAAAAGTTGTATTTTCAAATCAAATAAGATTAATGTAAATTTGGAAAAACATAAAATATTAAAATACTTACCATCTTTAACCACATACAAAACAAAATTAAATAAACTAACATTTATTACAATGAGGTATAAAAATGGTGTGAAAATGTAATTAGTATACATACTGAAATTTTGTTTTTTAGTAATTACCAAATTAATTAAACCATGTTAATTAATTAAAATGCAGAATGATAATTAAATGTTAAAACAGATTTCAGTTCTGTCGGGACAGAATCCAAACTTGTCACGACAGAAACTGAATACTATAAAAAAGACAATGCAAAACAATAAAGAACACAACGGATTTTTACAAGGTTCAAAAACCCTTTCGGATAACCTACTCATTGGGGCCACACCCAGAGAATAAAATCAATTAATAAAGAATCACAAGTACAAAATATTGACTTATACAAAACAAGACTCCCTCTTGAGATTTGTCGCAATTTTGTTGTACTTCTCTTCACCAATCTGGTTTTGATTGAAATGCTCAGCCACTTGAACTCCCTTCAATGGCTAGCGACTGCTTGCATCCTCTAGACGCAAGGCTTGTAAAAATCCTCTCCCGATGAATATAAAAGTTATGTTCAAATTACAAAGTGTATTCACTCATGAACGTGGTATAAACTCACCACAAATTCTAAACACTCTTTTTTTTTTCACAAGATCACGTGAATACTATGATCTTGAATACAAAGAAGGAACTCTCACAAATATTACAATACACTCACAAATTATGCATCTAAGAGTTCACTTTTTCTCAAAGCCGTAGAGACCTATTTATAGAGTCTATTTCGTGCTTATAAAGGCTGAGAATGAATCTCCTAATAAAGGCAAGAATATTTTAAGATATTCTTGATTGATGAAGAATTTCCTTTTTCAAAAGATGCTGATCCGACAGATACGATTTTGGTGGAGACAGCTAATACTTGTGTTGGATCAAAATGCTCAAGATAGAAATAATAATTAATGACATCAAAGATCAAATTTCCTGAATTTTATAATCTTGAGCTGCACAAAAATATAAAGTCAAATATTTCAGAAATGACTTTGAGTAAGTACTAAATATTTGCAAGATATAACTTCCCTTTATAATCAAATTGTGATAATATAACGCTAAATAAGGAAGCTAAATAATCCGAAAATCACAAGAAAGGGAAAGTGAATTCCGAAAATCATAATAAAGGGAAATAAAAATTGATCTTTTAATTAAAAAGATATTTCTATGAAATATGCCAATTTTAGGAATTACACATACTATTATTATTATAATTCTTATAGTTTTTTGTTATGCCAAATGTAATTTTCCCTAAAAAAATTGGAAATGAATATGTCAAGAAAAAGTTAAAATGAGGTAATTATTCCTGACGTGGTTGCTGGGTTGGATAATGGAATCAGAATATGAGTGATGAGAAAATTAAGAACATAATGAAATTTGGAGAGTTATTCATATTCATAATGAAGACAAAAAGGAAGTAATGAGAGAATTATTCTTTTCATGGTTATTAATTTATTCGTATAAAGGAATCATGGGAAAGAATATGAGTGATGACAAGCAAAAGACATATTGGGACAACCATTGCCTGAACCCTAATAAAATTTCGTACTTTCTAGTATATTGGGGCAAGCAATCCTGAACCCTAATCCTCCACCGATATGATAAAAATAGTGTAAACAAAATGTATCATAACACAACTAGTAATAAAAAAATATTGTTCAAAACAAATACAAAATATTTTTCCAAAAATTCAAGCTTACCAAATTTTAAGCATGACTGCGCTCAAAGATCTCTGCTTTTTGAAAAAATATCTTCCAAAGTTCCAATGGAGCTAGCCCGTAGAGCAATTGTCTCCACCGACAAAAAAAAATAGGAAATAAATCTCAGGGAAGAAGAAGCGAAAATGAGAAAAAATGTGCAAAATATAAGAGTTTTCTTTCGAATGAGTGACAGAGTTTCCTTAGAGGAGGGCATATATAGTGTAGAAGGAGAGAATGGCAACCCGTTCTCTCTATTATTGAAGCATTCAATATGAACTCTAAACATTTCCTCTACCCTTACAATGTAGCCTGCAACTAGTCAAATCATTGACAATTTATACTTTTCCTTCCCAAAGTATTCCCTAGTCGTTGATTGAAACAATGGCCACGATTAGAACACACGTAACAACAAAAGCCGTCAAATTAGGTTTAAATGGATCAACGATTGCGATTAAAGAACGGAAGGTGTTCCCCTGTTGTACTGGGCAGGACTAAATTGGTATCCTATATATAAATATATACAATATATCTCTTCTATATAAAAAAATGTGTAAATAATAGAAATTCTTGGTTTTAACAGTTTTTTAGTTTTTAATGTTAAATTTAACGGAATATTCTTATTGTTTACCGAGTTTTTCGAAAACTAGATTTACAAAAGATTTGAGAGCTTAAAAGAAAGGATTTAAGAAATGTAAACAAGGTTTTTACATGGTTGGCGCGGTAATGAGCCTTAGTCCACGAGTCAGTTGTATTAGAGTTTAGAGAGCTTTTGACAATGGAGTTTTCTGCAAGTTTGAGCAGAGTAACTGCTTACAAGAAAAATCTAGGATCCCCCCCCCCCCCCTCAATACACCACTATTCATATTTATAGGCACGCGAGTGCACTGGGCTTGGGCCGGGCTACTCAGTGCCCAATAAGGGTGTAAGTACCATTGGCTTCTCTGATGGGAGCTCAATACAAAGGATTGAAATATGAAACATACAATAATAAAAGCCCATTGGGCCAGCCGAAACGAGATCTTATTATAAGACACGCGACAAACTGGTGTTTCAGTTTGGGTGTTATGGGCTACGAGGAAGTGGGGGACAAGATCGGTCAGAGTAGTGGCGGCACAGTTCTGAACCAACGACGTACAATCCCGAGGTAGCCTCCTCTGCAGGTTACTTATGGGGACAACACTCCACGCTTCCTGGGATGATGTTAGTATCGAGGATACTTTATCACGCCAAACTTGGCCAATCGATCCAGGTCCATTTACCAATGTCCCCCTCCATTTACCAGGGTCCCGATTCGTTTACCAGGACCCGGGTTTATCCACAACAATCCTGGCCCAATCTCAGATTTGGGAGCCGTGAACTCCTTTACCGCATCTCAGGGGACATCCCGGTACGTGGTCCCGGGTTTATACAACCTGCCCCGACGATGGTCCCGGCTTACACTCCCAGATGCCCTTTGGGCCTTGTCGAGACTTGGGCTGCCAGTATTCGTTTTCCCTTCTTTTGATGGGCCCGATCTGAACCTTAACTCCCCGGAAGGCGACCCATGGACTTAAAGCGTGGATCCTTACATTTGGGAAGAAACGGGGTAACAATTACCCCCACAAGCCTTCATTTGGGCTTGCGCGGTGGATGCTTGTCTCCCTCCCGGACCATCACAGCACTTCCCAATTCGTTTCCAAGGCGACAAGTCCGCGAAATGGGGGACACTGCTTGCTGAACGATCATGGAGTGAAAGCCTGCTTCAATGTCATGGACCAAATCAAAAAGCCTGGTCCGTTTACCAGGATCCGGGTACGTTTACCTGGGCCCCAGTTCATTTATTTCAGGGCCGTCTGGTGGCCTCCCATTCGCTCTGCTTCATCACGAAGGGCGTACGTGTCCCTTTGCGACTAGCGCCTTGATGGCACTTGATTTTGAAAGGTCAGCAAACATTTTATTGGTTACCATGCTGAGAGTTAGTATGTCAGCTCGATTTACGAAGCGTCCCATTCGCACGAATGTCCCCATTATTATCTATGTGACAAAGAGGACCGTTGGATGGGACAACCTTTGAGGTGCTCTTCTTTTGGGTTGTTGGACCAGGGCGACGCGAATCACAACCCTGGGTAACCATGATCCAGTACTCGAGTAGGTCCATTAATGTCCCTGCACGACCCAGCACCGTCCGATCAGGGGGATCGCGCCAAACCGTTAGATTGAAACAACCTTCTGGCTCTTATAAATAACCTCAGATTCTCATTTGACATCTTTACACTCTCAGAACAGAGAAAACACTTAAGGGACCTTTTATGTCCGAGCTCGCTGACGACATTCTCTATCATCTACTTCGTCTTCGCTGTCATTTATTCCCGACGCGCTTGATCTCTGTACCTTCGCCTGTACAGACAACATAGGCTTGTCCAATAGACGAGCTTTTGAGCCGCCTTCATCTGTTCAAGGCCGTGATTTTACTGTTACTGTCGCTGGAAACATACCATTTTTCACGACCAGCCTTTTCCAGTAAGTTTTCCTAACTTTTGCTTCTATTTTCTTGCGTTTGCCATATCGTAGAAATTGTCTGTTTAGGCCGCTAGAGCTCGCCTGTGTTTAGGCTGGCTCTGAGTGCATTAGAATATGTTAGGGAAAAAAAAGGTTCGGACTATCCTGGATCTCCTCAGGTCCAGGCGGTTCCCGGACAAGCAGTAATAGACTGGCTTAGGAGAACTTCAGCTAGATCCCTCCTTATTCGTTCCCTATCAGGGTTTCACGGTTCCTTGGTGATCTCGGACCTAATCCGGAGGGGACTCTTCCAAGCAATTCGTAGGAGAGCCCGCGTTCCTTAACCAACCTTCTTGGGTTTTGGTGCTGACTGCTTGGTTGTTTGTTTTTTTCTGTTTTGCTCCCAGATCATCAGCCATGACTTCAGGCATTACCCTCCATTCAGAAGAACATGTTCAAGCAGCCCATTTCACTCTATTAGGACCCAAGGCTTCCAGTGGCAACAGATAGGAGATGGACAGGGTGCAGAACCTGTTCCGAAATTATCGGATGTTGTACGTCTTGGAGAAGCATTTGGTCATGGAGTCGACTCCTGGACTGTTCTATAACCGCCTGGCTAGAAAAGAAGAGAAAGCTTACACCGGCGTGGGAAAATCCGGGGCCTGGAGCATAGGCCACATTAGTGCGGGAGCCACTCTCCCGCTTCACGACTATATCGTGCAATTCCTCAAGCTCGTGGGGATTACGCCGTTCCAGCTCCTACCTCAGGCATACAGACTGCTTTCGGGATGATGCACATTCTGCATAGCAAAGGGAATCCCAGATCTGACTCCAGTAGAGGTGCTGTATTTCTACAAGCTGGAGCCGCAGCTCAACGTCAAGGACAAGAACCTAGACGACTTCTACAGACTAAAACTGCGGGGCAACTATGCTGCTCCCACCAGCACATGGAAGCACCCTCCGGATGTCAGACATTACTTGTTCATGACGTCCGGGTTTCTTTTGGAAAAGAACCTGACGCTGATGCTGGACTTCCAGCAAGTGGGTAAATGGCTTCCCGTTCCATATTTTCTTTCTTGTTTTCACTTTTTATTCCTCATTATCAATATATTCCCTTGGATGGCAGGACCCTATGCCCAGACCCCCCTCACCCAGTTTATCCTGGACTGAAAGAAGTTCTACTCCATGCTAAGCGCAGAAGATTTGGACGTAGGGGGCTACATCAACACTGAAAACCTCCAAGTGGTCGGGATGTTGGTGAACAACCAAACGATCAAGGCCCCTAGCCTCCGGGGATACAATGCGAGCAAAACCCAGCCTAGAGGGAAGAGGTGGTCCTTGAGCACATCATGGCTGTAGAGGTCGCGGCCCTGGCAGACGCGACCAAAAGGAAGCCGGACTAGACTCAACAGAAGGAGAGTGCCACCTCCGAGGAGCTGGAAGCCCTTTTCGACGAGGCCCAACCGAACACGGGGACCCCCGGTGCTAGTGTATTAGGGCGAGGTAATTCACCTTTGCTATTGATTTATGCTCCCCGTGTTGGGGACTTAGTTAGGGATAGACTAGCTTATTGAGGCCCCCTATTTGGGGCTGATGGAGAGATGAGACCTTCGTCTCCCATCACTGTAGATCCGGAAACTCTCATGTACTCGTTCGGGTTACTTCAGTACGGGAACTTCCTATGCCCGGATGACATGGGAGACCGAATCTATTCCTTCTCCTTAGGAGAATTAAGTCGAGTCCGAGGTCTACACAAGGGTTCGTCCCGGAGTACTTTTAGTCTTGTTATTACTCATTTGTCTTAACTTGTTTATTGTGCTAATTCCCTTTTTGTTTGTCTATTTCAGAAGACTCTGACATGTCCAACCCCGTGGAGAAAATGAAGCAGGCCCTTGAGGTCCGGGCTACCAAGGCTAGGGCTTCGGCCAAAAAAGCCGCCAAAGGTGCACCCAACCTGAAAGCTCTAGACGCGATCCTTGGGAGCTCGGCGCCGGAGCCTAACTCCATCGGGGAGGCTTTAGTCGCGGTCCCGATCATGACAGTTTGCTCTGAAACTATCCCAGCTCTCCCTACTCATCCTCCGGTAATCGACCTGGAGCAGGAACTGCTGGTGAGTTGGAGTTTTGGGAAGAGAACTGCAGACTCCGGCGTGGGTGAGGCCGCGAAAGGGACGAAGAGGGCCAAGACCAAAGGCGCTATCTCGGCCAAAGAATCCTTCGAGGAGAGTCAACTCGCCGCCCAGGAACTTTTGGAAGGGCCCGCCCTTCCCGTCCATCTGGCTTTGCCCGAAGAGCGAGAGGCGGTTTTGGGGGAAGAACAGTCCAAACTGGTGTCTTGGACGTGGGAGAATGGCCGGGAAAAGAGGGAGGAGGTTTACCAGGCCTTGATGATTCGTTGTTAGGCCAAGTTCTCGGAGCATCCTGCAGCTTTTAGTGCTTCCCAGCCGATCATGGACCGGCTTGCTGCTGAGACGGGGTTTCGTCCCAAACTGGGGCAAGACACGACTCTGTTTGCTACGTACTTGCTGGATCAGGTGGGGGCTACTATGTCCAACCTCCAGTTGAAGCAATACGCCACCATAGCCAACCAGGAAATGCTATTCATCTCCCAGGCCCTTCGCCATCAGGCCACTGCTGTAAGTTATCTGTTTACATCTCCTTTTTCTTCTTGCATTTTTAGTTCTTCAGAATTTTCTAACTTCAATTCATTCCAAGATGCTCTACTGGCTCACCGGAATGCCGACTTAGTGGCTAATATTGCAATGAAAATGGAGACGAGCCAACTGGAGCTAGAGGCAGCCGTGAACCAGCGAGAAGCCGCTAAGGAAGCCCTGGCCAAGGAGGTGGCTCAGGCCAAAGTGGACCGCGACGAGGCTGCCCGGACTAAGTTTCAACTTGAAGAGACTATGTCCCAGAGAAAAACCGAGAATAAGAAGCTGGTGGCCAGTCTGGAGGCGGAGCTTCTCCGAGTAAAGGCCCTGCAAGAGGCAGCCGAAGCCCAGTCTACCCAGGATCGGGAGAGGGTCACCGGTCTTGAGTCTCGGGTCCATGAATTGGATGACCTGTTTCAGCAAGAGGTGAAGGCGCATGATGAGACCCATCGCGAGAAGGAACAGGCGGACACCTTGCTGGAGGCCACCTTTGACAAGGCCATCTACATGGCCTGGATCCAGGACAAGAACATGAACCTCCTGCTTTACCCCAACCCTGCTGCGAAAAGAGTTGAATTTGAGGCCAAGGAGAAAGCTGATGCAGAACCCTTGGACGAGGAAGAGGTAGATGGAGCCAACCTGGAGGCATCAGGGCACGGCGAAGCCTAGGCCCGAGACTTCTATTTGTTTTCCTCTCTTTTTTCAAATTTTGTAACACTTTTATGGACGCGGATGCGTCTAACAAATTTTTTATATTCGCATTTACTTCATCTCTTGCATAAGGCTTTCCTGTTTCCATTCATTAAACTTTTACTAAGTGTTTTTACCACCTTGTGTAAATTAGTCGAAGGTTCGGTCCTGGTTCCAACGACCGAGACTGTTGGGGAAAAGTTGCAGAAAATGTCTTTTCTAGTGAGTTGTCTTTGGGTGTTGACGGCCTGGACTAGATTATTCTGATTTTATAATACGAGCTCCAATAGCCCGGGCCGCCCGAGATCTTTCTAGATTTTAACTTATCAACTCGCTTTAATCTTGTTGCTCAGGTTCAAACGGCCTGGGCCATTAAGGAGTTGATAATTATCACTAAATCTATTTGCCCCGATTCTAGTGTTCAAGTTTTGATGGTTTAGACCATCAAGGATTAGTTGATTAGCTTATTTTGAAACCTGGGTTAGGTTCCCACGGCCTGGGCCGTTTATAAGACTAATTTTAGACAACTTATACCTGGGACCCGCACTCCAATAGTCCTGTGCTATTGCAGAGATGACGTGGATGGGTATTTGGTTATTTGGGACCACACTTGGTCAACCAATTTTTAGGTATTTTATATCCCCGGGTCACGCATGTCCGGGTTAGGACTAGGGCTGGTCCGCATGTCCTACTGGATATTTCACCTCCTGGACTATGTATGTCCGGGCCTGGATTAGGCCTGAGCCTTAAGTCCTATAGTTTGTAGCCCCAGACCATGTATGTCTGGGTCAGGTCTAGGCCTGAGCCTTGCATCCTACTTGGTTTGTATCCCCAAGATCTTGTCGCTCCGGGTTGAGAGTAGGCGTTAACCTTGTGCCCTTTCGTTAGGAGTTGGGCTTCTATTTCTATTCGTTGGTTCGAACCAAGAGCATTTAGCGTCCTGTTTTTTTTTTTTTTTGTTCTCAGACTTGCTCGTGTGAATGGATACACCACCCCCCCCCCCCCCCGTTAGTGAGCCAAGACTGGTCTTGGGTCACTCGCTTATGGAGACAGACGAGACCTTTCATTGTTTCACAATATTTCTTTATGATGTTTTGTACACGTCATTTTTATTATTCAAGAAATCGCCCTAGGGCATACATTATTTACAAAGAAAATATAAAGCCAAAACATGCTCTCCTGACTACTGATAGTACTTACGAAGATGTTCCGCATTCCAGGCCCTTGGGACTTCAGTTCTGTCCAGTTGCTTTAAGTGATACGTTCCCGGACATACTTCATGTTGAATTTCGTATGCTCCTTCCCAGTTCGGGCCCAGAACCCCCACTCCTGGATCTTGGGTTACAGGGAAGACTCTCCTTAGGGCTAGGTCACCGGTTCCAAACCTTCAACTTTTTACTTTTGAGTTAAAATGTTGAGCGATCTTACCTTGGTACATCTTCAACTGAACTTACGATTCTTCCCGGATCTCTTCGATAAGATCCAAGGATTCCTGGAGTAAGGCGTGGTTCTGGGTGGGATCATACGTGTCCCTCCTGAGGGATGGGACGGCCGTTTCTACTAGGATGACGGCTTCGCACCCGTACACCATGGAGTACGGAGTGTGTCCGATAGACGTTCATTCAGTGGTCCGGTATGCCCATAGTACACGAGGCAACTCTTCTGGCTATTTGCTCTTGCAGGCTTGAAGCTTTTTCTTTAATGTCCCCTTTAAGATTTTGTTGACGGCCACTGCTTGCCCGTTGGCTTGAGGTCTGGCAACCACGGAGAAGCTCTTGATGATACCATGTCTTTCATAGAAGTCCGTGAAGTGGATGCTGTCAAACTGCTTCCCGTTGTCAGACACAATCTGGTAGGGGAGCCCGTATCGGCACACGATGTTGTTGATGACGAAGTCCAAGGCCTTCTTTTAGGTGATGGTGTTCATAGGCTCCACTTCAACCCACTTGGTGTAGTAGTCAACGACCACGATAACATACTTCACACCACCTTTTTCGGTCGGGAGCAATCCTACTAGGTCGATTCCCCATACTGCGAAGGGCCAGGGACTTTTCATTAGAGTTATTTCCGTTGGAGGGGCTTGTGCGATCTTCGCGTAACTTTGGTACTGTTCGCATTTGCGGATGTAATCAACACAGTCTTTTTTCATGGTTGGCCAGAAATATCCTTGGCGCAGGATTTTCCTAGACAAGCTAAGTCCGGCTGTATGATCTCCGCAGAAGTCTTCGTGCACCCCGTGCATGATTGCGCTCATTTCAGTCTTGGACATGCATCGAAGGTACGGCATGTATAACCCTCTACGATAGAGCTTTCCCTCCATCATGACATATTTATGGATCTGGTACTGAAGCTTCCTGGCTATTGCCCTGTCCGTGGGCAACCCCCCGGTTGTCAGGTATTGGATGATGGGTCCCATCCAAGACATGGAGTAGTCTATAGCATTGATCGTAGGGGTTTGAATACTTGGTACGGGGAGATGGTTGATCAGGACTAGCCCAAAAAGCTTTGCCTCAGCATCCGTGGCCAGTTTTGCCAATGTGTCTGCGAACACGTTTTGCTCCCTGGGGATCTGGCGGATGAAGTGCATCTTGAAAGTTTGAAGCATCTCTCGCGTCTGAGTCACGTAAGCTGCCATCTTTTCCCCTTTTGTTTGGTATTCTCCCGAGATCTATCTAACAACCAACTGGGAATCGCGATCTCCAGGTTTGCGACCCCTACCTCCCAGGCCAGGTGCAACCCGGCCAACATGGCCTCTTGCTTAGCCTCATTGTTCGAAGTCTTGAACTGGAAATGCAGGGCATTTTGTAACTGGTGTCGGCAACCCTAGGATGATTCTGGCCCTTGCTCCATTTTCATTCGAGGCTTCATCTACGAAAACCTTCCACAAAGGCACTGCGGGATCCACGGGATCGTCATCTTTAGTGATCCCGGAGCATTCCACGATGAAGTCGGCTAGGGCCTACCCCTTGATTGATGTTCTAGGGATGTACGCAATGTCGAACTGACTCAGTTCCATGGCCCACTTCAAGAGTCTTCCCGATGACTCAGGTTTTTGCAACACTCACCGCAAAGGATGGTTGGTCAGAACTCTTATGGCATGGGCCTGGAAATAAGGCCTAAGCTTCTGGGATGCGATTAGCAGGAAAAATGTCAACTTTTCGATTAGTGGATATCGTGATTCCGCACCTAATAACCTTTTTCTTACGTAATAGACCGAGAGCTGGGCCTTCCCGTCTTTCCGTACTAGCACTGTGCTGATGGCGTGTTCGATCACGACCAAATAGAGGTACATCGGTTTTCCCTCCACCAGTTTTGCCAATATTGGTGATCGGGCCAGATGTTCTTTTAGCTTTTGGAAAGCCTCTTTGCATTCAGCCGACCATTCGAACCTTTGGCTTCCTCGAAGGATGTTGAAGAACAGGATGCATTTGTCCGTGGCCTTCGAGACAAAACGGATCAAGGCGGCTATCCGCCCAGTTAGGCTCTAAACATCTTTGCGCTTCCGTGATGAGGGCATCACAACCAGTGCCTTGATTTTGTTCGGATTGGCCTTGATTCCCCGGTAACTTACTATGAACCCCAGGAACTTCCTGAATGCTACGCCGAAGGTGCATTTTATGGGATTCAACTTCATCCCATACCTTCGAATGATCGCAAAGGCTTCGACCAAATCGTCAGAATGTTCGCTGGAGGTCTTGGATTTGACCAGCATGTCGTCAATGTATACCTCCATGTTCCATCACAGCTGGGCCCGGAACATTCTGTTGACTAGCCGCTGATAGGTGGCTCTGGTGTTTTTGAGTCCGAAGGGCATGACGATGTAGCAGTACACCCCCTTGTCGGTTTGGAAACTGGTATGTTCCTGGTCCGCTACATGCATAGAGATCTGATTGTAGCCTGAGTAGGCATCCATGAAACTCAGGATCTCGTATCCGGATGTTGCGTCCACCATCTGATCGATCCGAGAAAGCGGGAAGCAATCTTTAGGGCAAGCTTTGTTGAGATCCATGAAGTCGATGCATGTTCTCTAGATCCCATTCGTCTTAGGCACCAGCACTGGGTTGGCCAGCCACAAAGGATATAAAGCTTCTCGGATGAACTTGATCGAGTATAACTTTTCAACTTCCAACTTGAGGGCTTCCGCCCTTTCTGCCCCTAGGGTTCTTTGTTTCTGCCGAACCGAGGTCGCATCCTTGTCGATATTCAAGGCGTGGCAGATGATATTGCAGTCGATCCCAGTCATATCCAAATGAGACCAGGCCAGGATATCTTGGTTCTCCTCATCCGGGAGATGATGGCAGCCCGGACCTTTGCTTTTAGGTTCTCCCTGACTTGGATTACCTTGGTTGGGTCGGTGTCACTGATGCAGACCTCTTAAATCTCCTCCATGGGTTCCAGTACGCAGTCCTCCCCTATCCGCGGGTCTAGCTCGTCCTCCTCCCGAAAAATCTGTTTTGCTGGGAGAGGAGGCGGGACTGGACTGGCGATTTCCTCAAGAGGTTCTTCGCGGACCATGTAAACGGGTCAAGCGGATACGTGGTAACATTTCTGTGTGCTCTTCTGATCTCCCCAGACTGTTCCCACTCCTCCGTTATCGCAGGGGAATTTCATGCATAGGTGGCGGATGAAGGTGATAGCCCCGAAGTCGACCAATGCGGGCCGACCGAAAATGATGTTGTAAGCGGTGGGGCAGTCCACCGCCACGAACGTACAAAATTTGAATGAGCCTTGCATCTCGTTCCCCAATGTTACAGGCAATTGGATTTTTCCCATCGGTAGTATTGAATCCCCATTGAAGCCATAGATCTGGGTTGGGCACGAGGAAAAATCCACCTCGGTCAAGCCAATTGCGACAAAGGAAAATTTGAACAAGATGTTGACGGAGCTTCCGTTGTCCACCAGCACTCTGGACACCATCTTGTTGGTGATTTGGGCATCAATGACCAGAGGGTCGTGATGAGGGAAATGGATGTTGCGGGCGTCGTCTTCCGTGAAGGTGATGGGGAGATTCATCAACTTCGGGCGTTGAGCCGGTGCCTGGACCAGGGCGCATACCTCTTGGTCGTGGTCAAGTTCACTGAGGTAACGCTTTTGATCATTCTCGGATGGGCCTCCTAGATGGGGCCCGCCCAAGATGGTGGCTATGTAACCATCCACTCGCGAGGGCGCGGTCCCGGTTGAGTAAGGCATTCCAGGTCCGGGCACCTACACGGCGGGGCCCCCTAAGGGGCCTGTGATCCCGGGCCCTTTGCGTATCCTCCCTGGGGAGGTGGGTATGCTCCAGGTGCGCCCGGGATGGTGGACTGTCCAAGGACTGCTGAAAGTCCCGGAACTCCCACGGGCATCCTGATCCATTGGTTGAGATGTCCCAGCTTGATCAAATTTTCGATCTCGTCCTTTAGCTGTTGACATTCTTCGGTTGTGTGGCCCACCTCCTTATGGTACGCACACATTTTGCTGGTATCCCTTGGGTTCTTTCCTCCTTTGAACATATGGGCTGGTTTCCGGTAATGAACCATCCTTTCTATGGCTAGGTAGATGTTTTCCCTAGTATCCACTAGGTTGGTGTACTCCGAATACTGGGGCTCATAGCCTCTCTTGCCCTTCTTAGATGGTTCAGACCGATTTTGTCCCTTCCCGGATCTCTTTCCCTGGGAGGGATTCACACTTGCTTCAGTTCCCCCTGTCTGGGACGGCTAGGCCCCGTTGGGAGCAGCACTATAACCGACTGGCGTGATTCCGTATCCAGGAAAAGGGGTAGTCTGGGCCGGGGCGTATCCCGAAGATGCAGGGCCATAGACTGTAGGTGCGGCAAAGGTTATTCCAGGCGCGGCTGCCGATCTCAGCGCTATTGGGGGAGTCAGGTACTGTTGGGCCGGATACTGCACCCTGTATCTCGGAAAGGTTTGGGAATTTGGCTGAGGTGTCGGCTGCCATCCAAATGCCTGGATTTGGACCTCCTCCCAGTTGATAAAGCCTTGGGCCCTCCTTATGAATTCCTTGAGGGTGGCCGCCTTGCTGCGCTGCATGTCGTCCCAAAGGGGAGACCCTGCCTGGATTCCAGAATGTAGGGCCACCAAGCACAGTCCATCGTCCACCTTGGTTTTGGAGGCTTCCTCTGTGAAACAATGGATTTAGGCCCTCAACGTCTCCATGGGGAGCTGCTTGATGTTGGCGAAGGCACTGATCTGCATGTCCATCCTCATGGTGGCCCCGAACTGTTTGCGGAAAGCCGACTGCAGTCTGGACTAGTATTGGATGGATCCTAGCTTGAGCCTCTTCCACCATTCCTCTGTAGGTCTGCCTAGAGTAATTGAAAAGTAGAGGCACTTGCTATTGTCGCAGACGTGGGCTACGGTCATTAACCGATTGTAGCGTGACAGATGATCTCTGGGGTCGGTGTTCCCAGTGTAGGCGGGCAGATTTGGCATTTTGAACCCTTTGGGGAGCACCACATCCAAGATGTGCTTGGCGTAGGGCTCATTTTCTTCCTCATTGGAATCAGAGTCTCCACCCTCCTGCTTGCAAACCAGGCGATCCGTGACTTTTTTTAAGGCGGCTAGCTGTTCCGTGAACTGTCTAGCTGTACCATCTTCCAGGGGAACTCTCTCATTCCTTCTGTGATTGAGATTATTTCTCAAATCTCCATCTCAGGGGCAGATCTTTTCCTTGCGAACCCGTTCCTTTCAAGCGTTCAGCCTGCAGCGCACGTCTACCCGGGATGTATCGTCCTCGGAGCTAAAGGCGTTTGGCTCATTATCATGCTGGCGCCCCTGGTGATCCTTATTCACGGAAGCGCTTGGGCAGAAAGGCCATTCCCGTCTAGTCTGCCCTGGGGCAGGCCGGGGCCTGGTACCCTGTGGGCGCATCCTTCGCGAATTGATTGGGTGGCCCTGTCCTGGGACGGGATGCACCCTCTCTTTCCTAGGGAGCGACCGGGGGTAGGTCTCGATTTTCTGGATGGGAGGGACTTCCCTCTAGGGATTTGATTTTCCCTCTAGGTTGGCTGCTTTGGCCTTCCCTTTCTCTTGGGTCGGGTTAACCGGGCCATGTCCGGGAGCTTGTCCCGGGGCAGGAATCGGCCTCGCATTTTTGGGCGCGCTATTCCTAACCTACGAAGCGAGCAGTTGTGTTCCTAGAGACGGAACAACTGGAGGACTAGCCGCCAAACCTTAGGCAGCTATGAAAGCTTGCAGGGCTTGGAGGGACTCTTGCATCCGTTGAGTGGCTTCCTTTTGTTCGGCAATCCTGGCCTCTTGATCCACGACTTGTTGTCTTAGTTTGGTCACCTCTGGGTACGCCTGGTTGGGGTCTACTTCTTCTAAGATCGCGGGATCCACAGCCTAAAGATCGTGGTATTCCCCCTCATTTCCCTCCTCTTCCTCATAGTAATCTTCCTCATACTCTGCTCCACCTTCATAGTTCTGTGACTCGTCAGGCTGAGACATCTGATGAGGGGTGTCCTCGGGTTGGCTCTGAGGAAGAGGTTGGTTAGGTAGTGGCTCTCCATTGCCTTGTTCTTGGTTAGTAGGGTCGAAAGTGGTGTGTCTTGTGTTCACCATCGTTGCGGACGTTCAAGATCAACTCAAGCTTTCTCAGGCTCTCAATGAAAGCACCAAAATGTTTACCGAGTTTTTCGGAAACTAGATTTACAAAAGATTAGAGAGCTTAAAAGAAAGGATTTAAGAAATGTAAACAAGGTTTTTACGTGGTTGGGACATTAATGAGCCTCAGTCCACGAGTCAGCTGTATTAGAGTTTAGAGAGCTTTTGACAATGGTTTTTTGCAAGTTTGAGCAGAGTAACTCCTTATAAGAAAAATCTAGGATCCCCCCTCAATGCACCATTATTCGTATTTATAGTCACGCGAGTGCACTGGGCTTGGGTCGGGCTACTCCGGGCCCAATAAGGATGTAAGTACCATTGGCTTCTCTGATGGGGGCCCAATACAAAGGATTGAAATATGAAACATACATTAATCAAAGCCCATTGGGCCAGCCCAAACAAGATCTTATTATAAGACACGCGACAAACTGGTGTATCAGTCTAGGTGTTATGGGCTACGAGGAAGATTTGGGGGACAAGATCGGTCAGAGTAGTGGTGGCGCAGTTCTGAACCAACGATGTACAATCCTGAGGTAGCCTTCTCTGCAGATTACTTATGGGGACAACACTCCACGTATCCTAGGATGATGTCAGTATCGGGGATACTTTATCACGCCAAACTCGACCCACCGATCCAGGTCTGTTTACCAATGTCGCCCTCCATTTTCCAGGGTACCAGTCTGTTTACCAGGACCCGGGTTTATCCACAGCGATCTCGACCCAGGTACCAGCCGCGACCTCCTTTACCACATCTCAGGGGACATCCCGATACGCGGTCCCGGGTTTACACAACCTGCCCCGGTGATGGTTCCGACTTACACTCCTGGATTCCCTTAGGGCCTTGCCGAGACTTGGGCTGCCAATATCCGTTTTCCCTTCGTCTGATTTGACCGATTTGGGCCTTATCTCCCCGGAAGGCGGCCCATGGTCTTAAAGTGTGGATCCGTACATTTTGGAAGAAAGGAGGATAACACTTACATTTAACAGAATATTCTTATATTTAACGGTAGTTTGTAAGCATCACTTAAACTTGAATAAAAATAAATAAATAATTAAAAATTAAAATAGGATATTTTTTAGATATTTTACAATGATAATTATTTGAAAATAATAAATAATCAAACAAATTAAAATAGGATATTTTTTAATGATATTTTACAATGATAATTATTTAAAAATAATAAAATCATACATTTTATAACTGAAATAAAATTTAATTAAACTTAAACTCACTTAATAGAATAATATCATATTAAACATATAATATAATCTACTATTAATTAGCAACAATTTTTTTTTAAACTAGCAAGAAACTTAAATTTAAAATCCACGTATAATATTACATTAAAGATATAATATATAATCTCTTGTTGTCACTCTAAATTATAAAACTAGAACAAACATTGTAAATCCTAAAATTGGCATATTTTATATTTTTTGTTTCCCTTTATTGTGTTTTTCGGAATTAAACTTTCCCTTTCTTGTGATTTGTGGAATATTTACTTTGTTTATTTAACTTTATTTGATTATAAAGGAAAGTAATATCTTGCACATATTCAATACTTACTTAAAATCATTACTGGAATATTTGACATTATATTTTCGTGAAACTGACTCTTTAATATCATTAATTGTTCCTTCTATTTTGAGCTTGTTTTTTATCCGACACAGGTCTGAGCTGTCCCCGCCAAAATCATATCTGTCGAATCAGCATCTTCTAAAAAAGGCAATTCTTCATCAATCAAGAATATCTTCAATTATTCTTGCCTTTATTAGGAGATTCTTTCTTAGCCTTTATGAGCACGAAAAATGACTCTATAAATAGGGCTCTAAAGGCAGTGAGAAAAAGTGAACTCTTTGGTGCATAATTTGTGAGTGTATTGTAATATTTGTGAGAGTTCCTTATTTGTATTCAAGATCATAGTATTCACGTGATCTTGTAGAAATATGAGTGTTTAGTTTTTTTGTGGTGAGTTTATACCACGTACATGAGTGAATACACATTGTAATTTGAACACAACTTTTATAGTCTTCGGGAGAAGATTTTTACAAGCCTTGCATCGGGAGGATGCAAGCACTCACTGGCCATTGAAGGGAGTTCAAGTGGTTGAGTGTTTCAATCAAGATTAGATTAGTGAAGAGAAGTACAACAAAGTTGCGGCAAATCTCAAGAGGGAGTCTTGTTTTGTTTAAGTCAATATTTTGTATTTGTGATTCTTTATTAATTGATTTTATTCTCTGGGCGTGGCCCCAAGGAGTAGGTTATCCGAAAGGGTTTCTGAGCCTTGTAAAAATTCGTTGTGTTCTTTATTGTTTTGCACTGTCTTTTTATTGTGTTCAGTTTCTGTCGTGACAGGTTTGGATTTTGTCCCAACAGAACTGCAATTTGTTTAAACAATTAATTACCATTCCGCACTTTAATTAATTCACATGGTTTAATTAATTTGGTAATTACTAAAAACAGAATTTCAATTGGTATCAGAGCAGGTCACTCATCTCTGAGTGTGATATTGGTTTATTCCGTTTGTTGTTCTTGTTCTTGCAATGTCTTTTTTCACAGAAAGAGGCTCCATAACTCGCCCCCCTTTACTCAATGATTCGAACTATCCATATTTGAAAGTTAGAATGAGAGCCTTCATCAAATCTCAAGATGAAAAGGCTTGGAGAGCTGTTTTAAATGGTTGGATTCCTTCAGCAGAAAGCGATGATGTAACTAAGGTAAAATCTGAACTTGATTGGACTGATGCTGAAGATAAACTGTCTAGTTACAATAATAAAGCATTACATGCTATTTTTAATGGTGTTGGTGAAGGTTACATTAAATTGGTTTCTTCAAGTGTTTCGGCCAAAGATGCTTGGCAAATCCTTCAAACTCAATTTGAAGGAACTATTGATATCAAGCATTCTAGGCTTGTTATGCTCACAAAAAAATTTGAAAATGAAACCCTCACTGAATTTTATGAGAAATTGTCAGATATTGCTAACGAATATTTTGCTCTTGGTGAAAAACTTGAAGATAATGTTTTGGTTCAAAAAATTGTTAGAGTTCTCCCTGATAGGTTTCAAATGAAGCTGACTGCAATTGAAGAAGCAAAAGATCTGGACAAAATAAAAGTAGAAGAATTTATGGGTTCACTCCAAACTTTTGAACTAAACCAACAAATTAGACAAAATGTAAGACAGAAGAAATCAAAGAGAAATCTATTGCCTTGAGATCTTCTAAAGAAACGAAGGAAAGTTCGGATGATGAGATGGCTCTATTGACAAATTTTTTTAAAAAATACATAAAGAAATTGGGAAACAAAAAGGCCATATCCAAAAACCCAAAAGGTAATTTTTCTAAACTCTTTGAGACTAATAAAAAGGGTATTCAGTGCAGGGAATGTGAAGGATTTGGACACATTCAATTTGAGTGTGCAAATACCTTAAAGAAAAAGAAAGTCATGACTGCCACGGGGAGTGATCAAGACTCTGAACAGAGTGATGAGGAGGAAAATAGTGTTGCCTTAACCTCTGTTCACAAAG
Organism: Humulus lupulus; assembly: GCF_963169125.1. Lineage (NCBI taxonomy): Eukaryota > Viridiplantae > Streptophyta > Magnoliopsida > Rosales > Cannabaceae > Humulus > Humulus lupulus. The sequence continues at coordinate 204,725,002 of NC_084802.1, forward strand.
GTATGGTTTTCTCTTCAGTTGATTACAAGGATGCGGTATGCCTTAATAATTCTGTTCAGAATAATGAAAATTCTGACATTGATTCTGATGATTCTGACTTAGATGAGGAGTCATTGAAAGAGTCTTATAAAATAATGTATGATCATTGGCTGAAAGTGTGCTCTGAGAATCGTCTAATGGCTAGCAATAATAAAAAAATTGTTAAAAATATTGAAGAACTTGAGATGATTATTGCTTCCAAAAATGATGAAATTAATTCTTTGAGTAAAGAAATTGATCTTTTGCAAAAATGTGTCAAAATGCTTAATCCTAGATCTGGAATATTGGATGATATTCTCTCTGCAGAAAAAAAGGCTGGTGATTATAGTGGATTAGGATCTAATGGATCTGAATGCTCAAGAAAAACGGTTTTTGTAAAATCTATGAATTATCTGCCTGTTGTGCCAACTAACCGTTTTACAGGAACAAGTCACTCTGTCGAGACCACGAAGTTGTCATATGTTCCAACATATCTACAACTAAAGAAAATTTCTCCAAAAAGAAACATTGGACAATTTGTACCATTTTGTCATTTTTGTGGGATGAAAGGACACATAAGGCCTAAGTGTTTTTCTCTGTTAAATTTGTTTAAAAAGAATTATGTTAAACACTTTGGTAGTATGAATCAATTCTTGACCAAAAGAAATTCAAAATAAAAAACAATATGGGTCAAGAAAGTTAACTCTGTTTGCTTGGCTACCTTTACCTATCATAAAATGCATGCATCTAGTTCATGACACTTTGATAGCGGTTGTTCAAGACATATGATAGGTAATGCCAACATACTTACCAACTTCAAATCCTTGAAGTGTGGAGTAGTAACATTTGGGGATGGAATGACAGGAAATATTTTAGGTAAAGGTACTCTAAACATTGAAGGGTTACCGAAGCTGAAAAATGTGCTTCTTATTGATGGGCTAAAAGCCAACTTAATTAGCATAAGTCAAATTTGTGACTAAGGTCTTGTTAATTTTTTGCATGATGAGTGTAATGTTATAAATCAAAGTGGTGATATTATTCTCAAAGGTTCTTGTTCTTTGGATAATTGTTACACACTCACACAAAAATTCACATGTCATGCGTCTTCATCAAGTTTTAATATTACTGACTTGTGGCATGAAAAACTTGGACATATAAATTTCAAAAACTTGAAAAAGATTGTTAATGCAGGTCTCATCCGTGGTATACCCAAGCTGGGTAAAGAATCGCTTGGTAAGTGTGAATCATGTAAATTGGGAAAACAGTTGAAAATTTCCCATAAAGCATTATCTGATATTAATACTTCAAATGTGTTAGAATTATTGCATATGGATCTCATGGGTCCTATAAAAGTTGAAAGTATTAATGGGAAGAGATACATTTTTGTATGTGTGGATGGTTTTTCTAAATTTACTTTGGTAGATTTCTTAAGAGAGAAATCAGATACATTTGAAGCTTTTCAAACACTATGTACAAGACTTAGAGTTGAAAAAAATTGTAACATTGGAAAGATTGTAAGAATACGAAGTGATCATGGTAAGGAGTTTGAAAATTCTGTTTATGATGAATATTGTAAATCTTTTGAAATTTTGCATGAATTTTCTGCTCCCAAAACCCCTTAACAAAATGGGGTAGTGGAACGGAAAAATCGTACTTTGCAGGAAATGGCCAGAGTTATGCTAAATAGCAAAAAACTCACAAAGAAATTGTGGGCTGCAGCAATTAATACAGCTTGTTACACAATTAATTATGTTTTTCTGCATCCAAGTACAAATAAAACTCCTTATGAAATCTGGAAAGGTAGAAAACCCAATGTCAATTATTTTCATGTATTTGGTTGTCTTTGTTATATTCTTAGAGATTGTGAGAATCTGGGAATATCATCCAAAAGCGATGTGGGAGTTTTTCTTAGACATTCCACCAATAGTAGGGCTTATCGTGTTTATAACATGAGAACCCAAATTATTATGGAATCAGCTAATGTGGTTGTAGATGATTTTAAAGATTTTTCTGAGTACTCCCATGAGGAGGAAATTGACAGACTCATTGATGTTCAACATCATAAAGAAATGGCAGATCTGATAGCACAACCTTCGGAGGCGACAACAGCCACTGCTGATGTATCAAACACTGATTCTATCGAAACAACAACTGGGCAAACAGAGAAGGAAAATCCAGTTATTTCCTCTAACTCTGTTCAAAGAGAACCATCAACCAGAGTAAAAAAGAATCACCCTTCTGATCTTATTTTGGGAAATCTTGAAGAGAGTATGGTCACTCGAAAGAGGTATGTAAATTGGGTTCAATTTGTTTGTTTTACTTCTACTTTGAAACCAAAAAATGTGAAGGAAGCCTTAAATGATGAATCATGGATCAATGTTATCCAAGAAGAGCTAGATCAATTCACAAGGAATGAGGTATGGATCCTTGTCCCTAGACCGAGTCATACTAATGTTATAGGTACAAAGTGGATATTTAAAAATAAAAGTGATGAATTTGGGACCATAATAAGAAATAAAGCTAGACTAGTTGCACAGGGGTACACTCAAGTTGAAGGAATTGATTTTGATGAGACATTTTCCCCTGTTAGAAGACTTGAATCCATAAGATTATTACTAGCTATTTCATGTGTTCTTGGTTTTAAATTGTTCCAAATGGATGTAAAATTCACCTTTTTAAATGGATTTTTGAATGAAGAAGCTTATGTGGAACAACCCAAAGGGTTTGATGATCCATACAATCCTAATCATGTTTTTAAATTGCAAAAAGCTTTGTATGGGCTGAACCAAGCCCCACTGGCTTGGTATGAGAGACTAACTCATTTTTTGGTCTCAAAGGGGTACAAGAGAGGGGGAGTAGACAAAACACTTTTTATCAAAAATGTTGATGAAAATATTATGATAGCACAAATCTATGTTGATGATATAGTGTTTGGTTCTACTAATGATTCTCTAGTGCAGGAATTTGTGAAACAAATGCAGGAAGAGTTTGAGATGAGCATGGTAGGAGAACTCAATTTTTTCTTAGGACTTCAAGTGAAGCAGTCAGATGAGGAATTTTCATTTCACAAAGCAAGTATGCAAGAAGTCTAGTGAAAAGATTTGGACTCGATGCATCTAAACCTGCTAAAACTCCAATGGGTACTACGGTCAAATTATCTAAAGATGAGAATGGGAAGAAAGTTTATCCAAATCTTTACAGGAGTATGATTGGGAGTCTCCTATACTTAACTGCAAGTCTCCCTGACATCAGTTACAGTGTTGGAGTGTGCGCTCGTTTCCAAGGGAACCCCATGGAGTCTCATGTGACTGCTGTAAAAAGAATTATTCGTTACATTAATAATACTCTTGATTTAGGCATTTGGTACTCCAAAGAAACAAATTCTAACCTTGTGTGTTATAGTGATGCAGATTGGGCAGGAAACACTGATGATCGCAAAAGCACAAATGGTGGTTGTTTTTACTTAGGAAATAATTTGGTCTCCTGGCATAGTAAAAAACAAAACTCCATCTCCTTGTCAACAGCCGAAGCTGAGTACATTGCTGCTGGAAGCTGTTGTACTCAACTTTTGTGGATGAAACAAATGTTGGCAAACTGTAGGTTTGATATTAAAACTTTAACCATTTTTTGTGATAATACAAGTGCTATTAATATTTCCAAAAATTCTGTTAAGCACTCTCACACCAAACATATTGACATTCGTCATCATTTTATTAGGGAACTAGTTGAAAACAAAACATTGATTTTAGAATATGTTGAGACTAACAAACAAATTGCAGATATTTTTACTAAAGCTTTAGACACAGTTAGATTTGATTCCCTCAGGAAGTCCTTGGGGGTTTGTTTTATTTGAAATTGCCAATAAATTGATTATCTTGCCTTGCATATGTGTTTGTGTAAATCTCTTGTCCTATTTGGAAGAAATTTGATGAGCATGTTTTTTGTATTTTAGAAAATGATCGTTATAAGTCCTATACTTTGTTTGGAATAAAAAACCATATTTGAAAAATTATAGACCATCCAATTTATATTTGATCAAATCATTATGTTTGTATGAGTATTCCTTAATCCAGTTTCTTTTTCAGGATCCATTTTGGAAAAGAGCTACCTATACTGATGTGTGAAAGTCGACACTGAGTAAGTTGGTACCAGGTAATTAGCAATTACATTGGAGGATACTCTACCAGTGTAAAGGGCTACCATCAGTATAAGAGTTATAGCCTCCATTATGGTTACAATTTGAAAAAGGCTACAATCGCCAAATATGGGCAATGGCCCTAGCTTTAAAAGGCCAAAAAGAAACGCCAAATTGATTACACATGCACACACACATGCCTGTTGACTAGACTATGTAAGATGGTTGTAAGACTCATACATATAATGAATTGATTCAAATATGTTTTGTGATTGGTATATTTTTCGAATTATGGTCACTTAGTATTTGAATTATAACTCATTTCTCTAATTTGTGAAAAAAAAAATGGTTATCTTGTTTCTTTTGAACAGGACTTGGCATTTACATGGACACATATGGTATGACAATTTACATTCTATTTTCGGCAATTTTTTAACAAAATAAAAAAATATATATAAAACAAAATCATGATAAAATAAAATATGTTTTGGACCGTGTACTTAAAAAAAAGTTTGAAAAATTAATTGATGCAATTTATTTGTTTTATCTCAATATATTCTAAAATATTCAAAAACTTTCCAATTTTGAGGTGTGAAAGAATTTGTTTTAAAAAGGAGATATTTTGGCATTTATCACATAAAATCTAGTTACCCTTTTTTGGTTACCCATTTTTGAACTTGCCTCATTTGTGCACCGAATACTCTATATATTCAGATTCACTTTGGTTGTTTCATACTCAGTGTTTTCTTGTTTGTCTCTCTCACTTATAACCAAAGTGTTTAGGGTTTTTCTTTGTGTGTTTCACTTGTTTTATTTTAAGCAGCCATGAAGACTCAAGGTCGTGGTTCATCTTCCAAATTTGTGAAGTCTCAGCAGGAGACAATTCCTGAGTCAGTTCCCACTGCCACTCCTCCCGTCCTAGCATCAATCCCTGATGTCTCGCCTCCTACAGACCGTCGACCTAAAACCACAGCTAGAAAGAAGATTCTTGCTCTTTCGATTCCTATAGGATCTACCGTTCTTGGAGGTTCAAGTAAAGGAGTTACTTTTCCCAACCTGGATGCTCAGCCAATCCAAGCCTCGGCGGTTCCACTCACCTATTCTGAAGTTCAAATAAAACCAAACCTGCTTTGGCTACTAATCATTCCCAATCAATCTCCACTGAAATTGTGTCTGATCCATCTGATCATGACTCTGAATCGTCGTTATCTCCTGATGTGTTGACCCCCAAGGCAGAGGGCAAACGCAAGACCAAAGCTGCTGGAACAAAGAAAGGCAAGAAGGCCAAAATGGCTCCAACAAAAGCCTGAGTTGGACCCTTCTTTGACCGAGCCAAATCTTGATGTTCCTCTTGAAGATTTGGTGGAGGAGACTGAATCTGAAGAAGACCCATCAGAAGCCTCTCCTGTTGCATCTGACCTGAAAGGCACCACACCATTGGCATTTCCCGAATTGTCTTCCAAACTCCCTAAACAAAAAGGTGCTCCTACCCGTACCTCAGGTTCTTTTAAAGCTCATTCTCTTACTTTCTGTTTTAATGATAATGAGAAAAACATGCAATTTTATGAGCATTGTCACTTTATTAGTGAGCATAATTTCCTTTTTTCTCCTCATCGTGTTTTTGGGGTCTTACTTACTGTAATGCCCGGATTCCCTATTATGGTTAACGGCTAGATTAGTAGGCCGGGAGGGCCATAATTGTTTAATTATGCCATTTAACTTGTTTATGTATGTTTATGAGAATTATATTATAATATAATGTTAATTGTATGCATGCCGATGATATATGTTGAGACCACATTATGATGTGGGTTTGTTCGAGCTACTCGACATGAGACGATCGTAGATTATTAATTAGCGGCTTAGTCACAACAGGTTTAAGTGTCGGGACTTGGTTTGAGTCTCGGGGTGTTTTTGATGGTAAGAGCGTTACCGGGAGATAAAGGGTAACGGGATGTGAATTATTGGTGTTTGAGATTATTGAGAATAACGGGAATTGGAGAGCGTTAATTATGATTAACGAGTTAGGAGGAAAGTACCAAAAATACCCTTGGGAGTCTTTAGAAACCATTAATTGACCTAGGGGTAAAATGGTCATTTCACCCCTAGGATAGATATAACCTTATTAGCTGAAAAAGGTGATGGAAAAACAGAGTATGTTTTAGAGTTCTCCCGTACCTCCTTTCTCTCACTGTTCTTTGTGGTTTTTGAGCCAACTTTGAGGATTCTAGCTTGGGAAGCAAGCCTTGGGAGTTTGGGAGTGTGTTCCACTAGTGAAGGCCATCATAAGCCGAGCTTTGGGTAAGTTTCTAACCATAGTTTCTCTGGTTTGCTCTGTTTTGGTTTTGTTTTGCAGCTGAAATGTTTAGGGTGAATTCATGGTTTTTGTTGGGAGTTTTGGCTAGGGTTCCCATGCTTGTGATGTTTGGGATGTGTTGGGATGGTTTTTGGGTTCATTTGGCATCAAGAATAGGCTTTGGAAGCTTGGGAATCGAAGGAGATGAAGAAGGTCGGTTCAGGGGTGTTCTGGGCTGGAGGTAGCGCTACAGCGCCCACCCTAGGGCGCTATAGCGCTCCTCAGGAGGGTTTCTGGCACTTGGGCGGTTCTGAGTTTAGCGCTGTGGCGCTAGGGGTTGAGCGCTATAGCGCTACCCTGTTCCTTCCAAACCCCGTTTTGAGTGTTTTTAAGGGTTTTTGACTTGGGGTTTCAATCCTTAAGGGCCGGGATCGATTTTACTCACCGTGTGGGTATGTTTCGAGGTCCCGAGGGTGGTGCTTAGGTTAAGACCCTATTATTGTGGATTCTCATTAGTGGAGGTTATAATTAGCTGTGATTAGGTAACCGCTAAAGGACCAAAAAGTCGATCGTTCTCAGGGTTGTTCTTTTGTTCGTTCTTGCTCGAACCAGAGGTAAGAAAACTGCACCCCAAGTGTAACATGCATGGATATTCCTGAGGCATGTTGGATGTGAGAATATGGACATGGATTGAACATAGAATGCTTAGCATATGCTGCTCATTTGTGCATGGTACTGACTAACTAGTCAGATCGACAAAAGTGTTAGTATCAGCTGTGAAGCTGTGACTTACTTGTCAGGTTCGGCAGTGATACTGGACACAGGTCAGGAAGCGCTGACTTACTTGTCAGAACGGCCTTAGCGGGAATCACGCAAGCCAACAGAGATTAGATCTAATCAATTATTAGCATTGAATGACTCAAAGAGCATTAATGCCAGACCGACCCCGAGGGTCGATGAATGAAATAAGCGCTTGGAGGCTAGTGGCTTACTCAGCAGCCACTCTCCCACTTGAATTAGTGACATGCGTGGCAGTCACTCAGTGCGGTTTACCAGGACCCGTTGAAGGCTAGTGGCTTACCCATCAGCCACTCTTCCATCTGAATTAGTGACTCGCTTGTCAGTCACTCAGTGTGGTTTATCAGGACCTCATGTGGTGTTCACTCATTTGTTTGAAAGCTTTATGCTCAGTGTGATTATAATGATAATCATTTGATAATGTTTATATAAAGTGTTATGTTTTCTTGCTGGGCCCTGGCTCATGGGTGCTATATGGTGCAGGTAAAGGGAAAGAGAAGCTCACCTAGCCTTGAGTGGAGAGCTGATGTGGTGGTGTGTACATATGCAGCCGCTTAACCACCATAGTCAAGGTGTTCTCAGAGGAACTAGGGGGTTTAGCCTATTTTTGCCGCTTAGGTCGGCGGGTTTGTAACTTTACAACAGTAGTGACCTTTTGTACTGAGAACAGCTTGTAAACGTTTTGTTTAGCTCTGCAGAGCAGTTGTAATAAAATCTCCATTTCCTTTTTACTAGTTTTATACCTTAACCTGTTAATTACACTTAGAGCACATCTTTGACCAAAGGACTCAGGTAGTGAGTCAAATTTCCGGTCCACCGTTCACCGTAACGGTTCTGGGGTAGCCAGGGCGTTACAACTTGGTATCAAAGCAATGCCAAGGTTAAGGTTCCTGTAGACTGGCTGGGCATGTACACACATCACTGAAGTCAAGCTCGACTCTTGGTTTGGTAACTCTTTATGTAGTTATGTGCATAACTGCTTAAATGTGGTGCAAATGCTTTGCCTGTATGCATGAGTCACTGTGTTGGCCTTGTGCCCCTGAAATATTATGAACTATCATATGATACATGCTGAGTGATGAGTGCCATAAACATGTATCTGTTTGAGCATATTGAATGACTGTGATAGTTGTCTGTTGTTCTTGGACCGTAAGGCGGCAAGAGGTTTAGTTATTACTACCTGACTGGCCGTATTGATTATTGTTTCAGTAAGGTATCAGTGACAGAATGAACTCGGGACAAACAGACATGTCAGCTGGACAGAGTGATCCAGGCCAGAATAATAACAGTCAGGGTCAAGAGAATGACCAATCTCAGGTTCCACAGCCAGCACCTGCAAACTGGTAGCAGTTGTTTAATGATTTGCAGGCTATAGTGGTAAAACAGGGGGAGGAGCTTCGTCTCCTAAGACAACAGCAAGTGCCAGTGGTTGCCAGTGATGCAGAGGCACCTTCTGTGTCGGTGCCAGTTATTGGGCCACTGCCTGGGGTTGAAAACAGATTGGAACCTCTTTATGAGCGGTTCAGGAAACAGCAACCTCCATTTTTTGAAGGCAGCGCTGATCCTATCAAAGCTGAACAATGGATGAGCATGCTTACCACTATGCTTGACTTTATGAAGGTAGTGGGTAGTGAGAGGGTGGCCTGTGCTGCCTATATGTTTCGGGAAGATGCCCGGATATGGTGGGAAGTGGTTGGTCAGACCAAAGATGTTAATCTCCTGAGCTGGGAGGAATTTCAGACCTTGTTTAATGAGAAGTACTATAACGATGCTATAAGAGCGGCAAAGGCCGATGAGTTTATGAGGCTACTTCAGGGAAGCTTATCAGTTACTGAATATGCCTTAAGGTTTGACCGTTTGGCAAAGTTTTCCAAAGAGCTGGTGCCCACTGATGGGACCAGGAGAGAGAGATTTCTCCAGGGGCTACAGCCCAGGTTAGCCCGTGACGTTCGCATCACCACTATGGCAGGAGTCACTACTTATGCACAGGCGGTGGAGAAGGCACTCACAGCTGAGAGTGCAGAGATTAAGATCTGGCGTGACAATGCAGCCAGAAGGGATTTCAGGAGGCCAGGTCCTCCATTTGTTGGTTCTGGTAGGGGTGTTGGCCCCAGTGATCAGAAGAGGAAGGTTCCTGATACCTTCCCAATTCCAGGTCCTAACAGGAGACCTCGTGGTATTACAATAGGTCGTCCTGGGGGCGGTGAAGCCTGGAAGACTCGTCCTGAATGCCCTAGGTGCAAAAGGCGCCATTTGGGGGAGTGTGAGGCAAAGGCGTTGGCTGGAGTTAGTGAAGGACTATGATTGTGAGATTTTGTATCACCCAGGGAAAGCCAACGTGGTAGCGGATGCCTTGAGCCGGAAGGGTCCGGGGCAGATTCATGGTATGAGACTGTTAGCTAGAGAGTTAGCAGATGATATGACCAGGGCTGGTATAGAGTTGCTGGTGGGCCAGTTGGCTAATATTACGCTACAGTCTACATTATTGGAGAGGATCAAAGAAGGTCAGTTAAGTGATCCTCAGCTGATTAAGATCAGGGAAGATGTTCTGGCTGGAGCATCCAGAGATTATACAGTGTCTGAGGTAGGTTTGTTGAGATACAAAGGGCAGATATGTGTACCGTTAGACATTGCATTGAGGCGAGAGATTCTGGATGAATCTCATACTACACCTTACTCTTTGCATCCAGGCACCACAAAGATGTATCAGGATGTGAGATCGTTATATTGGTGGCCAGGGATGAAGAGAGATGTAGTAGAGTATGTGGCTAAGTGCTTGACATGTCAACAGGTCAAGGCTGAGCATCAGAGGCTGGCAGGGTCACTGCAGCCTCTGGATATTCCTGAGTGGAAGTGGGAAGACATCACGATGGATTTTGTGGTGGGCTTGCCCAGGACTACTGGTCAGCATGATTCTATTTGGGTGATAGTGGATCGCTACACCAAGTCAACTCACTTTCTGCCAGTGAGGACTACTTATACAATTGATCAGTATGCAGATCTCTATGTGAGAGAGATCGTGCGGCTCCATGGTGCACCTAGGTCGATCGTGTCAGATCGGGACCCTACTTTTACTTCCAAGTTTTGGGGGAGTTTGCAGAAAGCCATGGGGACAAAGTTGAAGTTCAGTACAGCTTATCATCCTCAGACAGATGGGCAATCTGAGAGGACGATCCAGATCTTGGAGGACATGCTGAGAGCATGTGTACTGGATTTCGGTGGTTCTTGGAGTAAGTATCTGCCTTTGATAGAATTCTCCTACAACAACAGTTACCAGTCTACCATTGGAGTTGCACCTTATGAGATGCTATATGGTAGGAAGTGTAGATCTCCCATTCATTGGGATGAGACAGGTGAAAGGAGATACTTAGGTCCTGATGCGGTACAGAGGACCAGTGAGGCTATAGAGAAGATTAGAGCTAGAATGCTTGCTTCTCAGAGTAGACAGAAGAGCTATGCTGATCCCAAGCGTAGGAACATGGAGTTCCAGGTAGGAGACTATGTTTTCCTCAGAGTCTCGCCATGGAAAGGGGTGAGAAGGTTTGGGAAGAAAGGCAAGCTGAGTCCCAGGTTTGTAGGTCCATTTAAGATCCTGGAGAGGATTGGTCAAGTGGCTTACAGGCTAGCTTTGCCTCCGGCGTTGTCGGCCGTGCATAATGTATTTCATGTTTCCGCTCTTCGGAGGTACGTATCTGATGAGAGTCATGTTTTGAGTTATGAGGATCTGGAACTTGAGCCAGATCTCTCCTTTGAGGAGCAGCCTGTTCAGATACTTGATCAGAAGGATAAAGTCCTCAGGAACAAGACAATACCTTTGGTTAAGGTGTTGTGGAGGAACAGCAAGGTCGAGGAGGCGACCTGGGAGCTGGAGTCTGATATGCGGAGTCAGTATCCCGAGCAGTTCAGGTAAATTTCAAGGACGAAATTTTTGTAAGGAGGGGATAGTTGTAATGCTCGGATTCCCTATTATGGTTAACGGCTGGATTAGTAGGCCGGGAGGGCCATAATTGTTTAATTATGCCATTTAACGTGTTTATGTATGTTTATGAGAATTATATTATAATATAATGTTAATTGTATGCATGCCGATGATATATGTTGAGACCACATTATGATGTGGGTTTGTTCGAGCTACTCGACATGAGACGATCGTAGATTATTAATTAGCGGCTTAGTCACAACAGGTTTAAGTGTCGGGACTTGGTTTGAGTCTCAGGGTGTTTTTGATGGTAAGAGCGTTACCGGGAGATAAAGGGTAACGGGATGTGAATTATTGGTGTTTGAGATTATTGAGAATAACGGGAATTGGAGAGCGTTAATTATGATTAACGAGTTAGGAGGAAAGTACCAAAAATACCCTTGGGAGTCTTTAGAAACCATTAATTGACCTAGGGGTAAAATGGTCATTTCACCCCTAGGATAGATATAACCTTATTTAGCTGAAAAAGGTGATGGAAAAACAGAGTATGTTTTAGAGTTCTCCCGTACCTCCTTTCTCTCACTGTTCTTTGTGGTTTTTGAGCCAACTTTGAGGATTCTAGCTTGGGAAGCAAGCCTTGGGAGTTTGGGAGTGTGTTCCACTAGTGAAGGCCATCATAAGCCGAGCTTTGGGTAAGTTTCTAACCATAGTTTCTCTGGTTTGCTCTGTTTTGGTTTTGTTTTGCAGCTGAAATGTTTAGGGTGAATTCATGGTTTTTGTTGGGAGTTTTGGCTAGGGTTCCCATGCTTGTGATGTTTGGGATGTGTTGGGATGGTTTTTGGGTTCATTTGGCATCAAGAATAGGCTTTGGAAGCTTGGGAATCGAAGGAGATGAAGAAGGTCGGTTCAGGGGTGTTCTGGGCTGGAGGTAGCGCTACAGCGCCCACCCTAGGGCGCTATAGCGCTCCTCAGGAGGGTTTCTGGCACTTGGGCGGTTCTGAGTTTAGTGCTGTGGCGCTAGGGGTTGAGCGCTGTAGCGCTACCCTGTTCCTTCCAAACCCCGTTTTGAGTGTTTTTAAGGGTTTTTGACTTGGGGTTTCAATCCTTAAGGCCCTGGATCGATTCTACTCACCGTGTGGGCATGTTTCGAGGTCCCGAGGGTGGTGCTTAGGTTAAGACCCTATTATTGTGGATTCTCATTAATGGAGGTTATAATTAGTTGTGATTAGGTAACCGCTAAAGGACCAAAAAGTCGATCGTTCTCAGGGTTGTTCTTTTGTTCGTTCTTGCTCGAACCAGAGGTAAGAAAACTGCACCCCAAGTGTAACATGCATGGATATTCCTGAGGCATGTTGGATGTGAGAATATGGACATGGATTGAACATAGAATGCTTAGCATATGCTGCTCATTTGTGCATGGTACTGACTAACTAGTCAGATCGACAAAAGTGTTAGTATCAGCTGTGAAGCTGTGACTTACTTGTCAGGTTCGGCAGTGATACTGGACACAGGTCAGGAAGCGCTGACTTACTTGTCAGAACGGCCTTAGCGGGAATCACGCAAGCCAACAGAGATTAGATCTAATCAATTATTAGCATTGAATGACTCAAAGAGCATTAATGCCAGACCGACCCCGAGGGTCGATGAATGAAATAAGCGCTTGGAGGCTAGTGGCTTACTCAGCAGCCACTCTCCCACTTGAATTAGTGACATGCGTGGCAGTCACTCAGTGCGGTTTACCAGGACCCGTTGAAGGCTAGTGGCTTACCCATCAGCCACTCTTCCATCTGAATTAGTGACTCGCTTGTCAGTCACTCAGTGTGGTTTATCAGGACCTCATGTGGTGTTCACTCATTTGTTTGAAAGCTTTATGCTCAGTGTGATTATAATGATAATCATTTGATAATGTTTATATAAAGTGTTATGTTTTCTTGCTGGGCCCTGGCTCATGGGTGCTATATGGTGCAGGTAAAGGGAAAGAGAAGCTCACCTAGCCTTGAGTGGAGAGCTGATGTGGTGGTGTGTACATATGCAGCCGCTTGACCACCACGGTCAAGGTGTTCTCAGAGGAACTAGGGGGTTTATCCTATTTTTGCCGCTTAGGTCGACGGGTTTGTAACTTTACAACAGTAGTGACCTTTTGTACTGAGAACAGCTTGTAAACGTTTTGTTTAGCTCTGCAGAGCAGTTGTTATAAAATCTCCATTTCCTTTTTACTAGTTTTATACCTTAACCTGTTAATTACACTTAGAGCACATCTTTGACCAAAGGACTCAGGTAGTGAGTCAAATTTCCGGTCCACCGTTCACCGTAACGGTTCTGGGGTAGCCAGGGCGTTACACTTACTTTAGAGGAAAGGAGTTGGTTGCGTTCTTTGTCTGGGTTTGTGCCTCGGGTTGTTAAAGAATTTTATGCAAATTTGAATGACGAGTTGTTAGACCAGTCTTCTTTTATGTTTCATAAAGTGTATGTTAGGGGACATTGGTATAAGTTTGGTCCTACTGAAATTGCTAAAGCCCTCAATCTCATTCCTGTTGAGATTGATGATTCTATTGAGTTTGCAAAGGATCAAGTCTTGTCTGAGTTGGTTGGTCAAGCTATGGTGTGGGAACCAAGCACCTCTCTCAGAGTCTCAGATCTCACTCACTATTATGGTGCTCTTTTCAAATTCGCAATGTTTAATTGGATGCCTACCACTCATTCCTCGACCATCACTCAAGACATGGCTTTTCTATTGTTCAAAATTGGGACTGGAGTCACCATTGATCTTGCTGCTGTTATTTTTGATCAAATCATGTCTTTGAGTGGTGCCAAACGTAAGGGTCAACACTTGATGTTTCCACAAGTCATTTACAAACTTTTGGACTCTCAGCGTCCTTTGAAGAAGTCCCACGAGACCTTTACTTCTCCTTTGGTTGGTCCTACCTACACTGTCAAAGATGACCATGCTCCATCCACAGCTCGAAAGGTCAAAGGCATTAATCTGGCTGCAACTGGTTCTGGCAATGTTGTGACTGACACTCCTGCTGTCCCGATTGATCTCGCTTCTGTCCAGACAGGAATTACAAGTCTTTCTGACCGGTTCACTCTCATGGAGGATACTCAGCACCAAATTCTTGCTTCATTGGGCATTATCAGTGCATCCACCTCTCCTGCTCCATGATGGTTACAGTTCCTTTCGATCAATTTTTATTTGCTTTTGATAAATGTAAAAGAACACTAGTTGTGTCTTTCTTTTGGTTTCGTTTCCTTTGTTCTTTGGCATTTTCTTAGACAATGAGGGGGAGAAAGAGTCACTCTATTTTTAGTACTTTGATTCTGTTGATTGACCTGCTGTTTCTCATTGGTTTTTGTTAACTGTTTTATCTTGTGCTTTAGTTATTCTTGGCAGGGGGAGTCATTTTGTGACTCTTGTGATTTTAAGCACTTACTTGTGTTTTGCAGGGATCTTTTAAAAATAGATATGCTTTGTCTATAAAATTACCAAAGGGGGAGATTGTAAATCCTAAAATTGGCATATTTTATATTTTTTGTTTCCCTTTATTGTGTTTTTCGGAATTAAACTTTCCCTTTCTTGTGATTTGTGGAATATTTACATTCCTTGTTTAACTTTATTTTATTATAAAAGGAAGAATATCTTTCAAATATTCAGTACTTACACAAAATCATTACTGGAATATTTGACATTATATTTTTGTTCAGCTCAAGAATTGAAATTCAGGAAACTGAATCTTTAATGTCATTAATTGTTCCTTCTATTTTGAGCTTGTTTTTTATCCGACACAGGTCTGAGTTGTCCCCACAAAAATCGTATCTGTCGGATCAACATTTTCTAAAAAAGGCAATTCTTCATCAATCAAGAATATCTTCAATTATTCTTGCCTTTATTAGGAGATTATTTCTCAGCCTTTATGAGCACGAAAAATGACTCTATAAATAGGGCTCTAAAGGTAGTGAGAAAAAGTGAACTCTTTGGTGCATAATTTGTGAGTGTATTGTAATATTTGTGAGAGTTCCTTATTTGTATTCAAGAGCATAGTATTCGCGTGATCTTGTAGAAATATGAGTGTTTAGTTTTTTGTGGTGAGTTTATACCACGTACATGAGTGAATACACATTGTAATTTGAACACAGCTTTTATAGTCTTCGGGAGAAGATTTGTACAAGTCTTGCGTCGGGAGGATGCAAACACTCGCTGGCCATTGAAGGGAGTTCAAGTGGTTGAGCGTTTCAATCAAGATTAGATTAGTGAAGAGAAGTACAACAAAGTTGCGGCAAATCTCAAGATGGAGTCTTGTTTTGTTTAAGTCAATATTTTGTACTTGTGATTCTTTATTAATTGGTTTTATTTTCTGGGCGTGGCCCCAAGGAGTAAGTTATCCGAAAGAGTTTCTGAACTTTATAAAAATTCGTTGTGTTCTTTATTGTTTTGTACTGTCTTTTTATTGTGTTCAGTTTCTGTCGTGACAAGTTCGGATTATGTCCCAACAGAACTCCAATCTGTTTAAACAATTAATTACCATTCCGTACTTTAATTAATTCACATGGTTTAATTAATTTGGAAATTACTAAAAACGGAATTTCAAACATAAACTTAAACAAAAATAAATAAATTATTTAATTAAATTAAGATATTTATTTGAAATTTATATAACACTAATATAAATTTAATAAAAATAATTTATAAATTCTATAAATAAAACTAGAAGGAAACGTGCATTGCACGTTACTTGTAGTATATATATATATTTATAGAGTGTTGCTATTTGGCACTTTAAGGTGCCCAATACCACATAACTTGACAACATATGGTAGATTAGTGATATCTCATAATACTTATTAAATTCAAATGTGTGAGACTTAATATTAGATTGCACCAATATCAGCATGTCACCCCTTATTGCCCTTAACGTTTCTCATATATATATATATATATATAAATAAATGTTAGGAACACTTTCGTGACAGGTCTCTCAACAATTACCGGGCAATTTTCAAATTAATTGGGTCGTCTACCTAATCCTTTTGGCTTTTAATTAATAATAACGTGTACGAATCATACTTGACGGGATTATATGCTAATTTATTGCTCAAGAAATCTAAAAACACCAAATATTGTATATATACACATAAATACTAGAAAAGTCGCTATAGATCAGTTTTTTCATTACTACTCTTCGCAAAAGGAAAAAAAATAAGGATATAAAAAGTCTAGTGGATGATCCTTTTTTTTTGTCGGGTAGTCTAGTGTATAATCTTGAGGGATCATTACATTTTATTTATTCTTTTTTATGAAAGGAGTCATTACATTAATAAGTAGGTTTTAACATAAATATTTCTTAAGTTTTTGCCATTGACAATTTAGTGTCTAAAATAAATTGATAACCAAGTCTTAGGTGTTTTTTTCTTATCATTTTATTAGACAATCTCTAATACAAGATGTAAAAATAGTGTTAAATTTAGCACAAAAAATTAATAAATGACATATTTGGCAGAAGTTTTACAATTGTACTTTAGACCATCTTCACTGGACGGTGTATATTTTCTGCCAAATTTGACCCAAAATATATATCAATGCTATAATTGCCACACTTTTGCATTTATACTCCAATGCACAAAGTGCAAACTAGCTAAAAAAAAGTAATATAACTATTAATGTTTATTGAAAATATAAAAGATAATCATTTTTTTATTAAAAGATAAATTAAAAATTAAAAATATTTTTCAATTAATAAATCATATTAATAAGTGACAAATAAGTAATTAAAAAGTGTTACATTTATTGTGGGCTAAATTTGATACATGCTATGTTTTGGCACACATTTTAGACCATCATTGGAATTCTATTTTACAAAGATGAGCTAAAAAAAAGGTTATACACAACTTTTATAACACTCAATTGGAGATGTTGTGCATAGATGTAAAATTAATGCAAAAATGAATTAATATAGAATAATTTAATATTTATTGAAAATATAAAAGATAATAATTTTCTTTCTCATTTTTTAATGCAAGCAAAAAATAATAATTAACGGCAAAAAAGTAATCATTTATTGCTAATACAAATTTGGATCATGCTATTTTCTAATATAAATTTAGATATGTGTCAATTTTGACACAACTTTTACCACACCATTAAAGAAACTTTTCTTTGAGGTATGTTAGGGCTTGATTGGTAGGGTATTCAAATGCATTTTTATGATTTTGAAAACTTAAAATTTGTGGGTCCCACAAAAATACGCGATTGGTAGCTTGTTTTTGGAAACCAAATCCAAAACAATATCTGGATTTTGTGTTGTAAAATTGAAAATGATAAAATCATGTTTTCTAACTTATTCCCCAAAACTCTAAAAAAAATATCCTCTCGCCTCTCCTCTCGTATCTCTCTCTCGGCAGCACCCAAAGGAACAAAACCCAACTCCACATCACTTGGTATTATCCTATTATTTTCTTTAAATTATTATTATTATTATTATTTTTATTAATGTTGTTTTCGAAATGATTACTATATATTGTTTGACTGAATATATTGATGTTTTTAGTTTTATATATGGAGCATGGAGGATGGGTTGTGTTAGATTCATGCACGATTACTTTAATTTTAAAAAAAATCAAAATTAATGACAATGCAATATTGTTATGAATTTAACCAATGCACTATTATTAAATTTTAATTTATCAATATAATTAAATTATAATTAATTAAATCTATTGATAAATCAAAATTTAATATTATACAACCTATGTATATAAAATTAAAATAATATTCATATTCAACTAAACCAATCACGTATTCATTTTCTGTTATATTTTCAAATTTAATACCAATCACAGATTCATTTTTTTAAAACTCAAAAACAGTTTACTGACATTGAACCAATCACATTTTCATAAACATATTTTTAGTCACTAAATTCATATTTTTATTTAAGAATCCCACTTTTCAAAAATACAATTTTCTAATCGCGAACCAATCAGAACCTTTATATTTTAGAACTAATGTAACCATAGATTTACATCTCCACCATTGGATATACTCTTAACACACTTTTTTTCCTTCTCGCCCCTTTTCCAATATCACTCCCCCATAAAATTTAAAAATTTATTTTCACTCCCTCATAAATAAAATAAAAAATAAATTTGATAAGAAGAGTGTAGAAAGAAATTTTTAAATTTTATGAGGGGTTTATTTAGAAATGAGTGTGGAGAGAAAAAAAAAATGAGGATGTATACTATTCATTTTTTTCAAACAAGAATTTAGTTATTATAAATAATAGAGATACTGTGGCTAAAATATCTAAACTTACAAATAACACTTAAATATCCAACAAATTGATTTTTTGGGTGGCAAAAGCACCCAAACATTAAATTTAGTTGCATTTCAAGATACACACTTTTAAATATTAAAGTTGAACGGTAAAAAAAACACATGTCACTACACGATTGTTCCATAATGTAATTTAAAAAAAATATATTCAATTTTTTTCGTTATTAATATCGTCAAATATTCCACTATTAATATCCTCCCATCGTCATTTTTTTTTCAATTTAAGATTAAACAAAATTATTTATTTGTTACATAATATCTTAAATTTAAAAAACTGATTTTTTTTTTTTTGAAAAAATGAATTTTAAAACAATTATATTGTGGACCAATTATGTGGTGTCATGTATCATTTGATTAGTTGACTTTAATATTTAACGGTGTGTAAGACAATAAGTAAGTAAATTTAATGTCCGGATATTTTTTCTGCCAAAAAATTAATTTGGGTATTTGAGTGGTAGTATTTTGTAATTTTGAATATTTTAGCCGCAAATATCATTAAATATAAAATAAGACTTAATTGTTATTATTTTTAAAATTCAAGATTTGATTTCCAAAAAAAAATTACATAGGAACTAAATTAATGAATAGAGAATAATTAATGACTTAAATTATTCTATGTGTTACTCCCTTTGGTAATCTTTGTAAGTCTCGTATAAAATTTTTTTAAAAAAAATGTGTTTTTCATGAATAAATGTACTAGTAAATACATAAATGCATACATTTTAAAATGCAAAATAAAGGTACCCGAAATTATTGGACCCATATATATATAAATATATATATCTTGTGAAAGTATATATAGGCGATCGACACTTATATAAATCAAATTCTTAATCATGACATGACTTGTTATTTGAATTATTGGCTTTTAAGCCTTTTATATTATGTTTCTACAGAGGGTGACAGTGTTCCAGTCCCAGTGACACGTTAACTTTTAAACCTATACATAGACAATATATTGTCAGTGTTTAATTTACGTACGTAGTGTACTGAAAGGTCAAAGCTTTAGGCACGTATCTTTTTCTTTCAATGATCATCACAATAAAATACAAAAAAAAAAAAGTAAATATAATAATGCTGAATCATTCTTCCACATATAATTATATATTATCCAATGGCATGGGGTAAGCTCCTCCACCTCCACGCATAGATATGTATATATATATATATAATCTTGACTGTAGTAGAAGAATTATATATACAGGGAATTTTGATGATGATCATCATGAACAGATTTTTTTATTTAACTAATATATATTTGATTGATTGTTACAAATTATATATTGCACGTGCGTACTCAATATATAATCATAACATACATATTATATTGATATTCAATTTCTACATGATGGAGCAGGAATTAGGGTTTTCATCACTGAACATGATGGTGTAGGAGTCGTCGACGGTGGTCTCAGAGATGGTGGCGGTATTGGGGACGCGCCTGACCATGTTGGGCGGGGCCTTCTTGTCGTACGCCTGAGACACGTAAGGATTGGCCACCATAGTGTACGGAACATACGGCCACAGCTCAACCTTCTTCTTCGTCGACTGAGCTGCCTTCAACACTTTCTTCGGATCCACGTAACCAGTCACGGTCGCCTTTTGCTGTTTCAAGTCCACATCCACTGATTTAGCTCCTGCCATCCATTTATATATAATTATTCAACAAAATTTAATCATATTTGTTAAAAAAAATTCTTAAATCATATATATATATATGTTTGTGTAAATCGCAGCTTGCTATCGAATTTATGTGTATCTTTTTATGTATGCACATACTTTGTACTTTTAAAAATGGTTAGACAAAGATAATTGTCAAGTAAAAAAATAAAGTTGTGTCATGTAAAAAATGAACTGAAGCTCTGGTCAACAATACATATTATTTTGTCGAACTATTTTTCATGGAAAATACCTTTGACGCCGGAGAGAACGCTCTTCACCTTGCGGGCACAACCCTCGCAGTCCATCCTTATTTTTAGGGCTACAGTTTGTGTTTGCTTCTTCTTCTTCTTGCTCTTCACACTGCTTAGTAGATCGGACAAGTATTCCAGAGTACCTTCGACTCCCATTTTTCTTTACTCAATTTTTGGATAATACTATAACGATGATTATTAATCAGTTAATTAGTACAATATTATATAGTTTTACAGTTATAAACTGATCAATTTCACTGGAGAGAAAGAAAAAAAATAGAGTAAGGCTTAATATGTATGTATATACTAATATACTGAAGCAAGATGAGAGAAGAGTTTTGGTGAGTTTTTAATGAAAAGGACTAATCCAAACTTGGTTTTGTCTGAAATAATGGATAGCTAGTAGAGAAGAGAGATGATATAAGGAGAGATCGATGATCACAGTGAATAATTATATGAGTGACAAGAAAAATGATATGAAAGATACACTAACTTGCTTGGCTTATATAGAATTTTTTTTTTATATTATATTTACTCACATTATTATATATAATATATAAAAATGTACAGAATAAAACAAATATATATTTAAAGGTGTGGGGTACGTACGTCCTGGTCTCCTAGAAAGTGCAGGAACCTTCGTTGAAAACCCTATGGGGATTCCCTTCTTTATAAATTAATGCCTATATAGATATATATATTTATCAGCATACATACACTAATTTTATAAGTAGGGATGTCACTATGTGTTTTATACATAAATAGATCTGTTATATATACATACATATATATATCGATATTTCTTTATTATATGTCCCGTGAAATTAGGGTAAGTTTAGTATATATATAACTTTATTTAATGGCATGGCTATAATAAATAATTTTAGTTGGTAAATTTTCAAAGCTCAAAGAGTCTTTGTCCACTAGCTGTATTGCTACCAAGCTTTACCGGTACTCTGTTTACTTTCTATATACTTTCGTGTACCCCAAGCATTGAACTCTTCATCTTTCTTTTGAATATATTTATTGGCATGTATAGCTATAGGTATTTGATATATTATATAAAGTTGATAATAATACGAACTTGGATCTCGCATAATCAGCCGCCACGTATTAAGATCAAGCGACAAGAACAGTTGATTTTTTATGACGTGTACAGTTCAATGGGTGATGCATGGGCCACGTGGCTACCAGAATTCTAAGGGGAGCTGGTAAGGTATACTATAAAAGCTTATATATATTTTGCTCCCAACTTAATTGTCCTGTAGTGAAATTGCTTGGTTGATTGGGTTATTGATTGGGCGGTGGTACTGTAGAAATTAAAATTAAAAGATTGAGAATAAACAAAGGCATAGGTGGCTCTGGCTGCTATGCCACATGGCAACCAACAAGGTGGAAAGTTGAGTATATTTAAAGCACAACCTTTTCTTATCATCAGATTATAATCTTTTTTTTTTTTTTTTTTTTGAAAAAAAGTTACATTTATGGTGGTTGAGATCAATCATCTTACTTTTATGGCATATAAAGTAATGCAAATCATTTCGCTCCACAACAAAAATACAATCGTGCTATATTAGTTAGAAGACTTTCTGAACTTTCTATACAAATTTAATATAATGGAAGATATTGTATAATATAGAAGATATTATGTAATTAATTACGGTATAATAATGTGATTATAGGCATATATAGCTTAATCATATCACAATTCTTCTTACAAGGAGGTCATAAATTCTAATTTTCTTTGTTCAACTTAAAAAATAAAAAACTATATGATAGTATAATTATTGTATTAAATATATATAAAGTGATATTTTCACGTATATATATTTTATCGATTAAATATCATTTTAAAACTTGAGATTATTGATCACTGGGTGAAAGCAAAGTACATGTCTCTGCTTAGTTTTATTTAGAAAATTTATTAATTATTTTTATTTAGATGTTATATAAATTTTCAATAAATAAAATATTGACATAAATATATTAAAAGAAAAATTAAACCAAAACATTGTTTATGGTTTTTTTATAAAAAAAAATGTCATAATATTTTAGATCACAAACTACTTAAATTGTACAAAACATTCATGATATATTATTCAAATCACATCTTAATGATTGAATAAGAAACTTGTTTATTATTGATAAAGAAGATAAATAATATTTTAATTTCTTATTTAGTTATACAGTCATACTATTTGTATACACACGACACTTATATATAATTTATTTATTATGTACTATATATTATTATAATAATAATATTTTATATCATGTGAATTTATATTAATATAATTATTAAATATCTAGTTTTGTATTGAATATTATTATTATAATAATAGTTTATAATATTTGAATTTATATTAATATAATTACTAAATATTTATTATAAGTTATATATTATTATTTTAAATTTATATTGATATAATTATTAAATATCTAGTCTTATTATAATAATGATATTTTATAACATTTGAATTTATATTAATATAATTAATAAGAGAAAATATTATTTTAGCCATTGTATTTTTCCCAAATACGCGATCTGCCCCTGTGTTTTGTTAAATGACAATTCAGACCCTGTGTGTTCACAAAATGTATCAAAATAGTATCCTAGACCCAACTTTTGTCAAAATATTTTTAATTATATATAAGATCAATTCTCGGGTTGTTAGTTATGCGATGAATTTAGAGAAGCAGAGAAAGTGGTCGAGGAGCTGAAAATAAAATATTATATTTGAATTTTTTACCAAAATTGGGTATAAGATACTATTTTGATCCATTTTGTAAACACACAATGTTCAAATTGTCATTTTTCAAAACACAAGGAACGATCGCATATTAAAAAAAACACAAAGGCCAAATTCGTATTTTCCTAATTAATAACTATCTAGTCTAGTATTAAATATTATTATAATAATGATATTTTATAACATTTGAATTTATATTAATATAATGAATAAATATCTAATAATGTTTGAATTTATATTAATATAATTAATAATTTTGAATTAGTTTTAAAAGTATATTTCGTTAAATATTTGAAATATCCCACTAAAATTAATAAAAGAAACGTTAAAACTAAAAATTTCTAAATATTTATGTTATCTACACACTTTCTATATAAAAGGAGATCTATGATTTGATAACATGCCAAAAAAAAATTTATTATAAGCTTTTTTTTGGCCTTTTAGACTTTATCTTCGGAAGTCTTCCTCAATATATATTTAATTATTCAGCTAATTTGATTATTATGACGTAGTACAGATCACATATCATTTATATTAATGATTATTTTGGCTTCATGGCCTTCTGATGCAAGACATCAAAAGTTAAACGCGTATTATAATTTAAATGCTCGATCGTCATAATGTGAAGTCAACTTCACTTGGAAATCTTATCTAAAAAAAAACTTCACTTGAAAATCTATAAATATATTTATATATGGATATACTTGTACTGCTCTGATTTGCCCGAGCTACCTACCTTATTTAATGGTGACAATAATAATCTAAGATATATGATCGTCATATTAGGCTCAGGTGAGTCGTGTATACTGTATGTGATTGTAAATGTCGCCTTATATTAATTAATCAATTAAAGATATATACATCGATCCTCTCCCTCCGTCCCACCCTAAAACTGATTTATGATGATAATATAGAAAGTCATGAGATCATGATCCACTACTTAAAAAACATTTATAACAATTGACGACATAGGTTAGATTTTGGACATCAGTTAATGAGTGACGCCTAAAAACTACAACGGTAATTAATAACTAAAAAAATTTCCTAATTTTAGGTGTCAATTATAATATGACGTCTAGTTGTGAGGTGATATCAAATGTGAATTTTATAATATTATGATATTTATCCCTTCTACAAAACATTTGCAGTCTTTTAGAAACTGTGCACATTAAATGCATTTCATCAAGAGCCTCTTATTTCTGTCAAACACATCTCACGTCGCGAGATTATTCAGGACCAATGGACGTCCTCCACAAACGTAACTATTCAAACTTCCCTCGTTAATAGAAACAAAAATAGTGATTTTGTTGTTTTTTTATCTTTACCTTCCAAACGAAGTCAGTTCATCTTTCTCAATAGCAAAAGGGTTTAACCTAGAATCTTGCCCCTAATTTTTTCTCGAACCATCTTTGTTCCGTTCCCAATTATTGGCTCCCAAATCGACTTTGGATCAAACCCCCAGAAAAAGTTACAAGTCCACCTTGGATCATATTCGCGCCAACTGTGATAATCACTACAAGAAAATTTAATATTAGAGACGGTGTAATTATAGGCGGACTGAGTCTGCCTGTAGTCTATAGGTTATTAGCGGTGGACTAGGGGGTCCGTTGCTAATAATGTGTAATTTAAAAAATATATATATTAATTTTTATTAGCAGCGAACTTACTATTATTATTGGCGGATAGTCCGCCACTAATACACTAAAGTAAATGTCTAGGAAAATAATCGAGCTTTATTTTTAGAATTATTAGTGGCGGGTAATAACTTTTATTAGAGGCAGACAACCCACCGCTAGTACTTATTAGCAGCTGGAGAATAATAATAGCGGCAGGTCCTGTCGCTCATACTTATGCATATGTTAAAAAATTTGCATAGCCCTTCGTGTGCGTTTCTACTCTTCTCCAAAAGAAATTCTCTTCTCTGAAAGAAATTTTATTTGCAACAATTCTCTTCTCCGGCCATGTTTACAATTCTTATCTAAATGCATTTTCATCTTTCTTTCCTTTCAATTTTATATATATATATATATATATATATATTTTCAGGTGGTGCAGTGGTACGGGTGCTCTATACACGGCCACAACACTCATCCGAACAATATTCTACAGCCACACCACTCCTCCACTCCTCCCAATAACAAAGTAAGTCAATTTCCTTTTATATTTTCCAATTATTTTCTTTTGTTTTCGAGTGGTGTAGTGATATAGTGATGATGTGCCAAAAAAAAGTTATATATTTGTAACTTTTCCAATTGTTTATAGGGATGATGCGCCAAAAAAAATGTTATAATATATTAATATGATATATTTTCTCAACTAATTATATACATTTTAAATAAAATTTAATGTATTTCAAAGACATTATATGTATAAATGGTAAAAATAAGTATAAAATTTTAGTATATGTATTAATGATATATTGTTGTTGCTGCTGAAATATCAAATAAAATTTTCAGAAAAAGTAGCGTTAAACTTAATGGACATTGTTGACGCGATTCTTCGCCAACAGGTAATTAAGAAAATAAGAGAAAGAGATCAGTGCTTAATAATGAACCGAAATAGATGAATAATCTTAAAATGGACTGATGACACAACTACGTTTTTAGGTAGTTCAAAGGTTAAAATCCTTCTACTCCACCAGCCAATATTATTGCTATATTTCTGGTATTATTTACAGGGTATTTTGTTACACAATAGAATCCAACCCTTTGCAACTCTCAGGGTCTCCATATTTATAGGAGAGGGCACCTGGGAGTTGGTAAGGGGGGTCATCCCGTTACCCTCTTACCCATCATATCACTTCTGTGACATTCATGATTAATTCCTAAAACCTGACAAATGAAGTGTGGTTTAATCAACAGGTAAGGGGGATAATGGGCCGCACGGCCCAACCCAGTCGTGGGTGCCTGAATACGCACGTTCATGCTGCGTGTCCGAGAATTCAGGGATATATCAGACATGTGATGTCTGATATATGCACGTTTACATTGCGTGGTTGACTTTATAAGGGGTCACGGCTTCCATCTCCAGCTCGTGCCCCGAGCTGGACGCCTTCCTGACCTGCGGTATTTATCTTCCTATCTCGGCCCTTAAATAATCTTGGCGAATCTTTGGTTACCTCGAGCTAAAGAGGTAGGACCTAACAACAGCAGCTCCGGTCAGGTGGTATCCACGTGGCTGATATAATTAGCCCATATCTCAGCTCGCTAATAGCCCGTAGAAAATCAGGGCGTACATTTGCCCCCCAAGCCCCTGCTCGTGGTACACAACGCCGCTTAGGGCCACAGTAGGTGCTTTTAGGCTTCTCCATGAACTCTCCATATTCCACCTTTTACGCAGGCGCCGAATACGTGGAACATCGTGGTTGGTGATGGTACGTCTTCCTAGAACCGCATTAAATGGCCTAGCCTATACTCAGCCGTCGTTTCACCTTTCGAGTGGAGAGCCTCGGATCCCACATCAGGGAAATCCAACGACCCTCCTCACGTGACCTTTCACGTATATAAGAGAGGTGGCCATCTTACGCATGGGCCACCCGTTTATTTGAAAATTTTCTGAATTTCCCTTCTTCTCTCTTCTCATCCTCAAAAAACCCTCTTTTCCTCCCGGTTACCGTTCCAAGCATTCCAGAAGATCAGGCGCAAGGGTTCCTTTGAGGCTTTGGAACCAGCCACTCCGTCGAGGCCCCAACCCAGACGACCCCTTCATCCCTCCCGCAGCAAAATACTTCGTAAGTTTTCTGACTGTGCACGCTTTAAATTTTCTTTTCACTGTAGCTTAGGTAAATAGTTCCTGTAGCTGCATGCAAGGTTTTGTTGGTTTTTTGTGGGTATGAAGGGTGTAGGCTTTTAGGTTAGGGTATCGCTTGTAGAAGAAAACCATTTAGGAGCATGGCTCATAGGGTGCATTTTCTGGGGAAACCTTCTGGGTAGAATTTTGGGTATGCTTGTTCAAAATATCCATCATTTTGGGTGCAAATCCGGGTAGCTTAGGGGACACGCTTCACAGGCGGTTTTGCACCTCTTGCCTACTGAAACTTTCCTTCCAAGGCAAACTTTTATCCTGACCCTCCTGACACGAATTCCGAGTAATCGGGGATCTGTTGGGAGCACAGGCGCGTGTTCATAGAATCGCGTGGTCTCACTCTCCACGGGCTGAGCTTACCTCAGCCCGTGCAAAGGAAACACTCCTTCAGATTCTTTCTTATGCTTAGGTCGCCTTTTATGAAATTTCTTCTTTTTTCGCTAGGCGACCAGATGGGACCCAAGAAGAACTCTCCCAAGAAGACCGCAGGCAGCTCGTCCTCCTAACAGTCCAAAGGAAAGGAGGTGATGACAGATTCCCCAATCCCCGTCTTTGGGCCGGCCGTGGAGCGGGAGCTCGAGGTGGCGCCCGACGCTTTTTTCGAGGCTGAGAGGATCGTCTCGAAGATCACCAAGTGAATAAAATATTCCTCTCCCACAACATCGAGTTGGGGAGGGGTGCCCTGATCGCCCGACCTCCCCTAGAAGGTGAGCAAAGCTGCGCGCCGCTCGACGAGGAATATGCGGCTTGGAGTGACGAGCACTTCAAGGTTGGGGCCTTCCTCCCGCTGTTCCAATATTTCGCCGACTTCCTCAACTATGTGAAGTTGGCTCCTTTCCAGCTCCCCCCCAACTCCTACCATTTGTTGGCGGGGTTGAGATATCTGTTCTTGAAACAGGAGTGGGAGGTCCCCACTCCGGCAGATATCTTACATTTTTTCTGCCTCAAGGCCATCCCGGAGCAGCGGGGGTGAGGCGACGGGTTCTACTACCTGACCCGTTTGCCAAACACGGCTGCGGTCATCGAGCTACCCAGCCACCCCAACGACTTCAAAGACCAGTTATTTATGTCTAAGGGGTTTTGCAACTGCGAACTGCACTACTTCAACCGTCCTCGTAAGTGCCTTTTACTCTTAGCTCGTAAGTTAAGTATTGGTTAGCTCCCCTTTATCAGTTTCTAACTTAGAACAATTTTGCAGCCAGGACAAACAAGTCTGTGATCCTCGGGAGTCAATACGAGACACTGGCGGGTTTTCCCCCCAGTGAAAAGGACTATCGCCAGCTCATGACAGACGAGACGATGTTGGCGTGCAAACTGATCTCTCCGGGCCAGACTTTGGCCCTGAGGAGACCCCGGGGGCTTCCCCCAGCTCGCGAGATGAGGCCCATGCCCGAGGAGGAGGTCGCGGGGGAAAGAGAGGATGAGGACGAGGAGGACGAGGTGCCCCTCATAAGGACGAGGAGGAAGCGGGCGCTGGAGGTCGCCCAAAGAACGGACGAGGAGAGGGTCTGGTCCGGAGCAGCTGCAGGTCCCTCTGGGCAAGGTAATCCTTACATGTTCAGGGGCTTAGATAGGGCCACCGTCGATCCTCGGTTAGCTAGGTTTAATCCCAACCAGCCCGTCCAACGCCATCGAAACAACCCCGACCTCGACGTAACCCTACTCCAGTGTGTCGACCAGCTCGTGCTGGATTACGAGAGTAGCCGCCCTAGGGGTACTGTAGTCGTAGAAAACACCCTAGCCTTTAGGACAGCCTTATTTGAGGAGTATGGGACCAACCTTCAGTCATGGCCCTCGCTCCGGGAGGGTATCGTAGCTCCGGGTCTTAGGCAGTATGTAGAAGAGTCTAGTCCTGAGCCAGCCTCGGACCCAGAACCCGTGCCAGCCCACGAAGTCATTGTCTTAGATTCCCCTGCAGAAGCTCCGGGGCCGGTGGTCGTGACCATAGATTCCTCTTCTAGCTCGGGGGGTAGGATCCCTCATGATATATGTTTTTGAATTCTGTTTTCTCTTTATTCTTGTTGTTCTTGCATAAATACTAACTTGTATACTAATGTTGCCTTTGTTTTGCCAGAAGAGATGTCTCAGCCCGGGAACAAGGATTTGTGAGCTAGGTTCACCGGAGGGAACTCCTCTGCCGGGACCTCCGGGCCCATGGTGAAGAAGCTCCGGGTGGGAAAGAAGGTTGCTGGGACACCAACCAAGTCCCCTGCAAAGGGGAAAGACCAAACCCCAGCTGCCCTGGCCAAGGTACCTCCACCTCCTGTAGCAATGGAGAAGATGCCCCCACCCCCTCCACGAACTCCCACCTTCGTTCGGGATATGGAGATGGAGCCCGAGACTTTGGCAGTGGCCGCCACCAAGGTGCACATTCCGGTGGACCCCCAGGCCCTGGAGAAGATTCCTGACGTCTTTCGGGGGACGGTGTACGAGACTGCGACCTACACCGTCGACCACTACTATGGGGCCACCGAAAGGGACCTGCGGGCAATCGAGACAAGTTGCCCGGAGAGCGTGATGGTCTTCACTGGGAATGGCTCTAACGGTAAGCTAGCTTTGCTCTTTTATATTTTTCTTACCATGCTCTGTCTTGTCTCTCTTTTTTTTCTAAGGCAGTTGCCTCTTTGTTTTGTAGGGTGCTCTGGCTCTTCACCGGAGCATATCCAGGTCTAAGGCTCGACTCGAGGACATGAGAAGCGAGCACCAGGTGGTTTTGGTCGCCCATCAAATGACCTTGGCCGCCCTGCAGGCGGCCCAACAACAGGAAAAAGAGGCCAAGGATGCCTTGGCGGCCGCATGGGCTGAGCTGGACGCAGCCCGTCCTAAGCTTCAAGAGGCCGAGACTACCAGGCCGCCCTTGCTGCCGCTGTGGCCGAGTTGGACTCTGCGAAGACTGGAGCCGAGGAGGCCAAGGCCGCCTTGGCACCGAAGAAGGCAGCTTCCAGCTCCGCCATGGAGGACATGCTCTACCATTGTTGGGTCT
Organism: Humulus lupulus; assembly: GCF_963169125.1. NCBI lineage: Eukaryota > Viridiplantae > Streptophyta > Magnoliopsida > Rosales > Cannabaceae > Humulus > Humulus lupulus. The sequence continues at coordinate 204,754,945 of NC_084802.1, forward strand.
TCAACTTGGACGACGACTTCTCCTTTTTAGGAGGGGACTGGGAGGACTTCCGAGAAGGGTTCAAAGCTCGCCTCCAGCAAGAGGCACCTTCTGAGACTGGGGAGGCCTCCACAGTGGCCGAGCAGGAGGGCGAGACGGCGACCTCCACGGAGCAGCCTGGTGGAGCCTAGGGCCTTCATTTTTTCTTTTTACATATATATATATTTTTTTGTAACTTTGTATGAGGTTTTTTTTCACCTCGAGACATTTGGTTTTAGTCAATTTTTGATTCTATGCACCTTAGTTTGCTTTTCTTTTTCGTGGTGCCATGATTTATACTCTTATATTTTTCTGGGAAAAACATATAAACTTGGTTTGCGTTAATTCTTTGACTAATAACTTGTGCTTTTTAAGAAAAACACTGATTAATCAATTTGAACCAACTTCTAAGTTTTAGGACCTGGTTATGTCCAGGACGTTATTTTGAAAACTTAGTTTGCGTTAATTCTTTGACTAATGTCTTGTGCTTTTTAAGAAAAACACTGATTAATCAATTTGAATCAACTTCTAAGTTTTAGGACCTGGTTATGTCCAGGACGTTATTTTGAAAACTTAGTTCGCGTTCATGCTTTGACTAATGTCTTGTGCTTTTTAAGAAAAACACCAATTAATCAATTTGAATCAACTTCTAAGTTTTAGGACCTGGTTATGTCCAGGACGTTATTTTGAAAACTTAGTTCGCGTTAATTCTTTGACTAATGTCTTGTGCTTTTTAAGAAAAACACTGATTAATCAATTTGAATCAACTTCTAAGTTTTAGGACCTGGTTATGTCCAGGACGTTATTTTGAAAACTTAGTTCGCGTTCATTCTTTGACTAATGTCTTGTGCTTTTTAAGAAAAACACCAATTAATCAATTTGAATCAACTTCTAAGTTTTAGGACCTGGTTATGTCCAGGACGTTATTTTGAAAACTTAGTTCGCGTTAATTCTTTGACTAATGTCTTGTGCTTTTTAAGAAAAACACTGATTAATCAATTTGAACCAACTTCTAAGTTTTAGGACCTGGTTATGTCCAGGACGTTATTTTGAAAACTTAGTTTGCGTTAATTCTTTGACTAATGTCTTGTGCTTTTTAAGAAAAACACTGATTAATCAATTTGAATCAACTTCTAAGTTTTAGGACCTGGTTATATCCAGGAAAGGACTTAGTTTGTGTTAATCCTTCATCAATATGTCGTGTTTTTTAAGAAAAACATCGACTAATCGATTTGAATCAACTTCTAAGTCTTTAAGGCAACCTGGTTATATAAGCTAGGTACCATATGCCCCCCAAGTAATTAGGAAAGGGTCTTTCGTGGTTACTTGAGATTACATTTGCAAATATACACAATAATGAAAGAAGATTTAATTCTCATTGCTTAATACATAAGAAATGGCCTTTCTGAGTAAGCCTTACAAGGGTGTCATTGATAATACTTCTTCAAGTGGATGGCGTTCCAAGCTCGTGGGATCGCTTCTCCATTAAGCCGGGCTAACTTGTAGGTTCCTTCCTTAATGACCTCGGTGATTTGATATGGCCCTTCCTAGTTCGGTCCCAATACTCCATCTTTGGGATCCTTACCGGCTAAGAAGATTCTCCTGAGGACCAGGTCGCCATTGCTAAAGGCGCATTTTTTGACCTTTGAGTTGAAATAACAAGTGATTCATTGCTGGTAATGTGCGAGTTGAAGCTGCGAATCTTCTCGCCTTTCATCAATCAGGTCGAGGGATGAGCAAAGTAGCTCATGATTTCGATCCTGGTCATATGCCTGGACTCTATGAGAATATACCTTTAACTCAACAGGAAGGACCGCCTCGCTCCCAAAAGCCAGGGAGAAAGGAGTATGCCCCGTAGAGGTCCGATACGAGGTCCGGTATGCCCACAGTACCTGAGGGAGCTGTTCTGGCTAGACCCCTTTGGCTTCGTCCAACCTCTTCTTAAGGTTCGCCTTTAGCGTCTTATTGACAGCCTCGACCTGGCCGTTCGCCTGAGGATAGGCCACAGAGGAGAAACTTTTCATGATGCCGTACCTTTCACAAAATTCAGTGAAGAGGTCGCTATCGAACTGAGTCCCATTGTCGGATACGATTTTCTTGGGCAGCCCGAATCGACAGATAATGCTCTTGACCATGAAGTCGAGGACTTTCTTGGAAGTTATTGTTGCCAAAGGCTCTGCCTCAGCCCACTTCGTGAAGTAGTCGATAGCCACCACGGCGTAGCGGACCTCGCCCTTTCCAGTAGGGAGGGCATCAACCAAGTCGATTCCCCAGACTGCAAATGGGCATGGGGAGGAGATCATCTTCAGCTCGATTGGGGGAGCTCGGGCAACTATGGCGAATCACTGGCACTTGTCACATTTCTTGACGTATGAGATCGAGTCCTTTGATAGAGTGGGCCAGTAATACCCTTGCCTTAAGACTTTTAGGGCCAAGCTTTGCCCCCCAATGTGATCCCCGCAAAAAACCCTCATGCACTTCCTGCAGGATGGCCTTTGCTTCGCCTGGTAGAACACATCATAGGAGAGGTAGGGAATGCCCACGTCAGTACAACACCCCATCTACTATCGTATACCTTGGAGCCTGATACAGTACCTGTCGTGCGTCATTACGTCCCTCGGGTAACTTTCCTTCGGTGAGGTACTCGAGGATGGGAGTCATCCAGGTCGGTCTGGCGTCAATCATCTCAACCTCTGCCCCGACCTCTTCTATACTTGGTTTTTCCAGGAATTCCACCTGTACTAACCCCAAAGCCTTCGTCTCCCCGGAGGTAGCAAGCTTGGCGAGGGCGTCTGCGTTAGCGTTCTGCTCTCGAGGTATCTGCTCGATTGAGCCTCATTCAAACGCGGACAGTTCGACTTTTACCTTGGCCAGGTAAGCAGCCATCTTGGCTCCCCGTGCTTGATACTCACCTAGCACCTGGTTTACCACGAGCTGGGAATCACTGAAGCACTGAACGGAGCTGGCCTTCAGCTTCTGGGCTATCCTTAGCCCGGCCAGCAAAGCTTCATATTCTGCCTCGTTGTTGGAGGCCTTGAATCCGAATCTCAAAGCCGAGTGGAATCTATGCCCTTCTGGGGATATCAAAATGATTCCAGCCCCGGAGCTGTTCTCATTGGATGAGCCATCCACGAAGATCTTCCATGACGCTTGGGTCAAGGTGACCAGGGGTGACTCTTCCACAGGATCCTCCCTGAATCCTGCGCACTCTGCCATAAAATCGGCCAGGACCTGACTCTTTATAGCAGTTCGTGGGGTGTACAAAATTTCGAACTGACTGAGTTCGATAGCCCACTTTAACAAGCGTCCCGATGCTTCAGGTTTTTGTAAAACCTGCCTTAAAGGCTGATCGGTCATGACGTGTATTGAGTGGGACTGGAAATACGGTTTGAGCTTTCGGGAGGCCGTGATAAGACAGAACGCCAACTTTTCCATCAACGGGTATCGGGATTCAGCCCCGAGAAGTCTCTTGCTGATGTAGTAGACCGGTTTCTGAACCCGGTCTTCTTCTCGGACCAATACGACACTAGCTGCATCCTCTGTGACAGCTAGGTAGAGGAAAAGGGGCTCTCCTGCCTTTGGTTTGGACAATACGGGTGGCTCGGCCAGATGTGCCTTCAGGTCGAGGAAAGCACCCTCACACTCCTTGGTCCACTCGAACTTCTTATTTCCTCGGAGCAGGTTGTAGAATGGCAGGCACTTGTCGGTGGATTTTGAAATAAACTGATTTAGGGCTGCCACCCTTCCTGTCAGACCTTGGACATCTTTACGTGACCTGGGTGAGGGAAGCTCGAGCAATGACCTGATCTTATCGGGGTTAGCCTCGATTCCTCTAGTGTTGACAATGAAACCCAGGAATTTTCCAGACGCGACCCCGAAAGTGCACTTCTGAGGGTTAAGCCTCATGCCGTATTCTCTTAGTATCTTGAAGCATTCTTCCAGGTCAGAAGCATGGTTATCGGCAGTCTTTGACTTGACCAGCATGTCATCAACGTACACTTCCATGTTCTTCCCGATCTGGTTGGCGAACATTCTGTTCACTAATCTCTGGTATGTAGCACCGGCGTTCTTCAGCCCGAATGGCATGACCTTGTAACAATAGACGTTAGTTGGGGTCATGAAGCTGGTGTGCTCTTGGTCCGCCGGGTTCATGGCGATCTGATTATAGCCTGAGTACGCGTCCATAAAGGACATGAGCTCGTGCCCCGCCGTGGAATCCACCAACTGGTCAATCCTTGGCAAGGGAAAACAATCTTTGGGGCAGGCTTTATTCAGGTCGGAGAAGTCGATGCAGGTCCGCCATTTCCCGTTGGGCTTTGGGACCAGCACGGGGTTGGCGACCCAAACCGGAAACTTGGCTTCAGGGATAAAGCCGCATTTCTTGAGCCGGACTACTTCCTCTTCTAAGGCCTTAGCCCGAGTTGTTCCCAGGCACCTCTGCTTCTGGGACATTGCAAGAACGATCTTATCCAAATGAAGGGTGTGCATGATGACATTTGGACTGATTCCCACCATGTCCTCGTGTGACCATGCAAACACATCCAGGTTATCCTGCAGTAATTTGATCAGCTTTGCCTTCCTCTTGCCACAGAGGTTTTTCCCGAGCTTAACCATCCGTGAAGGATTTTGTGGATCGATGTTTACTTCCTCGCGCTCTTCAATAGCTTGGAGCTCAGCTTGTCCTCGCCTATTCGGGGGTCAATATCCTCACCTAGGACGATACTTTCCCCCTTGGCGCTCTGAGGTTTTTCAATCTCAGGATTAGGCAAAGGTTCCTGAGATTCATCTTCTCCACTTTGGATGGCCATGGTTAGCTGCCCAGGTTTCGATTTTCCCTTCATGGAAATGTTGTAGCATTCCCTGGCAGCAAGCTGATCTCCACGGACCGTGCATATCCCCATGGAAGAAGGGAATTTCAGCGCGAGGTGGCGAACGGAGGTGATGGCTTCAAAAGCTATAAGTGTAGGTCGGCCCAAAATGGCATTGTACGCAGCGGGGCAGTCGATGACCACGAACTCAAGGAGTTTTGAGACTGTCCGAGGTCCCTCTCCTAAGGTGATCACCAGCTCGATCGTCCCTATAGCCGCTGATCCTTCTCCCGAGAAACCATACAGCATCATGGAGGTCGCCTTCAACTCGACGACAGTCAAACCCATCTTCTCCAGCATGGACCAAAATAGAAGGTTTACCGAGCTCCCATTATCGATCAGCACTCTCCTAACCCTCTGATTAGTGAGTTGCATTACTACGACCAGAGGGTCATTATGAGGGAACTGAACGTGGCTAGCATCTCCTTCAGTAAAAATGATTGGTTGCTGTTGACTGCGTTTTTAGCCAACGACGTGAGAACGTCAAATACGACGAACCTTCAAGAGAATGTAAACGACAACAGACGGTATAAACAAGAAAGGTAAATAACACAGAATTTTTATAGTGGTTCAGCCCCGATTGTCGGTAATAGCCTAATCCACTTAGAGTTTGATTTATAAATTTATACTCAAGATCAGATGGACTGTGCCAACTGAGTTTCTTCAGTACAGATTGTGAAAATACAAGAATTCTCTCTAATTTCAGCACTTTCTCTCTCTAGAATAGACAGACCCAATTTTCTCTCTCTAGAAAGAAGAAGCAGAAGAAGCCTCTCTCTCATCTCATAAGCTCTCTATTTATAGAGATGGGATCCTCAACTGATATCCCCTTATAATAGGGATATTTTATTATATTTATTACATTTATATTACAAATAAACATTCAAAATTTGAAATGTAACAAACTCCCCATTTGTGGGAAGAATGAGAGATTCCCGCACATGTTGTTGAAGTTGTGTCTGACTTAGTCTCCTCTAGCTAGTTGGTCCACCTCCTACTCACTACCCATGCAAGTGCTGGTTGAACATGCATGGTGGTAGGATATGCATGTTGGTAGGTCGAACGTGCATGGTGGTAGGATATGCATGGTGGTAGGTTGAACGTGCATGGTGGTAGGAGATGCACTTCTCTCCTCTAACATGCACTCTCCTCTAGCATGTCATGTTCTCCCTTGAACCAATCTCCTTGGCTTCTCCTCGGACCAAGGTGGTCCGAGGCAACCTCCTTGGCACCTCACCTTGAACAACATTGGGGCAACCTCACCTTGGACAATATTGAGGCAACCTCACCTTGGACAATATTGAGGCAACCTCACCTTGGACAACATTGAGGGAACCTCACCTTGGACAACATTGAGGCAACCTTCTTTAGCATCTCCCAAACATGTCCGATCGAACATTGTATAGACTTTCCTTATGAAAGTCTAAGTCTCCATTCTCTTGCATGAGACTCCTCCTCCTTAGCTATTTACCTTGGACACGTTCGAGCCAACACTTAGAAAACCTTGGGAGGCTTGCCTCCTACACACCCTTGGGGTCTCCTAGGACCACACCCTCCTTGGGGTCTCCTAGGACCACACCCTCCTTGGAGTCTCCTAGATGCATTCTCCTTAGCCTCCTAGGATGCATTCTCCAATTTTTGGGTATAACAGTTGCCTTTCCAATCGCTGCTGCTTTGGCAGATGCAGCTCGGGGATGAACTCTACTCCATTATGAGCCTTGAGTTCGTTGATGTACCTCTTTTGGGCACCCCTGCTCGTGCTAGCCAAATGCGGACCTCCCGAGATTGTGGATATCTCTCATCCTATCATTGGAGGAGGGACGTCTTGATCTACCCGAGACCCGGGCTGACTGACCAGGACTTCCGGAGTAGGTCAGCTTGTTGGAACTCTGTTCTGCGCATACTGAGCCAAGGGACTGGCTCTGATGAGAGTTTCGATCTCATATTTCAAATGTCTACAATCATCGATATTGTGGCCAACATCGTTGTGGAAACGAAAAAACTTGGAGGCGTCTCTCTTCCCCTTCTGGTGCTTTAACGGCTTTGGCTTCTTCCAGGGGAGGCGAACAGAGTTTGCTAGGAAGATGTTCTCCCTAGAGTGGGTGAGATCTGTATAAGTCGCGTAGACCGGCTTAAATTTTTCTACGGACTTATTCTTCTTTGGGCCGTGTAGGTTGCCCTCGCCGTTCCCCTTTCTCTTGCCTTCACCGAACTGGTTATTCTGTGTAACGCTCTGGGTCGCTGTCACGACCTCCGTTCCCACTCCAGCGGGCTGCTCAGGGACCTGGCTGGTTCCTGCAGCTGAGGCTTGGGCCCTATTTAGGAATTCCTTTACTGAGCTGACTCCCTTCCTTTGTATTTCGTTCCAGAGTCCCCCTCCAACGAGGATTCCAGTTCTCAAAGCCATGAGCTTGGAGTTGCCATCTGCGTCTCTGGCCCGAGCAGCGACGTTCGCGAACCTGCTCAGGTAAGCCTTCAAAGGCTTGTCGGGTTGTTGTCTCACGTTAGCCAGGGAGTCGACCTTGACGCGAGCAGCCTGGGAGGCTCGGAATGCTCTTTTGAAGTCAGCAGAGAAAGTTTTCCAGGAGCTGATTGACTGCTTCTTGTTCTGTTTGAACCACTGTCTGGCCGACCCAGTCAGTGTGGAGGGAAATATCAGACACCTCATCTCGGGGCCAATGTTGTGGGCCATCATCAGTGTATTGAACATACCTAGATGATCTGATTGATCTCCGTCTCCGTTGAATTTGGACAAGTGCGGCATACAGAAACCGGGCGGGTATGCCGTTGCTGCTATGCTAGGGGCGAAGAGCTCAAGCTCGTCCCCCGAATCATATTCATCTTTCTCTTTCTCCGACATGAGCTTCCTCATTAGCTCCTCCATCTGAGCCAGGCGCTCAAGGGTTTTGTCCTGATTTCCTTGGTTACTCCGGGGCTATTCAACAGCTCCGGATCCATTGTATATTTTTGGTGGGTTATTACCCCTCCTATCTTGAGATAGGTTATTTGGGACATTCCCGTCGTTACGTACCTCGGACAGGTCTCCCCCTGAGCGGGCATGGCTGGCACCTCCTACTGGGTCTCCCCTATGAGAGTTAAGGCGATCTCATAGGTCGCCCTTCGGGGTGGCTCGAGGACTTTGTGCCGAGCTTAAGCATTGACGCAGGTCTCTGCCAGAAAGGCCACTTCGGCGACTTCCGGTCCAGTAGCTCCCGTTAGAGAAGCTCAGAGCCCGCCTCTGGGGGTGAGGATCCGGGCTTCCTCTGGGCGCCCTGCTACGATGGGAAGGTCCTGCGGATGGCGGGTTTCTCCTGCTGCTCCCATAAGCTGGAATATCTCGGATAGGCCGAGGAGGAGACGGGTATCTTATCGGCGAAGGAGGATGCCTGACCGGGGATGCAATCCTGGTTCCGTCAGGGCGGATCAGGTTAGGTGGGGGCCTTTCGGCCCTGTCAACCTGCGGGCCTTGCACCTGGAGATTTGGACGAGGCGCAGGACGGCTGGCGGGGGACGGGCTGGTGCTGTGAGCCCTCCCCGGACCTCCTTCTAGAATTCCCTCGAGCCCTTCTGGGTGCGCTCGAGGCTGGTAGTGAGCTGGGAGTTGAAGTTCGGATCGAACGGCTATACTGTTGTTCGGCTCTGGGTGTTCCTTCGAAGTTTGCTTCTTGGCGGTGCAATGAGGGAGTAGAGTTGGACGTTGGAGGTCTGACCGAGCGGCTAGGCCTGGACCGATTACCCCGGCGGGACTTACGAGTCTCGCCTTACCTCTTTCCGACGTTAGCGTCGGTTGTAAGAGGGGGTAGTCGGGCCAACACCTCCTTAATCTGCTGACTAGCTTTCACCAGTTGACTCCTCAGCTGAGCATTCTCCATCTCTACCGCCGTGTAAAAGTTCGGGTTTGGATTAGGTGGCCGGGGTGCCGAACTTCCAGTGTCATCCTGGCCTATTGGCTGCTTGCCCGGCCACTGCTGAACTTCAAGGTTTTGCTCACCGGAGATGGCGGCATGATGAGCCTCCTGCCCATCATGTTGTTCCGCCTCGTTACCGTGTCTTGATCGAGTGGTCACCATAGTTGGATGTTTGCGATAGCACCAATCTGACTAGCTCTCAATGAAAGCACCAAACTGTTGACGCGGTTCTTCGCCAACAGGTAATTAAGAAAATAACAGAAAGAGATCAGTGCTTAATAATGAACCGAAATAGATGAATGATCTTAAAATGGACTGATGACACAACTACGTTTTTAGGTGGTTCAAAGGTTAAAATCCTTCTACTCCACCAGCCAATATTATTGCTATATTTCTGGTATTCTTTACAGGGTATTTTGTTACACAATATAATCAAACCCTTTGCACCTCCTAGGGTCTCCATATTTATAGGAGAGGGCGCCTGGGAGTTGGTAAGGGGGATCATCCTGTGACCCTCTTACCCATCATATCACTTCTGTGACATTCATGATTAATTCCTAAAACCTGACAAATGAAGTGTGGTCTAATCAATAGGTAAGGGGGATAGTGGGTTGCACGGCCCAACCTAGTCGTGGGTGCCTGAATACACACGTTCATGCTGCGTGTCTGAGAATTCAGGGATATATCAGACACGTGATGTCTGATATATGCACGTTTACATTGCGTGGTTGACTTTATAAGGGGTCACGGCTTCCATCTCAAGCTCGTGCCCCGAGCTGGACGCCTTCCTGACCTGCGGTCTTTATCTTCCTATCTCAGCCCTTAAATAATCTTGGCGAACCTTTGGTTACCTCAAGCTAAAGAGGTAGGACCTGACAACAGCATCTCCGGTCAGGTGGTATCCACGTTGCTGATATAATTAGGCCATATCTCAGCTCGCTAATAGCCCATAGAAAATCAAGGCGTACAGACATTATAAGTGCTTAATTTTACAAAAGAATATTAGTATGATTTAAACTAGTATAGTTGAGTGGTATGCTAGAATTCAAAGTTTATTCGTTTTGAATGTATCAATGTGTAATTTATAATCTTACATTATAATTGTATGTTGTGTTATAAACTAAATTTAATTATTGTAATAAAATTAATAATAATAAAAAAATGTTAGTATTTATTTAAATTATTAAAAATGATATGTTGTTGTTGCTACTTAGAGGTCGTGATTGGATAGTTGTAGACAATGTGAATCATCGACAAATTTGGGACATTAAGGACAATTCTGATGAGGTTAATGATGTTGTTGATGTTATACATGAAACAAGCTCATCAAATTTTGTGTTGATTGTGGACCTTGGAGAGTTGATTATGCAATCTCAGCAACCTATTGTATGTGTTGGCACTGATGGAGAGGGTGACGACGACGAAGGTGATATGCCAAAACATGAGGAAGTCGCAGATGCAAAGGATGAATTTCTAGTTGAGCTTTGTAAACCATTGGATCTAGAGCTTGATCCTGTGATGAACAAAGTGGTTGGCCTGGAGGACCAAGCTCTTGTTCGCATGTTGGGCACTCAAGTTACAATGTTGTGTTTGGGACATTACTTGGATTTTGTTGATTTACCTCAATAGTTTAAGGATTAAGTAGTTTATTGGATGAGGGTAAAAAATTACAAATCTTATGCTCTATATTATTTATTGGCATTATTTACAAACTCATCTAATTTTTTTTTCTTAATGCAGTATTATTATAATACAGACGGCCATCCACAACCTGAGTCAGTTCTGGCAACTGTCTATAAGAAGATGGGGGAAAGATATCGTGCGAGAAAGACCATCAGACATAGACACTTCAAAAATCATTACGCAGGACCAGAATATTGGGAGAATGTCCTCTCTAAGCCACCTGACCATTGCACTAAAGAAAGATGGAAGGATATTTGTGAGTTATTTTTTAGTAAAAGAGTTTTGGCTCGCTCCACCAAAAACCAAGCAAACAAAAAACAAATGAAGTATGTAACAACGCAAGGCACAAAATCATTGGCATCTAAGCGTCACGAATATGTAAGTTAAGGTGTTAATTTACTTTTACAAAATAACACGTTCTAAAACACTTTGTTTACATTTGTATAGGAGCACCCAGATGCACATGTTGTTGATACTTGGAGGGATGTTCATATGAAAAAATCGACAAAAACTTTTTTCAACGTGGCAACCCAACAAGATTATGTAAGTGAATATTATTTTGTTTTCATATTAAATTTTTTTTCTTACTTTTGTGTTTCTAATGTTTTCTTTATATAGGAAAAAATGGCGATGGAGCTTGAGAGGTCACAGCTTGATAGACAGTCTCAACATTAGAGTGAGGGGTCTGGTACTGAATTTGGCATTGATTCATCCCTAGTCAATCAATACGAGAAACAAAGTAAAGTGCTCGGGGAAAGATCTGACTACCACAGAGGATTGGGTTATAGGATGAAAGGGAAAGGAAGAAAGTCAATCTTCAGCTCTACAAATAAAACTCAGTCCCAAGCACATATTGATCCTACGCCTCATGAAGATATGAATACTATGACTCTGATGATAAAGACAATGCGTGAGACAATTCAGATGATGACACCTCAGCAACCAAGTAATTTTTATAACTCACGGTTTGACAGCTTTCTGCAAAGGTATTTGCCAACACAATCTGAAGGTGGTATGTCCTTTTAGATTAACAATGTCCATCTTGACCTTCATACACCGCCACAGCAACAGTACCAGCCTCCTCCACAGTATTTGCCATATATGTCGTCGCAACAACCTTCGTAGTATCAAAATCAGTACATGTTTGGACGCTCTTCCCAATCTCCTCCACTCTATTTTAACTTTACCGACTTTCAAGGAGGATCGATGCAGCATCCGCAACCTAATCTTAGGTATGGTGAGGTTGGAGGTTTTTCGCAGCAGCAACCATTTTCTATATATGGTGAACTTGGGGGTTCCTCACAGCAACGACTATTTTTTAGATATAATGAGTTTGGGGGCGGGTCACAACAACAGAAGCAACATTTTTTATCCACCTAGATACACCCACAGCCTCGGGATCAGTTTGGGGACCTCACACTTGGACGATCTTCCTAGTAGCCTTATATTTCTTCACCGCCACAGACACAGCCAGCGCCACAATAGAATGTTGAAGCGAGGATACTTACCAAATTAACCTTAATGATTATATTTAGTTGTTAGTTTATGTATTTTGATTAAATTAACAGGGTAATTATTTATTATGACAACAACAGTATTAGTTAGTTTGATAAATGTTAAATTATATATTAATTTTAATGTTAGTTATGTTTAAATTAATTATTTGGTTATTTTATTCAAATTTATTATGAATTAGTTTTAAAAATATTTGAATTTAATGAATATTAATTTATTTTAAATTAATATTAAAAAGAATAATAAAAAAATAAAAAAATTATTAGCGGCGGACCCCGTGGCTAATAGTCACCGCTAATTAGTATTATGAATCAGTTCTGACATTATTAGCGACAAATCTTACCATTGCTAATGCCCTTTAATGTTGTAGCGAATTGTTATTTTTGAAAATTTGAGTAACTATTTTTGGAAGCTATTCTTTCCAAACAACCACTAAAATTTCTTTTCCAGTTGTATTCTTGAATCTCTGAAGTATGTGGGAGTGTCTAGAGCTACATGAAAGAAAAACTATCTGATGCTTAAGTCAGATGAGTATTTAGTCAAGCAGAGTAAATGAAAGTAAAGTTTTTGATTATGTCAAACATGTATCGTGTAGAACTATTTATAAAGCATAGAGAAATAACATAATTGGAGAAAATTCCCTATGATTGGTCCTTAGCTAACAAACTTTCCCACTCATTTTACCTTCTTTTTTTTAAAAAATTTAAGCAAGAAAGACTCAACAATGTTAGAATATGCGGCTTCCAATTTTCCCCTTCTCCGGATGCTTTGTTTGATGATGTGTTGCTTTTGGCGAATTCATTTTATCGAAACGTTGCGCATCAAGTTTGTATATTTTTAGAAATTAGGCTAGGGCGAATTTTTTGGACCCAACACATATTGAAGTATAATTAGTTTCTAGGTTCCAACCCCCATATTTTGGAAAATTCTACCACTAAAATATTAATAGATTAGTACATATAGACATGTATATACATATTCTTTTAAGAGTGATTAGTGAAATAAGCCATTTTATAATAGGATTTTTTTTCATATACCTAAAATAATAAATAATTACAAAAATACATGCCCTAAATATAAATACAAAAAAAATACTGGAAAATATAAAATAACTACACAAATATAAAATTTTTAAATCATAATTAAAAAAACTATCAAGGTTACCTTTTGTTGCTTTTATAACTATTTAAGATACTTATTGATTGTCTTTTAAAACATGATTTTGAGTTGCAAAATAGTTACAAAAAGATGGTTTCCTTTTGGTTACCTTAAAAACTATTTAAGATGTCAATTTGTTAGCTTTTAAAATACGACTTAGTTTTTAGGATATTTTTGGTAACTTATTTAATTTTCTGATGCAGAAGATATTTTTTGGTTACCTAAAATCTTATTTTAAAATACCTATCAAAGTAACTTTTGAATAGAAAATAACAAGAAACTTCTTGGTAACCCATTAGGTTTGTTACTTTAAGATTGTATTTATGTTTCAATTTTAATATAAATCTGGTTAAAATCTAGCTTACTTAAGATACTATATAGTAACTTTAAAATAAAAATAAAAACACACTTTTAGTAACTCATTAGATTGGTTGTTTTTAAATTAAACTTATGTTTGAATCGTAATTGGTTAACCAAATAGAAAATTTGAAGCATAACAATTCCAGCACAAAAACCTAACCCATCAAATATTTTCTCCAACAACGATGAGAAACCTATCATTGTCGTTCGTACCCCTCTTGAGTCTAAACAATCATTGATGGCGTCAAAGAACACTTCTAAAGTGACAAATATGTACCCATAAACTCATCGGAGAACTATGATTATGAAAGGCCAATGGGTTGTTTGGTTTTGTTCCTCTTAAAGAACTTGTTCCAATGGTACCACCCTTCAACCTTGGAGTGGTTGGAAAAATCAGTCAAACCTAGGATGAAGCCACCTTTGAGTAGTGTGTGCACTGCCAAACGTCACCAAGAAAGCTTTGGGCAGTAAGGTTATCACCAAACTCTCTTCCACAATGACTTGGACATGTAGCAGTTAGAGGTTTGTTGGTCGGTGTTGGGCATCTAACAGTAACTTGCTATTATTATTATTATTATATATAAAAAAGGGGGGAAAGCAGGGCTAGGTGTAAATATTTCTTTATACCACATTACAAAATGGCCTTTCACACAGAATATCGACAATTCTCACAAAGTATCAATTGTGTTTGGATGCCATTTTGCAAAGAATTATAAAAATGGGCTATTATGCAAAGTGACTTAAAAAAAAATATTTGTTTGCTAAACAAGCCATTCTTTAATCTCTATATCTCTTTCAAAGTCTTAACTACATCTATGTCAATACCAAATGTTCAAAATCAAAATCTAAAATCAAACAAAATCACAAAAAATATATATATATAATTCTGTAAACGAATAAATTAAAAGAGTGCTTGCCAAAATAACTTTTTTTATATAGTCCTTTTCACAATTGCCTATTGCTTATAATTCTTTGCAAAATAGTCTTCCAAACGCACTTGTTGTAACGCCCTACTAATTCAGGACTGTTACACCGTGTATTTAAAATAGTGCTTAACTCGTTATGCGAGTTATTTGGACTCAAAAGTGTAATTAAAATTAATTAACGGTTAAAATGATAAAAAAATTTATCAAAAGCTATAAACTTTTCCATTAAAACTTAAAGATTTACAATGGATCCCAAAAAGAGTTTAAACAAAATGTTATTCACTGTTCTAAAAAATAGTTAACCAAAGCGACGAAATTGGACTTTTACCTTAAGTCCCTCGGATATCCTGACCCTGACAGTCGAGGAGGCTAAACATTTATGCCCCACTCCAAAGCCCTCCAACTCATGGCTAGTCGACTTTCCCTTTCCCTTACCTGCCATAGAGCACCCGTGAGCCAAGGCCCAACAAGAAAACTGAACAAGATATAATAAACATCATATTAATCATAAACGACAACTAGTATGCTTTACAAGTTATAAACATATTCTATTCAAACTCGTAGACAATTTATACAGCTTATGTCGAGCAAGGCGCATCACTATAGCACCAAGCTTACAACCTCAGCCGAGCAAGTGTGTACAACACTCCCACAGTGACCCTGCAATCACGACCTACATTCCGCATGATTATCACCAAATATGGCCCAAGCCGGTCAATCACAGAAAATTCAATACAATTTATCCAAACAAATACAATTATGCAAAAAAGGGTACTCAACCCTAAACAGATTCAATAGATGATTATAACCGCGTTCACACATCATGGTTGATGCCCTACTCTACGCGCATGTGCCAGTTTTCTTACCTCGAATCCCATGCCGAAAGTGAAACGACCTCGAGCGCGATCCTCTCCCGAGCTTCTCAGAAATCCTAGTCACAACATTAATGATACACTCATTAGGAACTAAATGCAAATGTGGTCTTAAGTACCAAACACTAGCTCTCGAGACCTTTAATTCCATTCAACAAGGTAATGGAATCATCCCCCGAGCCCCCAAGTGGGTTCCTAAATCAGAACCTAAAAACCCCAAGCTAATCTCCCAAAATTCAAAAAAATAGGGTTTCAGGGCACTTGGCCTGTCATGCTTGCCCATGGACGCATCATAAATTTTGGGCTTTCTAGGGCACTAGCGCGGTTGCACCAAGCTTCAGGCACAGTTGCACTAGTAGCCTGAAAACCCAAATCGTGCCTAGAAATCGAGTTCTTCCCCTATAATTTCAAAATATCAAAAATCGTCAAATCTGACCCAAACTTATGCCAGCCCCAGAATTTATGCACTAAAATAAGCATAACATTTCATATACCTCCTATAACATCACTCCATCATCAAATTCCAAGTTTAAAAAATTTACAAATTTTAGGTTCTAAAGTTCCATTTTTCCCAATTCTGACAATCAACTTAATTTATGGTTTTCAGTGGGAATTCAAGTTCTAAATCAGTTTCTCAACACCTTTCTACCATCAACTTATACCTCTAAATAGCCTAGGGTCCTTAGTTTCGAAAATTAGACCAAGCCCCAAGATTTTCATGCAATAACAATCAAAGGAAAGAAAGAAGAACAAGAGGAAAGAACCATACCTCTTGCTGTGATTTTTGGTTCTCCAAGAAATAGCAGTGCTATTCTAGCACCTGCAATCCCCTTCCAAGTTGCTTGAATTCTCTCTTACCATACCTTTTGCTGTGATTTTTGGTTCTCCAAGAAAGAGCAGTACTATTCTAGCACATGCAATCCCCTTCCAAGTTGCTTGAATGCTCTCTTAATATCCCTAAGTTTTGAAGAAAAATTACACTTGCTTTTAACCTAGAGTGCTATGGTGTTTTGGAGAAGCTTGAAGAGGGAACTAGAAGAAGTAAGAGAGAAAGGACACATGAAGGTGCCCAAGGTTATCAACACTTAGCCATTTTTCTAATATTAGGATCAAAAGACCATTATATCCCTCCCATTAATTAACCCTTTAACAAACCTCAATGGCATTTTAGTTATTTGCCTTAAAATTCTAATTTCACCTTTAATCTCCAAATTATCACTAATATCCATCACACATAATTATTCCACCAATTAATTTATTCTACCAGAAATTCTCAAAAATATGAAAATTCCCAAAATAACCCTAGGCTCGACCCGAGCATGGTATTTGTCTTCGTTGTGACTTTTTCACTAAAACTGCTTGAAAGCATCCACTAATGTCGAAAATAACACATATCCACATAATAATGTGCTTACAATGCACATAGCACATTATATTCACAATTATACCATCAATGGGTCAAAATTATGAAAATGTTCATTTCTACCAAGAGCGAGTCTTTAAGCACATGTAATACACATAATCATGCATACTCAATTATATAATAATATAATTTACATAAATATCCCTCGTGCCCTCCCGACATGTTATCTAAGGTATTAAACCTTATTAAGAGTTTTGAGACGCTACACTTGACATACGGTTGAAAATTTTCAACACCCTACTCGAAGACCATTTTGAAAAAATTTATCAAAAGAAAGTTAATTTGGAAAGTGACATTTCAAAAGTGTCTATTTTCATTCATTCCTCTTAATTAAAATCTAAATTTTAATCTTGATTTTTAAAAAGAGAATATATATTATTTTTGTTTTGTCATTTTATTTAATTTTATATTTTAAATTTGAATATTTGAGATTAATATAACTTAAATTAATTTTTATTCTAGTTTCTTTTTTTTATAATTCTTTGCAAAATAGTCTTCTAGACACACTTGACATACTATCGAAAATTTTCAACACCCTATATGGAGACCATTTTGCAAAACATTATCAAAAGAAAGTCATTTTGCAAAGAGACATTTCAAAAGTGTCTATTTTCACTCATTCCTCTTAATTAAAATCTAAAATTTTAATTTGAGTTTTAGTTAGAGAATATATACTATTTTTGTTTTGTCATTTTATTTAATTTTATATTTTATATTTGAATATTTGAGATTAATATAACTTAAATTAATTTTTAGTCTAGTTTCTTTTTAT
Organism: Humulus lupulus; assembly: GCF_963169125.1. NCBI lineage: Eukaryota > Viridiplantae > Streptophyta > Magnoliopsida > Rosales > Cannabaceae > Humulus > Humulus lupulus. The sequence continues at coordinate 204,772,448 of NC_084802.1, forward strand.
TAACCATATTTCGAGCTAAAGAAAATGAACACATTGACTACAATGCAGGCTAGTCGAACCCAATTGAGTGACCTGCTCGGATCACTTATGTGAAGATTGGCTTGGGCAATTCTCACATGATTCTTAACAACTAGGAAAGCACCTATTTAAAGAAACCAATATTTGTGGAAAGTTCTTTAAGCTAAGGGTTAACATTTGACTCAAAAATTTTGAAAACCCACCCACCCCATACCCGCAAAACCCATCAAAATCGGGTCTAATCTGATACGAATCTGAAATATGTCGGATTGGGTCCAAGTTTGTCCATGCTCAAATAATCAGGTTTGGGAAAACTGATTATTTTCGAAGATAAACAAAACCCTAATTTACCTGAACTCCTCCCTTTCTCTCTCCGTTCTCTTCTCTCTCTCCCTCCCCATGCACACACACAGGACGTGTAACGCCCTACTACCTTAGAGTCGTTACTAAGTGAGTTTAAAATGTGCAATTAGCTCGCTAAACGAGGTTTTAATAATAAAAGTGTGATTAAATAGAAATCTAGGCTGTAATCTTTGAAAATCCCTTAATTCATTGAAAATTTCAAGTGTCTTACATTTGGGGTCCCAAAACATGGTTTATAAAATATTTACAACTCAAAATAAGTTTATAAGTAATTAGCCATCAAAATTAGGGTTTATACAGCCATTTCTCAAAAATACCCCCAACCAAAGCAGTCGGGCAGGCCAAACATGTACGCGCCGCCCCCACGCTCTCTGTACTCATGGCTGGTTGACTTTCTCTTTGCCTTTACCTGCAACACAGAGCACCCGTGAGCCGAAGCCCAGCAAGAAAACTTATACAGCACATAACATATGCATATCATACAATCACTATAGCAAATAACTCACAGTTAATCAGATAGTCCATAAGATTTAAACACATATACAGCTATGTCGTCCCAGAAGCGTTACCAAAGCCTGGGTTCTCGGTCCACACCGTAAGGATATCCCATGTATCCATTGGGGTCTCACCCTAACCATAAGCACTCCATGTGCTAAGTGATATTCCCGGCCCCACTGCCGTTCTCGGCCCCTCGCCATTCTCGGCTCCTTTGCTGTTCATGCTACTATATCCACACATATAGCATACTTAAACATCATTCAAGCATATAATAATTCAATCAAAGCTATACCCTATCAATAATGTAATCTAGGGCCATGTCTTGCAACAACACTATGGGCCCAAGCCCTGCTCTACGGGTGCTACAGTTTTCTTACCTGTATCCCGAGCTTCACAATGCACCAAAGTCACGAGCACGATCCTCTATCCCGAGCCTCTCTGAAGACCTAGTCACAACACATATAAAACATCCTTTAATATTAACCAATCCAAAACTACTTCCCGGGACCAATCCCACACTCTCGGAATCCCCAAATTCCTAAAACAATGCATCGGAAACATCCCTCGAGCCCCCGGAGCAAAAGCCCAAAAATGCAAAATTCCTTGTTCTGAAAATAGCCTAGCGCCGCGGCGCCCATCAAGTCAGAGAGTACCCCCAGCCCTGAAGCAGCCTCGCGCCGCGCCGCCAAAGAACAGGGCCACGACGCCCCTTCGCGTACCCAAAATTCTGGGTTTTCTCCTGCGTTTTTCCCCAGCCAAAACACTTCCAATTCAAACCAAACACTTACCTAAACCCCAAAACCAATTTAAAACCACAAATAAACCATCTAACAACCTGTAAACACCATCCACAAGTATAAACACGTAATCACCTCCATAAATCACACTTTGATTCCAAATCTCAGTAGTTTAAACCAGCAAGTTAGAAACTTAGACCAAAGCCTACAAAAACCTAAACCAAGCTTCAAATTCCTTAAACCACAACAGAAGTAAACCTCATAATTGCACAGAATCCTTACCTCAAGTGAAGAATTCAACCTTAAGATCCCTTGATTCTAGCTTCAAGCTACTTCCCCCTTGATTATCCAAATTGAATTTTCCAAACCAAACCAGCCATATTTCTTTTAAATTCCCACACTTAATCTCTGAAAATCAAACTTAAATTTAAACAAGAACAGAGCATAACTCTTACCTCTGAATAATCCTAGCTTAAACTTGATTTTGGTTGCCTTAAACCCCTTGAATTTCCTCCTAGGTTTCAAATTTCAGCTCTCCTTCTTGTTTCCCTTTCATTCTAGCTTTTTCTTCAAATTTCAGCATAAACCAATATGACCAAGTGTAATACGTAATTCACCCTTTCCTTCAGCTGAAGTTTATCTAACCCTTGCCAAATGACCACTCTACCCCTCATGGTAATCCCTTCTAACTAAACCTCAAAGGCATTTTTGTCATTTCACCTTTCTTACAATTCTACCATTTTCCCATCTGAACTTGTTAGTCTTAATAACTTCCAATGGTTACTCAAGTTACTCAATTACCATTAACCATTAACCACTAATTCTCAAATTTACCAAAATTCCCAAAATACCCCTAGGCTCCTCCCGAGCCGGGTATTAAAATCCCGTTATGACTTTTAAGTTAACTAGCTCCCTAAGACCGTCTCGACACGTGCATCACATTAATATCACCACACTCACGTGGTACAAATCACATAATACAAATATCACATTTATGCCCTCAGCGGGCTAAAATTACCAATTTACCCCTAACATATAAACGGAGCCCACATGCATATTTATACCACCTAAACATACATTTTAATCACATACTCATCCAAATTCACATATATTATCATGTTAATTCACTTATTGCCCTCCAGACACGCTAATCAAGGTCCTAAACCTTATTACCAACTTTGGGTGTTACAGGACGCCTATCTCTCCCCCGAGCCTGACTCTTCCGCCCTGCCCCTTTCTCTCACTCACATTGTAGGCCCTAATACACCAGACCACCAACGACACTGAGGACCCAGTCGCCTCAGTCACACCACAGTGGCACCACCTTCTCGGTTTCTCTCTCGGATCTCTCTCATACTCAAAGAGGTAAGAACACCCTTTCTTTCTTTAATCTCTCCCTCTATCTTTCTCTCTCTATACATGTGTGTATGTGTGTATATGTATGAATATATATACATTTGTGTTTGTTTATTTGTCTAGGGCTCTCGGCTTTCGAATCTCTCTGGCACTCAAAAAATCAAATATTACTACAAATAATGGCATTTTTTTAAAAAAAAATGTATTGGACTAGGCGCATTCTAAGCCCAAAACCCAAAATCTAGCACCGTCCCACCTAAATGCCGATTGCACTCACCCGCACCCGCCCGCAACACCTGATCCTAAACCCGAGCAATATCCGAGTAACAATCGGATAGGTTTGGTATGTATTTTCCAAACCCAAAACCCGCAAAACCTGCCTAATGTCCACCCCTGCTTTAAGCACATTAATTGCCTCAGCTTGCGGAAATCTTGAACAGGTGACCGAATATCCTTACAAAGGAATTGTCCTAATTTTATTCCATATTTAATTTATATAAATATTATGTAGAATTAAACAAGAGTAATGTGCCTTGAATGAGTTAACCTCAATCTAAGGGAAGTTACCCCATTTAGTGAGATTCTAGCCTATAAATAGGTAAAAGCCATATGCTCAAGAAGGGACTACATCTAATTCAATCCTAAGTGAAATTGTTTTCAAAATTTGTACTTTAAAAAACTTACAAAAAAAACTCAGTGAAACATTCTCTGTTTCTTAAGAGCTTAGTAAAATAATAACACTTGTGGACATGAGATTTATTCATATGTGAACAATGTAAAATCCTTTTTTGTTCTTTATTTGTACTTTATAAATAAATAATTTTTAACATGTGGGTTTTTTTTTTCATTTTATTACTGTTGCTATAAGTATTCTAATTTCTAATACTGCACAACTATTTTTAAATTGAGCCCAATCGTATGGTCCCTTAGTACAATATCATAGTCGTTCTCGTTTCAACCTTAAAAAATTTCAGCGGACCAAATAGCATCACTCTACTGATAAAGTTATACTTATTCTCCAAGTCAAAATTAAATCAATGATTGTGAGATAAGACCATTCATAATGGTCGTTTCTTTATCATATTTTTAAAATAAATCACAAAATTTTATTTTTTTCTGCTTTTCATAATATTATATACAATATATCATATATCAACTTATTTATTATTATTATTATTATTTGAGATGTACATCCTGGTAAGCTCTTGAGCTTTATAAAAAAAAACTTTTTTTTCATATCATTTAACTGCTATATTTTCAATCTTTTTTTTTTTCATTTCAAATGTGAAGGAATGAGAAAACTTAAGAATAAAGAGGAAAGAAAAATTAATTAAACTTTTATGAAATTTCGTTTTCTAAGATTACCAAGTGAATTTAACAAACAATTTAATTAATGCGGAATAGTTAAACAATTGTTTGAACAAATATTCTAATGTATCAAGACAGATTGTTGATGAATCAGAATATATAAACAGAAAGTAAATAAACAAAAAGTAACGTGACACATGAAGTTTTTTACGTGATTCGGAAAACCTAGTCCACAGGGCCACACCCAGAGATAAAATCAATTAGTAAAGTGTAACACCCTGGATAGCCAAGACCGTTACATTGTGTGTTTATAAAGATGCAAGACTTGTTAATCAAGTCATTTAATTAGAAACGTGTTACTGAAACTATAGTTGAACTAAGGTTAAAAGATTTTGGTCACAAAAATTACATTCCATAAAATTAAACATTTTGAACATGGGATCCCAAAAGTAATAACATTTAAAAGACAGTTTACAAAAGCTCAGGATATAAGAAGAGCTATAGGCCACTCTAAGGGCAAAACAAACATTTAGGCTTTTCCCGTCCTGTACCACTCCTTGGCCGTGGCGGCCGATCAGCTGACTATGTACATTCAGCCCCAAAGCTCTCCAACTCAGGATTGGTCCACATTGCCCTTGCCTTTACCTGCACCACATAGCACCCGTGAGCCAAGGTCCAGCAAGAAACCAGATAATAGAGCATAGCCATTAAGCAATCAATTTACAAATCAACAGCTAAACAACCCATAAAGCATAAATATATACTCATCAATCCATAATATTCACATAATCAAGCATTCCGCATATCAAGCTCATCAATAAACATTAATAATAAATTCACATATTAAATAGGGTCGACGCCCTTAGGTCGCACCCCCTATTTATCCCACTAACTTCGGCCCGCTTAAACCGAGTTCAGTGAATATTAAGTTGTCCTCAGCTACCAGTGGCCAAGTCACACTCTGTGCGCAAATATTGATTCCAACACTCTTAGGTCGTTTATCACATGCCCCATGGCATAATATCATCTATGACATCATACAGATATAGGGAGCTCTTAGTCCCATCATTAACACATAACCGAGTGCAGTTTCTTACCTTTGATTCCGCAAGCTTTGTTCAATGAAATCAACTCTCAAGCACGATCCCGTTCGAGCCCTAGCATACTCCTAGTCACCGCCACAAATTAGAACCATACCAAACTTCAATTCCAAAACCTAGCCTCGGGACCAATCCCGAGCCCTCGGGAAGCCCTAATTCCACCAAATGGGGTGGTGGAATCAAACCCCGAGCCCCCGGGCAAAAACCCTAAGAAATAACCCAAAAATCCTCTTATGGAGACAGGGTAGCAATACAGCGCCATAAAGAGGGCATTATAGCGCTACAAACAGAGCCAAAAAGCTCTCTGACCACAAGGCTTAGCGCTGTAGCGCCCAATGACTAGCGCTGTAGCGCTAGTCACAGCACAACCAAACACCAAAATTCTTCATTCGATTTTCCTTGAACCAAACCTTTCCAAAACTCATCCAAACCTCAACCATACCCCAAAACAAGCCTACCAACATCTATAACTCACCCCATGTGACACAACCATACCAAACTCAACCACATGCACCCCAAAATAAAGAAACCACCATGATTGCTCTTGAAACTCAAAAACTCAACAGAACATCAGAAACTTCAGAACTTTAAAGCCAGAATTTCATACCTTCAATGGTGAATTTCAACCTAGGTTATCTTCCACACCTCGTCAGCTTTCAACTCCTTAAATCCTCAGGCTTAACTCCCTAAAATTCCCATCAAAACTCAGCTTAGAAAACCATTTCAACATCAAAACCAGAAACTAAAGAAAACCTTGAAACTTACCTCAATTGGGTGAATAACCTTTGCTAATCCTCATGCTTAATCAAAGACCCTAACTCCAAGCTCTAGCCCAAGCTCTCCCTGAGTTACAGCTCCAGAAAATCCTCAAGAAATGAAGAAGAATAGCCAACCGAGTGAGAGAGAAGGGTTAGCTCCAAGTGTTATGTTTTTCTTTCCTTCCTTCCTTCTTCTTTTATTCTTTTCTTTTTCAGCTTCCTTTAGTTTCTAAACATTCCACTAAGGGTAAAAAGGCAGAGTAATACTTATCCCTTATTAAGCCAAATGACCACATTGCCCTCCCAATAATAACTAAACCTTTAAATCATTCTAAGGGCATTTTGGTCATTGCTCCCAATTCTCGCTAATTCCTTGAGTGTCTTTAATAATTACCACCTTCCTCCCGGCACCTATCTAATTACCAATTATTTTCCTCAATAACAAATAATCTCCAATATATTCTCTAAATTCCCATAAATACCCCTAGACTCACCCCGAGCCGGGTAGAAATCCCCGCCGTGACTTTTCTGCTAAACTGCTCACTAGGATCACCTTGAGTCACAAGCTGCAGATATATCCACATAATAATGTGGTCTCAACAATTTATCACAAATATTTACATTTATGCCCTCAACGAGCCAAAATTACAAATATGCCCTTATAACCTAATCAGGGCCTACATGCATACTAATACGCATAGTCATGCATCACATATATCCAAATAATCATATAAGCATGCTTATCACATAATCATGCATTTTCACCATTAATTCACATAACTTCCAATTGTGCCCTCCCGACACACTAATCAAGGCCCTTAAACCTTATTAGTAATTTTGGGTTGATACATTAAGTCTCAATAATACAATAAGCAATTGACTTATACAAGTTTAGACTCCCTCTAAATCCTTGTCGCAACCTTGAAGTACTCCACTTTAATAATCTGATTTTTATAAACACCAAGAACACGAAATCCCTTCTGAACTTCATGAGTGCTCGCTTCCTCCCGAAGTGAGTCTTATGGAAATCTTCTCCCAAAGATTGTGTGTCACGTTCACAAACTTCATGACTTGTTTAAGAATAAACAACACAAAGAAAAACAAACAAACAAACAAACAAAGAGATAGTTGAACAAAGACTACTCTTTACATATAAAAGATCTATTCAAAGCATGAAACATTAGGAGGGTAAAGAGATGAGATTAGTTGCTGCTTAGGTCTGTATTTATAGAGCTTAGGAAACCCTAAGCCAACCAATCTCGTTTATGGTCCCAATTAGACCAAATTAGGAAGTTACTAAAAATAGCTTCCAATTACATTAACTGTAGGATTTTTGAGATGAGACAGAGAATCATTTTGTAGCATCAGGAAAATGGATGAACCTGGACTTAAATCCCAACCAAGTTCATTTCAAAATTTCCTTTCTTGGGCACAAAACATCATTCAGTTTCCTCTTTTTAAAACAAATAAAATCAAGAAAAATATGCAGAGAATAATTCTATAAAACACATACTTCTTATAGACAAGGTTGCCATAAATATATTAGAAAACTCGACTATAGATAAAATGCACTTGATAAAGAATTTATTCTTACCAAAAGGAGACACAATCCACTTACTTACCCAATATATAATTTCGAAAAATACTAATTAAATAGTAAAATATATTTATTAAAAAGGTTTAGCCAAAATAGGATTTTACAATCCCCCCATTTGGAAACTTTTTAGACAAAACATATTTTATCAATAAGAGCTCAAAAACCTGCAGTAAACACTTTGTTAGAAAGAAAGAATTAAGTTCCTAAGAACTCCCCCTGCAAGCAAACATACTAACAAAGATAAAAAAAAATATGTCAACTTTTTGGAAAAAAATTTTTAACAAGACATACCACACAACTCCCCCTGAAAATAGAGTCCAGAGTTGTACACAGACACATAAAAATAGTACCAAACTCAAACTCAGTTGGTAAACTACTCCCCCTTTTTGTCTATCAAGGTGTCAAAGTAACGAAAAAAAGCAAAAGACAAGAGACTTGGTTCTTTGGACACATTTAACTAAACATGATAGAAAATAAAACAAGATAAAAAATTGAACACCCTTGGATATGGCAGACAGCTGAGCAAGGATTGCTTGTTGGGTGGACTCCATGGTTCCAAGGCAATTATTAACCAGCACTACATCATCTTTGACAACGAGAATGCCTGACGTCTCAAGAATAATACCAGATGAAGTAGAAGAACTAGAAGCATCGACAGAGGGCTTCAGAGTACCGACGGTCTTAGTTCGAACCATTGATTCATGCACACTAAAAAGCATAAGAAAGAAAAAACAGTAGAGAAGAACCAAGGAGAAGGAACCAAAAAAATGATAAAGTGAGTAAATGGGAGAGTCATCGTGGGAATGTGAGGACCAACTTGAGGTTATAGGCACAAAATGGGTAGTTACCCGATTTTTGACTATGAGAAAAAAATGAAAGTTTTGTCTTAATTATGACCAAACCAAAAAAGGCAACCAAATATTTTTTTCAAGAGTCCTTTTTCTCACACAAACACAATTAATATTCAAAAAAATCTTAACTTTAGAGAGAATTTTGACAAAAATAATACTTAATCAATTGGAAAAAAATAAATTTAAGCAAGATTTTCAAACCCCACACAATTCATTCGGTTTTCTTCCCCCCTTATTTTTTTTTATATTCTCATTTTTTTAATTTTTTTTATTATTGTATGACCATAACCTTTCCTTTTGCTACAAAAAAAAAAATTCAAAACCTAAAAAAAATTACCAAATGATCAAAAATTAAATGACTCATAATGTTTGAAAAATTATTTGATCTATGTAACATGCTTGAGAGTGTTGGAATAAAAATAAATTTTTCGAGAGCACAAAATATTTTTTAGGAAAAACATTATCACAAAGGATGAGACTTACAATTTTTACTTTTTCTTCATTCAAAACAAGTATTAGTGTGTGAAGTGTAAAAATAGGGTCATTGCCCATGTTGGAAATTTTGGTATTTTTCTGTAGTACCCAATGGAGATGTTGTCACACTACACCTGTGGTAGCCCTTTTGAATGGTAGCATATCCTCTACATAGCTCTAATTATACAGGCCCAACTTACTCAAAGTTGTCTTTCACACATTGATATAGGTAACTCTATTCTTTTAGAGGAACCTGAAACTGAAGAAATTCTGTTAATTTTGCTCAAGACACTCTTAGTAAGTGTTTTTCCCAAAAATATATCATGAAGAAATTTCTCTTTCGAAACCAACATACTTAGCATGACATATATAAAAAAAATAATTAATCTAAAAGAAGTACTCACAATATTTTTTTAATAAGTTTGAAAATCATTTAAACATGTATACAATTATTTAATTAGCGGCTAGGGAAAAATTAGTCAAGAACAAAACAAAAATTACATGCTACAAATCCCCCAAGAATTTCGTGAAGGAATCAAACCGAACAGAATCTAAGGACTTTGTGAAAATATCAACAATTTGCTTGTCAGTCTCAATGTATTCCAAGATTAGTGTTTTATTCTCAACAAGCTCTCTAATAAAATGGTGCCTAATATCAATATGTTTTGTGCGTGAGTGCTGAACTAGATTTTTAGAAATACTTGTTGCATTGGTGTTGTCACAAAAAAACAGTTAAAGTATCCAATTCAAACTCATAGTTAGTCATTATTTGTTTCATCCACAACAGTTGAGTACAACAACTATCAGCATCATTGTACTCGGCCTTAGTAGTAGATAATAAAATGGAATATTTATTTTTGTTGTGCCACGACACCAAGTTGTTTCCCAGATAGAAACATCCTCCATTTGTCCTGTCATCATGTTCTGGCATAACTTTAATCCAAGACTCATCAGTTATAGCTTCTTTCACATTTTTTGGTTCAAGTGAAGTGGTAAAACACACATATTGGACAAGATTTACATACCTTTTTCCTTGTGACCATGCTTTCTTCTAAATCTCCCAGAATAAGATCAGCTGGATGGTTCTTTTTAACCCTGGCTGAAGGTTCTCTCTAAATTGGATCAGTGATAATTTTAGGCATTTCGTCTCTATCTATTCAGATGAGGATGTATCAGATGTGTCGGGTGATGATTCAGTTTCAGTTCCTGTGGCAATAGATGGAATTTCTGATACATCATTCTAGACTTTTGATTGATCATGAGATTCTTCTAGAAATTTATTTATCTTGTCTTTTGTTAAAAATTTTAAAAATCTTTTCAAGCATCAACAACAACATTAGTAGACTCCATAATAGTTTGGGTTCTCATGTTGTATACACGATATGCCCTACTGTTTGTGGAATAACAAAGAAATACACCTACATCACTTTTAGCATCAAATTTTCCAACATTTTCTCGATCTCTCAATATGTAACACATACACCCAAAAATGTGAAAATAACTTACATTTGGACGCTTACCTTTCTAGATCTAATAAAGAGGTTTGGCAGTGCCTGGATGCAAAAACACTCTATTTATTGTGTAGCAAGTAATATTAATAGCTTCCGCCCATAATCATTTGGATAGTTTCTTGCTATTCAACATTATTCTTGCCATTTCTTGAAGAGTGTGATTCTTTCTCTCAACAACTCCATTTTGCTTAGGAGTTTTGGGAGCTGAAAATTCATGAGATATTCCACAAGATTTACAGAATTCATCATACACAACATTCTCAAATGATTTTCCATGATCACCACGAATTCTAACAATCTTGCCAATATTACAATCTTTTTCAACTTTTAATTTTAAATAAAGAGTTTTGAAGGCTTCAAAAGTGTCATATTTTTCTCTTAAAAAATCAACTCAAGTAAAACAAGAGACTACACACACTAAAATGTATATTTTTCCATTTAAGCTTTCAACTTGTATTGGACCTATTAGATCCATATGAAGCAATTCTAAGACCTTGGTGGTATTAACATTTGTGATACCTTTGTGAGTGATCTTTAATTGCTTACCAAGAGTGCAAGGTTCACACTTACTAGTAGATTCTTTACCTAGTTTGGGTAAACCACGAACAATACCTGCATTTGACAATTTTTTCAAGTTTTAAAAATTAATGTGACTAAGTTTTTCATGCCACAGATCAGTAGAATTGTTTGTGGCCGAGTGACATGACATATTTTGAGAGAGAGTATAGCAATTATCAACTGATTTGAATCCTTTTAGAACACAATTTACATTTTGATCAATCACACTACAATCATCACAAGAAAAATTAGCAGTGTATCCTTGATCACAAATTTGACTTATGCTAAGTAGATTAGCTTTCAATCCATCAACTAGCAGAACATTTTTCAGCTTAGGTAACCCTTCCAAATTTAGGGTTCCTTTTCCAAGAACTTTACTTGTTACACCATCACCAAAAGTGATTGTACCACAATTTACAGTCTTGAAATTGATGAGAATGTTTTTTCACCTGTCATATGTCTAGAACATCCACTATCAAAGTACCAAGAATTAGATGTATAAGTTCTATGACAAGTAAATGCAGCAAGATAATTATTCTCATCCTTTTTACCCATTTTTGTTTTTGCGCAATGTGTTTCTTTTGCGCCTTTTTTAAATTTTCATGATGAAAATAATTTGAATTGAAAAAATTCATCATTTTAAAACACTTTGGTCGAATGTGACCCTTGACCCCACAAAAATGGCAAGTGGGAATGAATTTCTTAGTCCTTTCATATGACATAATATTCTTACCTATCTGTCTCTTTGTTGATGAGACATTTTGAAATGTTGATGGATCAGAAACCTGCAATGTTAGATCAGAAGAAAAAACAGGTAATGAACTGGCTTGAACAAACACAGTTTTGCCCTTTGATTGAGACCCTTTAGATCCCAATCCAGCATTGTTTCGTTGACCTGCATTCTAGACCTCCTAAAAAATTGTAGATCCTGGATTAAGCATCTTAACATTTTTCTTAATAAGATCAAGCTCTTTTATTGGACGAATAATTTCAGCATTTTTATCAAAAATCTCAGTTTCAAAAACTTTAGCATTTGATTCAAGTTCACCATTTCTACAAGAAAGAGATTTGATAATTTTTGCATTTGACCGATTTACACACATAATTTAATCCATTCATCATACATTTTTTTGTAAGATTCTTTCAACGAATCTTCATTGACTTCTTATTCATCAGAATTAGTGTCAACAACGTCATCAGTACCTATCGTATCATCAGTAACTTTATTTACTGAAACAATATTGTTTAGACAAACAAGTATTTTATTTTCCTGCAAAAGACAAGGAAGACTAGAGAACACAGATGTTAAAGCAACATTTTCACCATTTTCATCACTACTTTCAGAGTCATTACAACTCCAAGTAGCATTCACACCTTTTTTATTTCTTTCCTAGTGATGGTGCGACATGGGCGCAGAACTCGGGGTTGAGGTTTTAACCGATCGACTGGGCCTGGGCCGACTATCGCGGAGGGACTTGTGAGTCCTACTTTGCCTTTTTTCGACGTTAACGTCGGTTGTAAGAGGGGGTAGCCGGGCCAAGACTTCCTCGATTTGCTTATTTGCTTTGGCTAGATGGCTCATTAACTGCATGTTTTCCATTTCCACCGCTGTCAGGTAACCTGGGTTTGGATTTGGCGGTAGGGGTGCTGAACTCCCGGTGTCGTCATGGCCCATCGGCTGTTTCCCCGATCATTGCTGAATCTCTGGGCCTTGTTCGTTGGATACGGCGATATGGTGAGCCTCCTGCCCCCTATGTTGATCTGCCTCGTTACCATGTCTCGAACGAGTGACCAACATGATAAATCTTTTGTGATAGCACTAATCTAAATCCTCTCAATGAAAGCACCAAACTGTTAACGCGATTTTTCGCCAACAGCGAATTATATGAATAACTAGGATGGATTAGTGCTTAATGATAAACCATAATGAGAAAATGATAATATCCAAGGATGTTGGAAGCCAACTACGAAGAGAAAAATGATCACTCCTTTTTACGTGGTTCGGAGGTTAAAATCTCCCTAGTCCATGAGTCAATATTATTATTGTTTCTCTCTCTTGCTATTTTTACAGAGTATTTGCATTACATAAAGAATCCAACCCTTTGCATTACCCAGGATCCTGGTATTTATAGGAGAATGATCTCTGGGTAGGTATTGGGGTCATCCCGTGATCTCTTGATCCTTCACATCATTTCTGCGACATTGATGATTAACATCTAAATTTTACACTGAGGTGTGGTCTAATCAATCAAATATAAAAGGTAATGGCCCGTATGGCCTTAAGCAGACATGTGATATCGTTTAAATTGTGTATCTGAGAATTCAGGAATTAAACAGACACATGATGTCTGTTATAGGCATGTTTATATTGCGTGGTCAACTTTACAAAGATCCTGGGGTATGTCAGGCCTCTGGTGTACCACGAGCATAATTTAAAGCTAGCTCGTGTCTTTTTGGTGCCATGTTTATACAATGGCTCTAGGCGATAAGCTGCTAGATGATCCATCAGCTCGAGCTATTTGTTTAGGGGATTGTACCAAATTCCCCCAAATGAATGGTGAACACGTGGCGCATTGGTTATGGCTTTTTGTTAGTTCTCTTTGCCCGAGCTGCCTCAACAAAATACGTGTTGATATTCAAGGCGTACAATATCATACATCAACTTTTTTTTTCATATTGTTGACTGTCTTTTTCCGCTATCAACCTAATCTAAGAACTTGACAGAAATTAGAAGAAAATAACACAGAGGTTTTACATGGTTCAGGTTATAAAAGAGCCATAGTCTACGAGTCTTTGGTATTAGTGAGTTTGAGCTTTAATGAAGTCTCAGGTAGCGTATATATTGCTCTGAGTTTACAATTACTTAACTAGCCAAACTTTTCAACCATTTACAAGGAGATACCCCAACCCTATTTATAGGGGCATGGGTCATTAATGCTCTTAATGAACATTTAATACACATTCCCCCCTTATTTGGGGTGTAAACTTCTAATTAATTACATATGGATGCACTAACAAAGACCATGGGCCCAGGCGGAATACACGAGGCCCATTTGCAGAAAGATGCCCACAAACTTCATGGGGAACACGTATCTGACCATGTCAGCATACAGCACATGTTCACCCCTATCAGGCGGCGTTGTGGGAAATGTCGATTGTCAAGGTTACGAACTCGACACCACTAATCGAAGTTCGCCAAAAGTTGTCAGATGATCTGGTGCGCCATAGCTGCGGCAACTGACACCTGACAACATTTCTAGGTCCGAGGACAAGAATCCTATCCCTGGGAGATTGGTGAATTAAGAAAGCGATGACCATATAAATGGTCCTCAGGGCATAACCTCACTTGGAGACATCTATACCATGGAGATGGGTCACCGGACATGACCTTGCTTTGAGACATCCACGCCACAAGGATAGACCTCGGGGCGTGGCCTCACTTGGAAGCACCCATTCCTTGGGGATAGGTCACCGGATGTGGCCTCGACTTGAGGCATCTGCCCCTCGAGGACGAACCTCAAGGCATGACCTCACTTTGAGACATCTGCATCTGGCCAGGTCAAAGTGCACCTCATGAATGCCCAAGGAGCTTAATTACTCATCCAACGAATGCCAAATGTCCTCTGGTGAAAACACGGACAACATTTTCCCTCAAGTCTTCACTTGTCCTCGGACAGTGGAGACTTAGACTGAGAGGAGTAATTTGAAATATCTTCGGGAGGAGATGCTTGGGCTCTTCATGGCGTCACTTTTTGAAAAAGTAGTGACACTTTTTGACACCCTATTGTTGGGCCCATCAATATATGCCATCAATGATGAGTCCACTCCACTGCCGAAAACATATAATCTGTACCCTAGTTGTCCTTTTGCTCCATATTTGAGGCGTCATTTTCCAATGCTAATGATCATGATCCAATTCCTCTTGGACTCTGACTGTTGGGTCACTCTCGACTGCCTATGTTGTAGGTAATCAACAGTTGGGGTGGAGCTGCTTCCACCCCAAGCTGTTCGAGTATAAAACCTCGACAAATGCTTCCCAGAAATCACTTTTAGCATTCGAAATGCAAAACCCCAGAACTCTCAAACTCTCTCTTCATATTCACCTCCCTGCTTCCAAAATTTCCCCAATTTTCTGAGTTCTCCACTCTCTGGACGGTTGGCGAATGAAGAGAGCGATGACCATCTGAATGGTCCTCGAGGCATGACATCACTTGGAGACATCCATACCGTGGAGATGGGTCACCGGACGTGACCTCCCTTTGAGACATCCACGCCTCAAGGACAGACCTTGTGGCGTGGCTTCACTTGGAAGCACCCATTCCTTGGGGATGGGTCACCGGACGTTGCCTCGCCTTGAGGCATCCGTGCCTCGAGGACAGACTTCGGGGCGTGGTGTCACTTTGAGACATCCGCGTCCGGCCAGGTCAAAGTATGAAACCTCATTAGCGCTCGAGGAGCTTAATTACTCCTCTAACGAATGCATATATCCTCTAATGAAAATACGGACAACATATATCATTTAAATGCTATATTTTCAATCTTTTTTATTCATTTCAAATGTGAAGGAATGAGAAAACTTAAGAATAAAGAGGAAAGAAAAATTAATTAAAAATTTATATAATCACGAATATTGTTATGTTAATGAATAAAATAAGAGTAAAAAAAATATAATATTTAAATGATACGAAGAAAAATGAATTAATTGATGTATGGTATTTTGTAAAAAATATTAAGTAAAATAAAAAAACAAAAAAAAGGTAATGAAAAGTCCTTTTAAGATGATTTTTTTAATGAAAAATTTATAGTTGAGTATATAATTATTGGTAGGACACGATCTTAACCATTTATCCAAAATATACGATAAGATAATACTTGAAGAATATAAAAGATATATATTTTTACAATTTATCCAAAATATACGATAAGAAGGATAGTACTAATGTCGTAATATACCATCTTGATGAATTTTCATGATAATACTTGTAGAATATAAAAGATATATATTTTTACAACTATTAGTGTTTCATCTATTGGGATTGGGATATATTAGGATTTTTTGTGCATATATAAATATATATATATAATTAAATGTAAACCTCATAGACTTCATTCATTTCTTCCATAATTTTGGTTGCTACATGAGGGCAGCCTCCCTAATATATGCTCATATAAACTATATGAGCGCTAATCGTCCCGAGGACAAATAGTTGCATGAGTCAGTCATCCAATTTTTATTTTTCTTTATAATTTTTTTCTTCTATTCAACATTTATTCTACCTCAATTAATAGTCAATTATTTTATGCCAAGTCAAACTCAAGATATTATTTCAAGTGAGATAAAAAGCAATTTCCAAACTATATATAAGAAAAAAATATATATTCTGAGTCACGCTTGAAATGTTTCAGTTTGAGCTCATTTAAATATTTTGAGTCACGCTTGAATTTTTAGCTCCAACTGATATGACCTTTTTTAATTAGTTGGATGAACTGATAAAACTGCTTGATCGTTAGAATTTTAGTAAAAGGTTAGCTAGCTTATGTTGGTGATTGTTCCAACTCTGATCATAAGTAAATAATGTCAATAATTATTGTTGTGAGCCACACAAAGTGATTGTCCAAAAGACTGCAATAACAATACATGACCATAACTAGCTAGTAGCTACTTGCTAGTGATCTATCTAACATATGCAAGCCTCAGTAGTGAATGTTAAAAATACATTACTATGAGAATATCAACAATACCTCATTAACACATTCAATGCTGATTTTATCATCCAAGATCAAAACATTTATTTAGAGCATTAATTACACAATGAAGAACATACCTCCAAAGTTGTACATTCCATCCCCTTGAGCCATCATGACCACTCCAAATTTGTATAATATACAAGAACAGCCTACAAAGGTAACAAATGCAATAGAGAAAGCTTATGGAGAGCAACCCTTACCAAAATACCACCATACCCTCAAATGCAATTACATGCCCCCTATATACTGTGCCCTCTTACCCTAAGGGGTATTAGTGGGCTAATTGGGCTCATTATGATAGTGGTGGTGGACTATAGTTTAATGGGTCAACACATAGTCATTAGGGTGCCACCATGTGCCTCTAATGCAATTAGTAAGTGTGAACCATCTCATTATGGTTATTGGCAATTGAAAGACACTTTAGTTAATGATTGTGATTATGGAATAATATTTGTGATTATATTAGTCCATATAATAATTCTAATATTCTCTCACTTTGACAATATAATCAAACCACCATAATATTGTCTAACACACATATGACAGTCAAATAAATCATACATAATATTATACCGATAGGACATATATTACACATGCACTTGGTCTTGTAGACATTTAGATAAATAAAAACTATTTACTATCAAACCGAACATGCATGAGATGCAACAAATTGAGACTATGCACATTCATCTTCTTTTCTACATGTCACTTCAATGAGCAATGATATATATATAAACATATATATAAATATTATATAATAACAACAATCAGAAGTGACTTCAAATGTCATAATGCATGTTCAGAACAAAACACAAGCTATAAGCAATCCATACAAAATACTAGCATGTTCAATACATAAATAACAAAACTCCCACTAAGCTCAACAAGCTAGGCTCCTGACAATCCCATTCGGGCAACGTGCTCTAAAAACACACATATAGGTAAGCCTTTCGTTAGTGGATCTGCAAACATGCTAGTGGTAGGCGTATACTCAATAGACTTGAAGGACTCAGCGACTTTCTCTTTAAGAAAATAGTATTTTATATCAATATGTTTTGATCGATAAGTACTTCTAGTGTTCTTAGAGAAAACTACTGCTGCGGAGTTGTCACAATAAAATTTCAGCAGCCTCAAAATAAAGTCTATAATACTCAATGTTGGAATGAAATTCTGTAGCCATATTGCTTGACAAGTGGCCTCATAACATGACATATACTCTACCTCCATCGTAGAGGAAACCGTGAGTGTTTGCTTGACACTTTCCCATGAAACAGCTCCTCCAACCATCATATAGATGTAGCCTGAAGTGGACTTGTTATCATCCACGCATCCTGCATAATCGGCATCACTAAACCCAACTATATCAAGAGTGTTAGCTTGCTGGTAAGTCAACATATTATTCTTAGTACCTTGCAGATACCTCATGACTTTCTTAGCCGCTTTCCAATGGCTAAGTCCAAGAACACTTAAATATCTACCCAACACACCGACAACAAAAGCAATATCAGGGTGTGTGCATACTTGAGCATACATCAAGCTACCAACTAGTGATGCATAAGGGACGACTTTCATTTCATCTCTTTCTTTATCATTTTGTGGACATTAAGCCTTTGAGAACTTGTCACCCATCACTATTGGTGCCTTCCCAGGAGAACAACCATGCATATTGAATCTTTTCAAGATCCGATCAATGTATGTCTTCTGAGACAAACGAAGAATACCATTAGCCCTATCCCGAAGGATTTGAATCCTAAGCACATAGGAGGCCTCACCAAGATCATTCATATCAAAGTGGCTAAACAAAAGTTGTTTTGTCTTAGACAATAGGTCAGAATTATTAGATGCAAGCATGATGTCGTCAACATACAATACTAGAAAAATAAAGCTGCTCCCACTGACCTTCTTGTATATACATTGATTTACTACATTCTCCTTGAAGCCATTTGCAGCGACAATCATATCAAACTTGAGATACCACTGCCTTGATGCTTGTTTAAGCCCATAGATAGACTTCTTGAGCTTGCAAACCATGTGTTCTTTGCCAGACATCTCAAAACCAACAGGTTGAGTCATGTAAACATCTTTAGACAGATCTTCATTCAAGAAGGCGATCCTCACATCCATTTGATTGAGTTCCAGATCAAAATGAGTCACTATAGCCATAATGATTCGCAATGAATCTTTGGTAGAAATAGGTGAAAAAGTTTCTTTGAAATCAATATCTACTCTCTGGATATAGACTTTAGCCACAAGTCTAGACTTATACCTTTCCACTTGCCCATTTGAGTCACGTTTGATCTTATACACCCATTTACATTCGATGGGTCTGCAACCTTTGGGTAGTTCAACCAACTCCCAAACTTCATTTTGTGACATAGAACTCAATTCTTCTTTCATTGCATCCATCCACAGCACAGATTTAGGACTGCTCGTGGCTTCTTGAGAAGTGATTGGCTCAAAAGTGTCTCCCACATCGAACTCATGTTCTTGCAAATAGATAAGCTAGTCATCAGGAATAGTAGGCCTGCGGGTTCTCTGTGATCTTCTCACCATAACTTCATCATCCCCAACATCAAGATTTTCTCCTTGTTCTTGATTCTGAGGTTCATCATGAGTTTCTATTGGAATCTGTTCAATCATAGGGTCATCAATAGGAGCGGAAGCGATAGGTATAGGGGTAAAAATGCGTTCTTCCCTGAAAATAATTTCTCTTGACCCTTGACTTGAACCAAATTCATCTTCAAAATAGATAGCTCTATCTGATTCTATAACTTTGGTGATGTGAGATGGGCAATAAAATCTATAACCCCTTAATCCAAAGGTGTAGCCTACAAAATAGCCACTAATGGTTTTCAGATCAAGTTTCTTAGATTGTGGATTGTAGGACCTCACTTCTATTTTGCACCCCCAAACATGAAAATGACGCAAGCTTGGATTCTTACTTGACCATAGCTCATAAGGCGTCTTTGGGACAAACTTACTGGGTACTTGATTCAAGACATAAGCTGCAGTTTTTAATGACTTACCCTATAAAAACTCTGGCAAACTAAAATGGATCAACATACATCACACCATATCAAGAAGAGTGTGATTTCTCCTTTCAGCTATTCCATTATGTTGGGGTGTTCCTGACATTGTATATCTTGCATCAATGCCACATTCCTGTAAGTACCTAGCGAAAGGCTCAGGGTTCCTTCCATTTTCATCATAACACCCATAATGCTCTCCACCTCTATCGAAATTAACTACCTTGATCTTCTTCTCCTTTTGAAGTTCAACATTCGTCTTAAAAATCTTAAACTCATCCAAAGATTCAGATTTTTCACGAATGAGCTCTACATGGCCATACCTGGAAAAATCATCAATAAAGGTGATGAAGTATCTATAACCACCCATGGCGTGTGGAATAAATGGTCCACATATATCATTATGAATCAACTCCAACAATCATGTGCACCTGTCTGTTTTACTCTTTCTAACCTTGGCAGTTAACTTTCCTTTAATACAATACGGGTAGTGAAATATGAGAAGTCCAGATCTTGAAGCACCCCATCTTTGACCAACCTTTCCATTCGGTCTTTAGAGATATGGCCTAAATGTTTGTGCCACAACATAGAAGATTTAAAATATAATCTTGCATGTTTAGAACCAACAATAGTATTAAGAAAAAAAGTAGAAGAAATAGGAGCAACATCATGCAAATCAAGTTTATATAAATTTCCACATAAAGTTCCATGTCCAACCAAAAGAGAGTCACGATACAAAGTAAGTTTTCCAGTTCCAAAAAGAAGACTATAACCTAGTATATCCAAAATAGATACAGAAATCAAATTCCTCATAATAGAGGGTATGTAAGCAACATCCTGTAACTCCAAAAAATGTCATGTATTCAAATGTAATCTAACTGTCCCCAAAAATTGAACTTGGACTTTTGTATCGTCTCCAATGTACACATGATGCTCCAGACTACTTGGTCTTCTTCAACTTGTCACTGCCTGCAAGGAATTCGTAACATGAATTGTGGCTCCAGTATCTCAACACCAAGAATTTGAGGGTACATCAATAATATTGGATTCTAAACAAGCCATCACAAGACAATTACATTTCTTCTCTATGTGAGCTTTGAGCTTTCGACAATCAGCTTTCTTGTGTCCAAAGTTCTGGCAAAAGTTGCACTTCCCTTTGAAAAACTCATTGTTATGATCATTAGAGGATGAGCCTATCTGCCCATTCACTTTAGAACTAAATGCTTTCTTCTTAGGAGGCTTTTGGTCACTAGAGTTATTGGGAGTGAACTTTCTTTTGTGGGGATTGTTAGGATTTGTCACCATAGAGATGCTTTTTGCCCTACCTTTTCTCATGTCCTCCTCTTCCTTGGCAAGAATAGCAGACATCTCCCCAACAATACATTGCTCCTTTTGAGCATTGTAGCTTGATCTGATCGCATCAAACTGAGATGGATTGGTCTCCATCACCAACCATACCATGTAATCCTCGCCAAGGTCCATACCCATGGCCTTAAGTTTGTGATAATAGCCCATGAGCTTGTCAATGTGAGCCCTGATGTCACTTGAACCATCATAAATGGTGTGATGGAGCATGTTCAAGTATTCATTCTTCTCATTCTTTGAGAATTTCTTGTATTTTTCTTTAATGGCAGCAAGAAAATCCTTTGCATTTTCAGTCTTAGGAATAATAGCGCGAATGGATTCATCCATGTGATATCTCATGAGCATCAAGCAACAACGATTGAAGTGTTCCCAGTCCTCATAGAATTTCTTATCCTTCTCAGTTGCATCATCAGCAGGCTTAGATGGTGCATCAATTCTCAAGGCCAAGTCCACTTTCATGAAATTCATGTTCATCATGATAGACTCAACCCACTGCTTGTGGTTGGTCGCATTCAGTGTCAAGATAACAGAGGTTTTAGGATAGCTTAGAGATGAATGAGAAACACGAGCAATAACTATTAAATGAATGTTATAACAAAATCATGTCATTTGTGCTCTTTTCTCATAGACAAATGATCGTAAAATAACAAATAATCATTATGTATGCTAGAGTTCTTAAATAAAGAAAAGATAGAACTCATTCACAAGTAAGAACAATCTATTAAACATTATAACCAGATACATTAATCTACTATCTAGAGGATAGAAAAATTGTGGTTCATAAAATTCAATAGATTTTCTTCACCGCATTAAGCATCCTTACCAAGCAATTACTATCGATATGATAATTAATTACTCATATGGATCTTAATATAATATTGGAGGAAAGATACAAAATTTAAATAAATAAATATTTAAATATTCCTCATCACCAAATAGTTTAGCATGCTTAATCTTACGACAGGCAAGAAAATAAGCATTCACTATTGTCAACAAACAACCATGTTTATGCCTCAAAAGATTAAATACAAATACAATTATGAAATAAAATTCATGGATTAATCTTGTGCATAAACATATAAAAATGATAGGATATTAAAAATGGAGTGAAATGGTGAAAAATTAGCCCAAAATGGACCTCCCAAGCGCCCCCACGAGCCTAAAAAAAACTTCTTTTTTTTTTTTGAAAAATTATTCTGTCCGTATGACATGACGTTTGATGAAAACGACAGCCTCCTGCCCATGGAAAATGACATATCGTTTTGCCTGACAGAGGCAAAAATGATGTGTTGTTTTTCGTTGTCCCTGACCTCTGAATTTGGGCGCACAGGTCACGTTCGACCTAGTTTACACCACGGGTCCGACCCGCTTGGAACCAGCGTCTCCGGCCACCGTTCAAGCCCCCATCGACTAGGTTATCATCCCCTCTCCATGGCCATTTGATCCATGACCTCCATTTCATCCATTTGACCCAAAAAAAAAAAACTCAATGATACCATGAAACCCGAAAATGGGTTTCCACCATTGTTATGCACCATTAAAAGCTTGGTATTTAAGCAACCAAACACAAACGAAAAACTCAAAACCAAGTTGAAACCCATTAAACATTATCAAACCCAATTTCGAACATCATCACACATAATTTCGATTTTTTTTTTTTTTGCAAAAATCATTTTTGAAAAAAATGGGTTTTTGTCAAAACTAAGCCCTAAAATCAATGACCTTGGCTCTAGATACCAATTGTTAAAAATACATTATTATGAGCATATCAACAATACCTCATTAACACATTCAATGCTCATCTCATCATCCAAGATCAAAACATTTATTTAGAGCATTAATTACACAATGAATAACATACCTCCAAATTTGTGCATTTCATCCCCTTGAGCCATCATAACCACTCCAAATCTGTATAGTACACAAGAACAACCCACAAAGGTAACAGATGCAATAGAGAAAGCTTATGTAGAGCAACCCTTACCAAAATACCACCACACTCTCAAATGCAACTACATGCCCCTATATATTATGCCCTCTTACCCTAAGGGGTATTAGTAGGCTAATTGAGCTCATTATGATAGTGGTGGTGGACTATAGTTTAATGGGTTAACACATAGTCATTAGGGTGCCACCATGTGCCTGTTATCCAATTAATAAGTATGAATCATCCCATTATGTTTATTGGCAATTGATAGACACTTTAGTTAATGGTTGTGATTATGGAATAACATTTGTGATTATATTAGCCCATATAATAATTCTAAGTGTGAACATATTTGTACCTTATTCAATAGGAGTATAGTGGCCCTAGCTATTTTTCATAGAAGCCTTATTTAAAATTTTAATTAAATATGTTGGTATAACTAAAGAAAACAACATAAAAGTCTTCACTAAAAATCTAAATTTATAGATAGCCCTATCTCTTGCCAACTCCATCACTGTGTGTCCCTACCAGCTATTTCAGTGGGAGTGGCCCTCTCCCACTGCTACCCGAACTCCAGCACCATATCTCATAGTATAATAAGTAGGTTCTTGTTCCCATCACAATTTCAAATGTTAAACTTTTATACAACTTTAATTATATTTTTTATTTTTGCTAACATATATTATTTTATTATTTTAAAAAAAATCTAAATATAAATAAAACGGAGAACACGTAAAAAGAATTATGGAAAAGAATAAAGCACCAAAGAATCACGAATAAAAAAATGAAACAAGAGTTAAGAGATCTCTACATATGGGAGTCTCTTTATTTTGGAGAGTATATTCGAAGAATCCATTGAAATACAATTTTGCTATTGAATTTAGTACCTTGAGAGCGAGTGGTATCACTTTTTATTTCTCCATATTTTATTATTTTAAAAAGAAAAAAAAAAGTAATTGATTACTTTGTGTTTGTTGTTATCAAAAAGCAAAATCTATTATCAAAACTTTGAAAAGTAAATAAATAAAGGTAGGTATCAGGTACCTTTTATTTATTTAGATAGAAAATAAAACTGCTTTTTGACTACTGAAAAGTAAAAAACACAAAGCAAAGCAAGAATTACAAGTCCAAAACAACGCAGGGACAAGTACATTTGATATATATTTTTGTTTTTCCTTGGGTTGCGACACATATATACTACCCAGGCCCCACCCAGTGCGTAGTACCTTGTGCTTGGTGGCCAGTGCCTAGTGCCTAGTGCCATACATAATTAACAAGTGAGGACAAGAAAGAACTCAAATTATTGCTCACATGAAACACTGAAAAGTAAAGTCGACGAAACTTTTTTCCAGTGTCTGAACCACATGAAATGAAGCACTATTATCTCCTATGGAAAAGGCTGCCAATCTTATCTCTCTCTTCTACATACTTTTTTCACACTAGAATATTTGATATTGTTTTGATATTAGTAAAAATAAATTACAAAAATACCTAAAAAAAAAAATACTTTTAAAGATTTTTTCCGGGAACTATTACATGTAGCCCCTGTCAACAAATAAAATAATGCTTAATTAAATAGAAAAAATAACTTAGGCACTTACACAATTTTTTTTGACATGGTTCAGTTCATAATTGGCTCAGTCCATATAGTTACCAGCATTTATCAAAAAAGTCTCTCGTTATTACAAGAGATAAGTCGTCACTACAAGTAATGACTTCTTCTGCACGACTTGTCGTCGCTGAATGTAGGCTAATCTGACCAAATAATATTTTTTAATTTATTGAAAAATTTGAGCTACAACGATGAGAGTATCAAGAAAAAAAGAGGAAAAATTCCACTGGTCCTATAGCGACGACATAGACCCACAAAAACGGAGGGAAGTTGACCGCCAAAAATTGGCAGTGTAATTTTTCTTCTTCTATGGTGACGACATGTCGAAACTGGAGACCCAAAAAAAATGAAGAGAAAGTTGACCGCCAAAAATATCTGCCAAATTTTCATTATCTATAGCGATGACATGTCGTCGCTATAATGTCTAACAGTTTGAGTGAAACGATGCATTCATACTTGGCGAAGACTTCTTTATTACCTATAGCGACGACATATCGTCGCTATAGATCACATCGATATAACCTCCCAGGCAGAACCTTCCTTTCTCATTTTTTTAGAGGCATTTCTCCGTGGTTCTCTGCCACCCAAGGTGTTCCGACACCATTTTTTGCCCTCCATTCCTAAGGTTAGTCCTTTCTACACCCTAAGAATCTATTGTGTTCTTCAAATTTTAATTTTTTATGATTAGGTGTGTGTATTTTGTATATTGTTGTAATGGGTTTGTTGAACTTTTTATAGTTTATTTTTTTGTTTTCTGATTGTATTGGAGCATCCCGAGCCCTTGCCCAATTCATTGATATCATCCCGAGCCTTTGAGTATTGTTTGTAATCTTTATTTATTATTATTTTTTTATTATTGATTAGTATATTAATAGATAAATGTTTGTTAAATTTTTTGTTTTTTCAGATTGCATTAGAGCATCCCGAGCCCAAGTCTTTTGATATCATCCCGACCTTTTGGGTATTGTTTTTAATCTTTAATTTATTTTTTGTTTTGTGATTCATTAGTGTATTGATAAGTAATGATTGTTAATTTGTATACATAAATAGTTTTTAAATTAAATTTGTATGTTTGTTAATTTGATATTAAGTTATGAAAAAAATTTAGGTTAGATTAATTTTTTGTTTTGAATTATATATATGTTATGTTAAATAAATTTTTTGTTTTAAATTGTATATATGTTAGGTTATATTAATTTTTGTTTTGAATTGTATATATGTTAGGTTAGATTAATTTTTTTATCTTGAATTGTATATATGTTAGGATAGAGTAATTTTGCGTTTTCAATTGTATATATGTTAGGTTAGATAAATTTTTTGTTATGAATTGTATATATGTTATGTTAGATAAATAATATGTTGATTTGTGAATATGTTTATAATATGTTTTTGTTGTTCATTTGTGAATTTAAATGATTGTATTAAATTTTATGTATGTCCTGGGAATGATTTTTTTTGTTTTTATGCAGATTTTAAATTTTGGGATAGGTTAGATTACAGTCGTTATGTTGCCGAAATTTCAGTAGATTTAGAAAAACTAAACATTACAAAGTAGTTTTAAAGTTAGTATGATTAAAAATTTTATTTAATTGATTCTAAAGCAATTAATAAAAATTAATTATTAAAATTATAAAGTGTAAATTAAAATAATAATTTTACAAGTATAAAATTTTATTGTTATTTTTTTACAAAAAAAAAAGTAGAAATTAAAATAATAATCTTTAATGATAAATTAATAAATTTATAATTAAATATTTTTTTATTTAATGAATTTCGTAAAGAGGGGTATTTTGGTAATTTGCCTTGGTTCAAGGGAATTGGTAAATTATTTTGTGATATATGTGCTTTATGTTATATGAATATGTTTTCATGATATTAAAATGTATGATTTAATTAATATGTATACTTATGGTTGTCCAAAGAATGAAGACAACGATCACATGTTGTTCTTTAAAGTAGTAGGGGCATATTTGTCAAGAACATCCAAGGTTTGGGGTTAAAGTGCAATTATGAAATTTATGGTAGAAATTGTAATTTCTATAAGTTAAAACTATTAGTTTAAGAGTGAATTACTAAAAATGGCTTAGGTGAATTAATGTGGAGCTTAGTATAAGGGCTAAGATGGTAATTTGGTGATAGATGTTGATTATAAATAGATTAAGATGATCTAGGGTTAGGGTTTGAACCATTGAGGAAGAAGAAGAAGAAGAATTATCTTATCAAGCTTGGATCTTTAGAGTTCTTTGGACTGAGATTGAAGGAAATAATTCGTGGTCAAGGGTTATTGAATTCATGGGGTAAGATTTATTGTACATTCTTAAGTTTTCATTAAAGTTTCCATTAGAGTTCTTAAGTGTGAATGCATGATAATGGTGATATGAGTAAATGATAAGTACCAAATTTGTCTATTTTTAATTCATTATTCTTCTATAATTATGCAATTGATTATTTATTTATATATGTTTAATTAGTTTATTTTGTGTTTTTAGGATTTTCAAGACTGTAATTAATGGTGAAGAGAATAATTGTCTTGTTTATTTCATTGAGAAAATAGCATATATTTATACACAACTCAGGGAAGCTATTCTAGAAAAGTAAGAGAAAAAGGGAAACTAATTAGCTTAATTTCTAGCTAATTTTACAGCTAATATACATATCTAACACTCCCCCTCAAGCTGGAGCGTATATGTTAATCATGCCCAACTTGTTACAAAAATAATCATCCCGCACCCCATTAAGAGGTTTTGTGAAGATGTCCCCTAGTTGCTCTCCAGTCTTCACATATCCTGTAGAAATTAATCCTTGCTAAATCTTCTCACGAACAAAATGACAATCAATTTCGATGTGCTTAGTCCACTTATGAAGCATAGGATTAGATGCAATATGAAGAGCAGTCTGGTTATCACACCACAACTTTGCTGATACTGAAGTTTTGAGTTCTGCTTCAGTCAATAGATGATATATCCATATTACCTCACACACAGATTGTGCCATAGCTCTATATTCAGATTCTGCACTAGATCGTGACACAACATTCTGCTTCTTACTCTTCCAAGAGACCAAATTTCCTCCAACAAAAATACAGTAACCTAAAGTGGATCTTCTATCTACCTTGGAACCTGCCCAATCTGCATTTGAGAAACACTCAATATGAGTGTGCCCATGATCTATGTACACAAAGCCTCGCCCTGGTGCTCCTTTCAAGTAGCACAAAATTTGCTCTAGCGCTGCCCAATGATGAAGTGTTGGAGATGACATAAACTGACTGACCACACCAACAGTGAATGCAATATCTGGACGAGTCATAGTAAGATAATTCAACTTTCCAACCAACCTGATACTTTTCAGGGTCTTCAAATGGTTCCCCATCTCTTGTAAGGTGCACAACAGGATTCATTGGAGTACTACAAGGCTTTGCTCCCAACTTTCATGTCTCAGTCAGCAAATCAAGTACATACTTTCTTTGGGATAGAAAAATACCTTGTCTACTACGAGTGACTTCAACTCCCAAGAAATACTTGAGCACCCCCAAATCTTTCGTGTGAAACTGAGTATGAATGAAAGATTTAAGAGATAATATTCCTCTAGTATCATTTCCCGCAATAACAATGTCATCCACATATACAACTAACAGAATGATACCAGCAGTTGATCGCTTATAGAACACAGAATGGTATGACTTACTTTTCAACATTCCAAATTTCTCAACAAACTGACTAAATTTACCAAACTAAGCACGAGGACTTTGTTTCAAACCATATAAAGATTTTTGAAGACAACAGACTCGTCCTGACTCCCCCTAAGCAACAAAACCAGGAGGTTGCTCCATATACACCTCTTCCTGAAGATCTTCATTAAGAAAAACATTTTTGATATCTAATTGATGTAAAGGCCAATGGTGAGTAGCGGCCATAGAAATAAACAACCGAACATATGTCAACTTAGCTACAGGAGAAAAAGTATCACAATAGTCCACTCCATAGGTTTGAGCATAACCCTTAGCAACAAGACGGGCCTTTAAGCGAGCAATTGAGCCATCTAGATTGACCTTAACAGTGAATACCCATTTGTACCCTATGGCTCGTTTTCCGAAAGGTAAATCAACCAAGTCCCAAGTACCACTTTCATCTAAAGCATTCATCTCTTCTACCATTGCATCATGCCAACCAAGATGAGATATGGCTTCACGAACAGTTTTAGGAATCGAGATAGAATCAAGGGAAGCAATAAAAGAGTAAGAAGAAGAAGACAAGTGATTATAATAAACAAAAGAAGAAATAGGATAAGTGCACTGATGTTTACCTTTTCGTAGTGCAATGGGAAGATCATCGCTCGAGTCCAGATCTGATGACGAAGAAGCAGGTGCGGGACATGAAACAGGAGGTGGATGCCTGGAGTACACTTTAATAAAAGGCGGAGGATGTCAGGAGTTGTAGCTAAGGCAGGTTGAGGATCAGGAGAGTTGTTGTGTGTTGTGTCTGAGATAGGTGGAGAAATAAGAGACTCATTAGAACATGTGTCAGGGTCAAAAGATGTGGTAGAATACACCAGCAAATCATCATTCTCCCCCTGACGAGAAGGAGTAGATGAAGACGAAAAATAGGGTGTATTTTCCATGAAGGTAACATCAATGGAAACAAGATATTTGTTAAGATCGGGACAGTAACACCGATATCCTTTTTGAAGACGAGAATAACCGAGAAAGACACACTTTAATGATTTAGGATCTAATTTGGTGACACGTGGACGAACATCTTGAACAAAACAAACACTACCAAATATCCTAGGGTCAACATGAAACAATGACTTACCAGGAAAAATAACTTTATATGGGATCTCGCCATTAAGAACAGAAGATGGCATGCGATTAATAAGAAAATATGCGGTGGAAACGGCATCGGCCCAAAAAGGTTGAGGAACATGCATTTGAAATAAGAGGGCTTGTGCAGTTTCAAGTAGATGTCTGTTTTTACGTTCTACTACACCATTTTGAAATGTAGTATCAACGCAAGAAGTTTCATGAAGCATGCCACTAAAGATATAAGACTGAAAAAGAGCGGATGTATATTCCTTGGCATTATGACTTTGCAAAGTACAAACAGAAACATTAAATTGATTTTTGATCTCAACACAAAATGAAGAAAACAACTCAGAATGATTTTTCATTAAATATAATCAAGTTACACGAGAATAATCATCCACAAAAGTAACAAAATACCTGAATCCAGGTTTAGACCAAATATGAGGGTTTAGACAAAATATGAGAAGGACCCGAAACATCAGAGTGAACTAATTCAAAAGGAACACTAGCACGTTTATTGACTCGAGGACTCAAACTAAGACGATGATATTGAGAAAACTGACACGACTCATAATCTAATGAAGACATCTTACTAAATTGGGGACAAAGTTTCTTGAACAAAGGAAGGGATGGATGACCCAACCGACAATGAGCCTTAAAAGCAGAAGCGACACTCGAACAAGCAATAGAAGTTGGTGGCAGTGGATCAAGAACATACAGGCCGTCAGATTCATGTCCTTTACCAATAATCTCCTTCGTCATAAGATCTTGAAATAAACAATGATTGGGAAAGAATGAGATGCAACAATTTAGATTACGAGTGAGTTGGCAAACAGAAAGCAAATTAAAGGATAAATTAGGTAAGTGTAAGATTGATGATAAAGTAAGCAGAGGTGTAGGAGTAATGGTGTCAGATCCAAGAATAGAAGATGATGATCCATCAGCTAAGGTAACAGTAGAAGTGGAACTATGAGATTGAAAAGTAGAAAAGAGACTAAAATTACCTATCATGTGATATGTGGCACTAGAATCAATGACCCATTTTGAGGATGTGGAAAGAAGGCATGCATTAGAGTTACCTGAATTAGCAATAGCAGTGACAGAAGAAGATGAAGACTTAAGTGATTCCTGGTACCGTGAGTACTTGGCAAATTCATCAGTAGAAATAACGATCGATTTGTCAGATGCATCACTGGTGCTTGCAACATTAGTGAATTGTCTTTGCTGATTTTTAAGTTGCAACTTTCTACACTCAAATTTGGTGTGACCAAGCTTTTTACAATAGTTGCAAAAAATGCCTCCAAAATCTGATGTTCGATTGTCAGACCTTTGTGGATATCCCTCTTTCTGTCCACTTGAGGAAGAGGATCTTCCAGACGCATTATTATTACTGCGACTTACCAAAGCACTAGTAAGCCGAGCAGATGGAGTAGTTTCAGTGCGGAGAACACGACTAAAGACATCTTGCAAAGATGAGATGTCAGACCCACAAAGAACTTGTGTTTTCGCAGAATCAAATTCAGGGGAGAGCCCCGTGAGAAAGCTCATGATAGCCATCTGCTCCCGTTGACGATGTTGAACCTTCACATCAGGACTAAAGGGCAACAACATATTAAGTTCCTCATATGTCTTCTTGAATTCCATAAAATAGTTTATGATGGATTGATCTTGTTTTTCTGCACGATAAAATGCTTTGCACACGTCATACACACGGAGAGATTTCCTTTTCCAGAGTACAAATTTCCAAATAATCCATTAGTTCTTTAACAAATTCACAGTGATTGGTCAAACCAATTACCTCATTATCAATAGAATTTCGAATCTGAAGGAATAAGCGAGCATCATCCTTAAGCCATGTCAAATCAGCTTTCTCCTTCGAATCTAATTTTGGAGGATCACTAGTCAAGTGATCATCTTTGTCAATACTCCGTAGATAGAGGCGAATAGTCTTGCTCCAATCCAAATAGTTTGAACCATTGAGTTTATGGTCAATAATTTTAGACATTACCGGAACCATATCTGTCACAATAGCTGACTTATTTTCTGCCATAATCCTAAAATAGCGAAGCAAGAACAAAGAGACAAAGAACAAAGAATCACACCAAAGGATGACAAACAAACCTCAACTATCACAAAAATAAGAAAGCGATGGTAGAAACGGATGCACGACAAGGTCAGAAACACCGAAAAAGTCAACCGGTAGAGAAACGGCCGAAAAAAGGGAGCTCACGCGCCGGCATGTGGGTGTTGTCACAGAAACTTCAGGCAGCATGTGTGGCTCATGCGCTATGATTCCGGCCACCAAACTCCGGGGTTCTGCAGATCGATAACTGGGTAGTCCGTTGGTTCTGGCGGTGAGTGTTCACGAGCTCTCTAAATGGGTTTTCCGAAAAATGAACCCTAAGGAAGATGAAGAACAAACCCTAATTACAAACCCCAATTTTGTGATAAACCCTAATTTTGAATTTCGAATTTTAGCTCTGATACCATGTAAACAATGGTGAAGAGAATAATTTTCTTTTTTATTTCATTGAGAAAATAACATATATTTATACACAACTTAGGGAAGCTATTCTAGGAAACTAAGAGAATAAAGGAAACTAATTAGCCTAATTTCTAGCTAATTTTACAGCTAATATACATATCTAACAAAGACATTTGAAAGGAAAAAAATGAATTTGGGATGTTTTACAAGCAATGGTTAAACTCAGAATTACAAGTCTGAAACTTCACACTTGATTTTGATAATTTCCCAATACTCTTTTGGAAATCTTTGAAGAAATACAAGTTTTAGATCTTTTTCTTAGCTTTCCATAGCTTTTGAATCGTCCAATTCCAAGAAATATCGAGGAAGTTATGGTTAAAATACCGTCAGTGGCTGCAGTTGAAGAAAAATGAAAAAAGAAAAAAAATTGCTATGGTGGTGGCCAGCCACATCCCAGGCCATGGCCACAGCAACAGAGCCCAGTGACCGCAGTCAGCAATGTCCTAGGCTGTGACCGAAGCCCAGTTTTCTTGAAAATACATGTTCCAATGGCTGCTGCCGCCAATAAACACTAGTCACAGCCAATGATCAATTTTTCCTTAATTTTTGAATTTTAAATGTATTTTTGAAATGACTATTAAAGAGTTTAGGGTTAACTTTTATAATAACTTTAGATTGTGAATTTTAGAGGCTAGAGCAGTAGAGGAGGAGACAAAGACATCATCATCTACATTTTTCAATCTAGTTTTTCTTCTCAAAACTCCTTTATTTTCATTGAATATATTATGTTTGTGAATATGAATGTGATTATGGAGTAATTTTCTTTGTAGTTGAGGGTTATTTCAAAACCCTAGACATGAGATCTTGAATGCAATCATAAATTTTATTATTTTATTCCCTTATATTAAATTGTTTATATTTTTCTAATTTAATGCTATAACTATTGTGAGATCTTGTTAGGTGGCCAACTAATTAGGGTTTTGCATTATTCTACTATCATCTTAGGATTTCTATTTACCTAATAGTTTAGGATTCTAAGTAGAGTGATAAATTGCAATTAGGATATTGTGACGAGTATCTTGGTTGTGATGAAAAATAGAACCTAGGTTAAATGAATTGCATGCTTAATGAATTTGCTACTTAGAGTAACATGTTTCCATAGAGTGTAATGCTTTTACTAGGTTAAATAGATTGCATGCTTAATGGGTTTATTGCTGGGTAGAAAGGATTAATTAAGAGCGCTTAACTTTTATTAATTATAATAAGAACACTAGAATAATTGACTGCTTAAGTGTTAATCATGGGGTTAATAGTTTAATTGGGAATAGGGAATATTATTTGTAATTGTGGATAGATTGATTGTCGAAGGTCGAGAGTAATTCTTGACTATTTCTTTAATATTGTTTTATCCTTAGTTATTTAATCTTTGATCATTATTTCATTTTATGTTTTTAGTTTTTAAAACTAAAATCCCTTTCTAATTTCTATTTAGTTCTTATTTTGCATAATAATTTAATCATAGTCCTCATGGGTTCAACCGTTATTTACCGCTATACTGAAGTAGCTAGTATAAGTGAGTGATAAAATAAACATATAAATTTGATACGGCATATGACACCCATCAGTAGATGTGCATGGTAGATTATCTTTAAATGATAGAAGTGCATGCTAGGGTCTATATTGTTGTTATTTAATTGTTAGAAACATGATAGGAGTGAATGAATGGGTGGTTATAGATCTGGTTATTTGAGTTTTGAAATAGCTTGATGAGGAAAACAAAGTTAGAGTTCTTGAACCTTAACCATGCATGAACCATGATGAATGCATGGATGTGTTTTGATGTTGTTTTTATGATTATAATGTGTTGAGGATATTATGTAACTAGTTTGGGGACGAAACTGGGTTTAAATGTGGATTTTTTTTTTGTTTAGGTCGATTGGTGGAGAAGAACACGAAAAAGAAGTCGCGCCTGCGATTTCTGGAATGACGTCAGACACGATCGCGGTTGGTGTCTAGCACAAACGCGCCGCACACCAAGAAATGAGGATTTCCTTGTTTTGCTCAGTTTGATTTGGGTTTGACATTTTTTCTTTAGGGTTTTCTATTAGGTGGTTTTATGACTTTCTTGGGCATACTTTAAAGTGATTTAGGTCCTAGAAAGTGTGAGGGTACTTGAAAAATGATTTGTTTTGATATAATTTTTTAAAAGATGAAAGTTGTATGATGTTTGACATAGGGCTCGCTAAGACTACTTGAAATGACATATTGTGGTTGTGGATCGCTGCTGCATTTGAGGTAAGAAGAGTGGACACTTGTGTACAGGGTACATATGTGTTATACCTATTTGTATATCATGTTAATGGTATGTTATGATACATATAATATGTGTGTAACAGTTAAGGGAATACATATTCTTGTAACTTGGTATGTGGTAAAATCCAAGGGGTTGTCACAAGGGCAGTGGGTTGTCGCAAGGAAAGTGGGTAGTTGCAAGGGCAGTATAATGTTCATTATGTGTTTATGATATGTTGAGGTTATATTGTAAACATGATGGTTAATATCATATACGAAATGTGAATATGTGTTGTTATCGTATTATGCATGTTGTTGTGTTTTGGGTTTGGGGGTTGTGTCCAACACAACTCTTCTTGCTAGGCTTGGCTCACGGGTACTCTGTATGCAAGTAAAGGCAAACAAAAATGTGTGCAACAATGAGTTAGAGAGTTGTGGTAGCTGGGAGTACATGTTTAGGATATTTTGACCTTAGGGGTCAAGGTCACACGTTTACTTGACGTGTTTTATCACATTATGAAAATGTTACTTTTGGGTATTTATGAGTTATTTTAAAACCTATAAAGTATGTTATAGTAGCAATTGAATGGTTTTGTTTTTTACTAAGGATTCCAGAATCTACTTTTATTTCAATGTAGGGATGTCATTTTTATTTCAATAAAAGTTAAACTTAATTATTTTTCTTAATTCTTTTTATTTAAATTCACACACATAATGTCTTAAGAAATTGGGGCGTTACAATATATTCATAAAATTTAATAATTTATTCATAAGATTCAATAAGATATCATAATTACTAAAAAAATTATTACCAAATAAATGTAATTTTTTATTATTACCACATTGTGATAATTTATTTTTCACTTAAAACAGTTATGACGATTGATAAGAGTTGGATAACTAATAGACGACGTAACTCTGATGAGTATTGGAATGGTCTTCAAGCATTTATACAAATAGCCAAGAATCATGTGAATTCTTCGGGAGAAGTGAGATGCCCATGCAATCAGTGTGTGAATCTGCTAAGTTAGAAACAAGATGTGGTGGAGGCTCACATACACAAATATGAGTTTCTGCAGCGATATGTGAAGTGGACTTACCATGGTGAAGTTGATATTTCTCCAACAGTGGACGATGAGGCTCCAGTGGCAGATGAGAAGATTGACATCATCAATGATGTTATTGATGAACAAGACACTAACGAAGAAGGTGTAAATGAAGGAATTTCAAATGGTGGTGGCAATAGTGTGAAGAATAAATTTGATGACATATTTCAAGAGGTCGAAGCTCAGTTATACCTTGGTTGTACTTGGTCATCTTCCTTGAACTTCTTGGCAAAGATGATGCACATGAAGGTTATGAATAAATGGACAAATAGTTCATTTCATGAATTTTTTTAAGATTATGAAATTTGATTTCCTGAAGGAGAATAAGATTCTGACTTCCTACTATGAATCTAAGAAAAAAATGAGGAAGTTAGGGTTAGGTTATCAATCAATTCATGCTTGTAAGTATGACTGTTGTTTGTTCTGGAAGGAGAATTCCCAAAAACAGAGTTGTCTTGTATGTGGTGAGAGCAGATGGGTTGACAAAGACACAAAGGGGAAAAAAGTCGCCTAGAAAGTGTTGCGGTACTTCCCTTTGACTCCTAGGCTGAAGCGTCTTTATGGTTCAAGGCATACGACAAAGGATATGACTTGGCATAGTATGGGACAATCGAAAGAAGATGGTGTGATGCACCATCCTATTGATGGGGATGCTTGGAAACAATTTGATTCCAGATATCAAGATTTTTCTAAAGAACTCAGAAACGTTCGATTGGGTTTGGCTACTGATGGTGTTAATCTATTTGGTAACATGAGTCTATCTTACAGCATGTGGTTAGTAATATTATGCACATACAATATGCCTCATTGGTTATGCATGAAAGAGTCATCATTCATGCTGACCTTATTGATTCCCAGTCCGAAATCACCTGGAAAGGACATGGATGCCTTTTTGAGGTCTGTGGTAGACGAATTAAATATGTTGTGGGATGAAGGAGTTCAAACTAGAGATGCCGCAACAAGCAATGTATTCAGAATGCGTGCATCACTATTATGGACTATCAATGATTTTCTGACCCATATTAGTTTGTCTGGTTGGAGTGGCCAAAGATATATGGCATGTCCTACATGCAACGAAGACACTCTTTCATGTCGTGTAATTGGGAAGATAACTTATGTTGGTCATAAAAGATTCTTATCGTTTACGCATAGGTGGAGGAAGAGCGTCCTAAATATGAAAAAAAAAAGACTTCAAGAAAATTCAGCAGTCAAGATATACTCCAACAATCAGTGCATATTCCAATTCGTTTGCCAGGTAAACATGTGAGTTTCAGAGGTGTGAAAATAAAGAGAGATCCAAAAGAACTAAATTGGAGTAAAAATAGTATTTTCTTTGAACTTGATTACTGGTCTGAACTTGAATTGAAGCACAATTTAGATGTTATGCATGTGGAGAAATTTTTTTGTGATAGTTTACTCGGTAGTTTTCTTATGAATGAGAAATCTAAAGACACCACCAACGCACGAGTAGACTTGAAGAACTGGGGTATCCGAGAAGAGTTGCACCTCAAGGAAGACGACACCAAGTTGATCAAACCACATCCTATGTACTCTTTCACACCGAATGATAGACGATTATTTTGTCAACTCATAAAAGAAGTTACACTTCTTGATGGCTTCGGTTCAAATTTCTCTAAGAAAGTAACTAACAATGATGTCAACATTACTGGGTTGAAATCCCATGATTGTCACATTCTTATGCAACGTCTGTTGCAAGTATGAGTTTAAGGCTACTTTGATAGGTTTATTTCGAAGACAATCATTAAGCTTTGCAATTTTTTTAAGCAAATTTGTGCTCGTACATCGGTTGTTAAGGACTGGAGAACGAAGAAGATCAAGTGATTCAAATTTTGTGCAAGTTGGAGTTAATTTTTCCTCCATCCTTTTTTGACATAATGATTCATTTAATTCTTCATTTACCATAAGAAGATATCCTTGGAGGACTAGTTTACATGAGGTGGATGTATCTGTTTGAAAGATATATGAAGA
Organism: Humulus lupulus; assembly: GCF_963169125.1. Classification (NCBI taxonomy): domain Eukaryota; kingdom Viridiplantae; phylum Streptophyta; class Magnoliopsida; order Rosales; family Cannabaceae; genus Humulus; species Humulus lupulus. The sequence continues at coordinate 204,809,928 of NC_084802.1, forward strand.
AGTTGAAAAATTATCTCAGGAATAAGACGCGACATGAAAATTCTATAGAGAAGGGTTATGTTGCTGATAAAGCTTTGACTTTTTGTTCGTAATATCTTCAGGGCGTAGAGACTAAATTTTTTCCTCTAGAAAGAAATGAGGATATTGTTATTCCTAAGAGATAGTTGTTTGTTTTTGGATCACAAGGTCGTCCAAGTAGCAAAAAGAAAATCATATCCCTTGACTATCTTCACCGAAAAGAAGCTGAGTGATTTGTACTCAACAATTGCCCTAAAACCCAACCATATATAATGTAAGTAGTGAAACACATATATGAATTCATTAAAATAAATTCATATCCAATTGTTATCTTACCTTCATTCTTGTGCTCTGCAATGAATGCCTTCGAGAAAATCCAAGCATAAATCTTCAAAAAGATTTCCCTAGCTAGTTTAAAATGAAGGTAAATGGTCAAAACTATACATCTTATGAAATTCCAACCGATTAATACTCATCTCATTGTGTATTCATTTTTTTTGTGTTCAATTATATAGATGTGTCATCAGCGACAAGTAGAGTCAACTTAGTGTACTGATGAATTATTTGCTTTAGCAATCGGGTCGAATTAGAATGCATACTTCTACACTACTTGCATTGTTAACATTGTGAAATTTTTTGTGCATAGTCGTGACCAAGGACGTACCACTCAAAACAGTGGAGTTTCGGTGCTAGGAACCTTTTGTTTCACTTTCTATGGCCAACTTGACTAGATTGTAGACTTATGCTATTCTCATGGTTACTCGGTAGTATTGTTTCGATGTAAATGGTTAAACACCGATGTAAGCAAGGGTCGAAATGTGACTGAGAATAGCATCACTAGAATCATGGTTAATTCTTAATGATAGAACGAGCAGTTTATTCTCGCTGCTCAAGGAAAACAAGTTTTCTACTTGGAAGATCCTTTAAGAAACAAAAATTTGAGGGTTGTAAAAGAGTTAATCATTGAAAGATTTGGGATCATCCAAGTATCAATGATGATAATGAGGTTGATGTGTTACATGATAGTACTTCATCAAATTTTGTACTCACTATGGAATTAGGAGAGTTGGAGGTTATGACTTTCGATTGTCCTGGTCACACTAGCATAATTGGCAAAGCGTCTCAATCTGTTCCGGATGTGGATGATGATTTCATCAACGACGATGAAGATGATGAAATTTGTGAAGATGATATAGAAAGTACAGATGATGATGTAGGAATCAACATTGATGAGGAATAATATTTTCTTCTGAATATTTTTAGTGTAACATTAAGGTGGATGATAGTTTCCAATGCATGATAGACGATTTAATGTGGATGTTGCCATTTCAATAGTTTCTAATCAGTATTTGACTTTAATGTGGATTTCATTATTATTATTTTACTACTGATTTTAATGTAATAATTATATAAACTATAAAGATGTGTCTGCTCCTGTTTCTCGTTCTCATGGTGGTGATGGAGCGGGTGATCCTCCTCTAGATCCTCACGAGTACCTACTTCCTGTGACACAGATAATATAATATAATTAGTCTGTTTTATCAATAAATGACAAATTGCTATTATTTTATTTAATCTAATGACTTAAAATATGCAGCACCTGCCCCAAGAAAGAGAGGTCCACCTCAATCCAAAAATTTGGAACAGCTCATGCAAGACAATAAAGGCTCATTGAAACTAGATTTCAATTTGAAGGAGGAAACCTACAAAGAAGTTGGTGATCGTGGGACATTGTTCACAAGGCTTATTGGTAACCTTATTGGTCACCATGTGTTGTTATATTATGACTTGTGGCAGAGTATTCCGGATGCAAACAAGATAAGATTAATGTGAAATATTGAGGTAAATTGATAAAGATATTCACATGTAATGTTTTTTATAATTTCAAAATTCTAACAAGTTTTTTTTTGAAGGAATATTTCATTCTCCCCAGAGATCTCCCCGAGTGGCGATTGATATTGAGCGGCATTGAGCATGAGTTTCAGGACCACTACAAAGATAGAAAAGGTCGAAAGAAAAAATATTTCGATGAACATGGAGGATATGATGATATCGAGACTGCCAGAAAGAATCCATCGAAAGACATGGACAATGACAGTTGGAAGGAGTATGTTGACCTTTTCACCTCTCCACAGTACATGGCACACTTAAAGGAAAATGCTACCAACAGAGCAAAACAAAAGTATCCAAGTCTCCATGGATTGACCTCTTATGCTTCTACTCGTTTTAAGAAGGTAAATAAAAATATGTAGATATTTTGAAGAATTTTTCAGTTATCTTAATAATAATTTACATATTTAACTGATATGTTGTTATATTTTATTTTCTAAAGATGAATCCTCAAACCATGGAACTATCTAACATTATTGATACGTTCCATGACATGCACAATCATCCAACACGTGGATGGGTGAACACAAATGCTAATGATGCATATGTAAGTAACTTTATAAGTTTTGTATATATGTTTATTAATTAACTATATTATGTATTAATTGTATAGTTTCTAAACTGCAGGATTCCTTGCAGCAAGAAGTTCAGACGCAAACACAATCTCAATCCCAATCTTCAACAGGAAGTGTCTTTATCGATGATACGCAAGTTGTCTCGAAGGTACTTGGTAAATATCATGGCCACAATCGAGGTATTGGACGTAAGTTGAAGGGCACTAGTTCCTTTTCCATCGGCACCATCAGCGCCACCAAAGCCTTTTCGCAATCACAGGCATCATCATTTACGTCGACCACAGTTGACCCTTCAATGGTACCAGCTGAGGCTTTCCAGTCAATGGGTCAAAACTTTAGTCAAGCCATCAAGACCCAGAACAAAAACTTTCTCCAAATGCAGCAATTTATGCAAGCTTCCAACCCGAATACTCCAGTCCTGTAATTTCAACATGTGAACTTGGACATGAATATGATCCAGTCCATGATGGCGAACTTTCTAGGCTCAGGCCAAATTCTACCACAACAGTTCGACGATGATGACGACTTTGTGATTGATTTAGATGACATTTAGTTTGACTGTGTTATGATTTTAAACTTATTAATATTTTGTGTTGTATTTTATATTTTGAAGACTACTTACTTTTGTGCTAAGTTGAACTAAATTATTTTTATTTTTATTTCATATTAATATAATTTATGTTAAATATTTATAAATTTTATTAATATTAAATTAGATTTTCATTAAATAAATTGGTTTTATTTATAGTTAGATTTAATTAATATTAGAATGATTTTTAAAAAAAAATAAACCTACGGTGATGACAAGTCATCGAAGTAGAGTACATGCAGAACACGAAATACTAAGATTTCGTGATCCGACTGCGACCACATGTCGCCATAGTAGGTCCGTGAACTCCACTCTACGACGACGACATGTGGTCGCACCAGGAATTTTTAAAATTAAAATTTTCAAAATTTGCACAGACCTACTGTGATGACATGTCTTCGAAAAAGAACATTTCGACCAAAAAAAGAGATTTCCTATTGCGGCTGACATGTCATCATTGTAGCAAAACCCTACTGCGATGATGACATGTTATCGTCGCTGTAGGACCCTAAATATATGGATTTACAATGATAATTTTTTTGCGATGACACAATGAGAAATCGTTGCTGTAGCCCTCTTTGCCTGTAGTGCGTCCTCTAACAATAGAAAATATTGTCATATTTATAAGGGTTCTAATAATGAGTATGTCGCACGAGGCTCTTTGCTTTAGATCTCGTGGCAAGGTACTTGAGTATATCTTATCACGACAAGCTCCTTGCATCAGAGCTTGCGGGGGGCACATTTGAGTGTATCCTCACAACAAGTTTTTGGTTGACCAGACTATCCCAAAGTGCTATCTTTGTGGCTTTTGTGGTATACACACGTGTCCAGTCGTGATTTTTCAAATTTATTACTTTATAACATAATCATATAAAATATGCATATCAATAAAGATATAATAGTAAACATATATAGATGAAGAGATAAATACAACAAAAAAAAAATTATATAGAAATGTAAATAACTAAATTTTAGCATACACATATTTATTAGAATTTCTATAAATTAAGGTTAAAATATAAAAATATATACATATAATAATATATTAGTACTTTGCCTTTTTTTTAATGTTCGTACTGTATAAACGTTATCTATTTTTTTATCATCCCTACATCTAATTATATATATACTAGGTGGAAGCAACGTGCAATGCATGTTTGCTTAGTTTTAAAGTTGTAAACATTATTTATAATTTTAATAAAAATTGTTTTACTATTTTCCTTAAAATATATATATAATAGAATGAATTATAGTTCTATAATATATATATATATATTTATATCAATAATCTCTACATATATGACATCTAAACACAACGTTGACATATATAATGTTTGCCAAGTTTTTCAGAAACTAGAAATTTATTAAGAAATAAGAACTGACAAGAAAGAATTAGAGATGAACAATCAGAGTTTTTACGTGGTTGGGGCGTTAATGAGCCTTAGTCCACAAGTCAATAGTATTTGACTTCAGAGAGTTTCTGGTAATTGAGTTTTCTACAAGTTTTAGCAGAGTTTTGCTTACAAGAGAGAACCTTGGATCCCTGCTACAGTGCACAACTGGTCCTATTTATAGGCAGTCAAGCGCAGTGGGCTTGGGCTGGATTAATCCGGACCCAATAGAGATGTAATTACAGTTTGCTCACTAATGGAGTCATAATATAAAGAATGTTACATAATAAAATGTAGTTAACCTGGGCTCATTGGGCCAGCTCAGGCGTGGCCAAGCCTTACAGCTACCCATTATACGTTAGCACAGACTGATCTGCGTGGGTTTCTAAGGGGATCCTGGGGACATAATCTGTCAGAGTAGTGGCAGTACTGTTTCCTAGGAACACTGTACGTTCCATGCGTACCCTTTTCTGCAGGTTAGTTGAGGAGATCAATTGCTAGATTTTATGGGGACAGGTCAGCATTGGGGCTAGCTAGGCTTGCCCTATTCAGAAGTCTGGTCCGGGTTCATTTACTAATGTCTCGGTTCACTTATCGGAGTCTTGGTTCGTTCACCAGGACTCGGGTTCATTTGCCAAGATGGATATCATGACACTGAGTACCTCCCCTGGATTCTTGATAAGGTCTATCTCCATCGACTAGTTAGTCTGTCGCCTCAATTGGCATCCTGGAGGATGTAGATTGGTCGGGACTGGGAAGATGAGTTGGGCTTGCATCTTAGTCCTGGTTCCTTTGTTATGCCCGCGCCCAATGAACGTTGTTGGGCTCGATGGTGCTTGGGCTATCTAAGGTTTCAACCTTCCCCGTTTACCAGGTTCAAGATGGGCCCGGATCTCTTAAGAGGGCTCACGGACCCATTGGGTCATGCCACGTGTCACGGGTGGAAAACAGGGATAACAATATATATTTACATGAATACATGATATATATAATACAATAATATTTAAAAATAAATTAAAAATATAAATAAAATAAGAATATAAAAAGTTATAGTGTAGACAGTAATATCCATGCATGCATCAATTCTTTTTAATTTCTTATGTTATATGTTTAATATAATATTAAGTTTAAGTTTAATTAAACTTTATTTAAGTTATTAAATATATTGTTTTATTATTTTTTAAATAATTATCATTGTAAAATATCTCAAAAATATCAAATTTGAATTTTTTTAATTATTTATTTATTTAAGTTTAAGTCATGTTTACAATCTACCGTTAAATATAAGAATATTTTGTTAAATATAAAAATATTCCTGCAAAGTTAACGGAAAAAAATAAAAAACTATTAAAATAAAAATTTTCTCTTATCTACACACTTTTTAACTTTTTATATAGAAGATATAATATATATATACTATAAGGACCACGATTCAGTCCCGCTCGGTACGGCAATGAAAGCAATTCTGTTTGAGAATCTTAGTCGTCCAATACAATTAAAATGATCCAACGATTCTGGTGCTTCCATATTCTTTTAATCTTGACCATTTATGTAATCATCGGGTGGGGAGTGGCTAGCGCAAAGAGACTGTGCAACTGTCACTAATTTGACAGTTATAGACTAGGGAGTAGGGGTATGGCTTCAATTCCACAGTGGTATTGCTGGAGAGAGAGAGTTGGTTCCCATCTCCATTATCTCTCTTAAAATTATATTATTTTCATGACCCTTTTCTCAAGAAGAAAACCCCTGCATTTTTTTTTCTTGTTTTGGTTTCATGTTATTATATACCATTTTTAAAATTTAACCCATATACTCATGATCTAGTTTGCAAAAATTAAGGCATAAAATGGACTTAAATGTATGGATAACATACTCCACAATAATCTATAAATCCTAAAAAAGGAATTCTCATTTAAGAAATGATTTATGTAACTAGTTGTCTTACAACAATATGTCTATTTGGTTTGGTTACACCTCACGAAAATCAATAAGGTTTTTTATTAATTTATTCGTTGTGTAATCACCCTAACGAGTGCCTCAGTCACCCATAATGACTTGCATGGAAGTCGGTGCACCCGAAAGAGCGCCGAGACGGTGTTAATCACACTATTGCGTGACTCGGTGCATCCGAGCGAGTCTAGCTCGGCACTCCTGACCCGAACCCTTGTCTCAGTGAATCAAAACGAGTCCAGATCTTGTGTAATCACCCTAACGAGTGCCTCGCCCACCCATAAAAATTTGCATGGAAGTCGGTGCACCCAAAAGAGCGCTGAAAGGGTGTTAATCACACTAATGCGTGACTCGGTGCATCCGAGCGAGTCCAACTCGGCACTCCTGATCCAAACCCGTGTCTTGGTGAATCGAAACGAGTCCAGTGTTGGTATTTATTGATCAAATCAGAGATTATACGCAGCGGAACAACAATCAAATTGTCAGTTTAATCCCAAAATATTTCTAGATCTACTTCTTCACATGCATATATATATTGAATCAAAGACAATAATAGAAAAATTACCTCAGGTCCTTCCTTGCTGCTATCTTTTTGTATGGCTAAATCCTTGAGATCTCACACCAAGATCTTCCAAAATGTTCTCAGCACACAAAGAATGCGTGTGGGCTCGCTATACAAACAATAGACAAAAAACTATTTATCAGATGTTCTCAACACATAAGATCTGATAAAGTTTGGACCTAGATTTTGTGAAGAACAATGACTTTTGTTTATGTCATTGTTCTCTTTCTCTGAGAGAGATTTCTAGATATTTTTCTATTCTTGAAAAGTTACATTCTGTAAAACTGATATCCTATATTTAATATATTCAATATATTAAAATATTTGTTATTTTAAACAAATTCAAAATAACTGATAGTTATCAGATTTTTGTTTAAATAATAATATTTTAATCATATTAAAATATCTCATTATTTATTTAATATTTAAATAACTAAAATTGTGGAATCAAGAGACTGAACACACTCTCTTATGCGTGTAGCACAGTGACTGTGCACTATGCTACACGTGTACCATATGCTTGTGATAGCATGTGATTTTTTTCCAATTTTTATTATTATTTAAATACCAAAAATCCCAAAAATAAATTAATTCAAAATTAATTAAATTTTTGTTAAATCAAATAATTAATTAATTACACATAATTAAACAATAATTATGTTTGATACATAGAAAAATATTTTTCTTATCACATAAGTCATTTTTGCCCATTTTTGTGTTTACCTTTGTCAGTGATTGTTTGAGCCATTTCGGGGACCATAGACCTATAACATTAAGCTCCAATAAATTGAAACCAAATAATTAAACTCTTTAATTATAATAGTTAATTTATTAATTCTGATATTACTCCACTATAAATTCAAAATTGCACTATTTATGTTATAGATATACTTTTACAGAAATCTTTTCTTAAGTCGTCCATTGATATAACCATCTTACAATAGTTCAACCCTCTAATTAATTAGTTCATAAATTAGAATGGAAGAATTACCATTTTACCTTTCTAATTTACTTCTTATTCCTGAAGTACCATTAATTCACTAGTGAATAATTAATCTATAATCTAATTATAGATTTGAGCTCAAAATCATTCAGTTCCAGAATTAACCCTTAAGGGAACTAATATACGATCCATTAGGAAAGATTAGATTTTGTATTGTTGATACATGTTCCCAGCCATCCATGATATTAAATCTCCAAAACAAAAGTCATTAGCCTCATTCTTTGAAGAGACCTTAACGAATGAATCAAAAGATTTAATAAACATGAATAGGAGTTTATGAAAACTCAGGATTTAGGTTGATCGATCTATAAATGATCATCAGTTATGATATGAATTATAAGTCTTTATTGTTAAATGGTTTTTGGATAAAGACTTTAATTCATATCGGTCCATGACATATATAATCATATTATATAAAGCACATTTATCGAGATGTCTTTCCACATCAATAATCTGAATCTAGATTATTTGTATCATTATGATACTCAGTAAACCGTACTTACAACTCCAATTAAAGAATTCCATAACTTTAATTTGTTGTTGTTGACTATTTTTATTCATTCATGTGATCTTAATTCTCTCGTACTAATACAAGATCACATCCTCAGTAATGAATATAGAATTTTTCTGATATTTACAAAATTATTCAAACAATAATCTAACAATCTAAATATAACAATAATAATAAACCGTTGTATTTATTTATTCACAGAAAAACAAATGTCTTTACATGCTTTTAGGACACACTCCTAACAACCTCCCACTTTTACTTAAAGCAAGTGAGGCATTTCTCTCAATCCCATATTACGTACATGACCCTCAAATTGCTTTGTTGGAAGCATCTTCATGAATGGGTCCTCCAGGTTGTGTTCTGATGCGATTTTCAGAATGGTCACATCTCCTCTATGTACGATTTCTCTGACTAAGTGGTATTTGCGCTATATATGCTTTCCCCTCTTGTGGCTTCTTGGTTCTTTAGAATTGGCCACTGCTCCACTGTTGTCACAGTAAAGAACAAGTGGCTTCTCCACTTCTGGAACTACTTCCAAATCTGTGTAGAACTTTTTCAGCCAAACTACTTCCTTAGCTACTTCACAAGCTGCTATGTATTCAACTTCCATGGTTGAATCAGCTATACTGGATTGCTTAATGCTTCTCCAGACAACTGCTCCACCACCAAGAGTGAATATTGACCCAGAAGTAGACTTTCTACTATCCTAGTCAGATTGAAAATCTGAGTCAGTGTATCCAGTAGGTTCGAGGTCACTACCTGAATATACTAGCATATAGTCTCTCGTTCTCCTGAGATACTTGAGAATATGTTTCACTACAATCCAGTGTTCCAAACCTGGATTTGATTGATAACGACTGACAATCCCTACTGCATAACATATGTCAGGTCTAGTACATAACATTGCATACATTAGGCTCCTTACTGCTGATGCATAGGGATACTTTCTCATATCCTCTTGCTCTTGTGGTGTCTTTGGACACTGATCTTTGCAAAGAGTAATTCCATGTCTGGTCGACAATTGACCCTTTTTGGAATTCTCCATAGAGAATCTTTCAAGCACTTTATCAATATAATTTGTGTGTGAAAGTGCTAGGAGCTTGTTCTTTCTATCTCTTAGAATTTTAATGCCTAAAACATAGCTCACTTCTCCCAAATCTTTCATTTGGAATTTGTCAGCCAACCATTTCTTTACATTTGATAATGTCTCTACATCATTCCCAATGAGTAGGATATCATCAACATAAAGAACTAAGAAAACCACAATTTTTTCTTTGATGTATTTATAAACACATGCTTCGTCAACATTTTGTTCGAAACCATATGTTTTAATAGTTTCATCAAATGCTAAGTTCCAAGATCTTGATGCTTGTTTCAATCCATATATGGATTTCAACAATTTGCATACCTTTTGATCTTGATCCTTCTTTATAAACCCTTCTGGTTGTTCCATATAAATGGTTTCATCAAGGTGGCCATTCAGAAAAGTTGTCTTGACGTCCATTTTCCATATCTCATAATTATAGATGGCGGCTATGGATAAGAGTATGCGAATGGACTTAAGCATGGCCACAGGAGAAAATGTTTCTTCATAGTCCACACCCTCTCTCTGTGTGTAGCCTTTGGCCACAAGCCTTGCTTTATAGGTCTCTACCTTTCCATCTGCACCCTTTTTCTTCTTGTAGCTCCATTTGCATCCAATGGCATGAACATTGTCAGGCAGATCTACAAGTTCCCAGACAAAATTGGAATACATTGATTCCATTTCTTGATTCATGGCATCTTGCCACTTATCAACATCAGGGTCTTCCATTGCTTCTTTAAAAGTCAATGGATCGTCCTTTTCAGTATCTGATACAAGAACATGTGCCTCATGTTCGTAATGAATAGGTTGTCTCACAATCCTCCCACTACGACGTTGCACTGGTTTTTCCTTTTCAGGAATTGTGGTTTCTTTGGTTGTTTTATCATTAATTGCTGCTGGTGACTTTGCAACTTTATTTGAGACCATCTCATCCAGTACAACCTTACTGCGAGGTTTGTGGTTATTAACATAGTCATATTCAAGAAAAGTTGCATTTGTCAATACAAATGTTTTATTTTCTTTTTAGACTATCGAAAATTCCACTTCTAGTCTCTTTGGAATATCCCACAAACATACACACTTCAGAGCGCGTTTCCAACTTCCCGGTCTTCCTTTTAAGCACGTATGCATGACACCCCCAAATTCTAAAATGGTTTAAACTAAGTTTACAACCATTTCATAATTCTATGGATGTCTTTTGGATAGACTTAGGTGGAACATCATTCAATGTGTATAGAACACATTGAATTGTATAGCCCCTGAATGACAGTGGTAATGATGAGAAACTCATCATTTATCTAACCATATCTAATAACGTTCTATTCCGACTATCTGAAACATCATTTTACTGTGTTGTTTCAGGTGTAGTGAGTTGGAATTGAATGCCATGCTCACGTTGGTGGTTCTTGAATTCACAGTCCAAGTACTCTCTTCCTCGATCAGATCGAAGTGCTTTTAAGTGATTTACCTAATTTCTTTTTAACCTCTGCTTGAAATTCTTTGAACTTTCCAAAAGTTTCAGATTTTCTTTGCATTAAGTATAGGTAACCATATCTTGAATAATCGTCAATTAAAGTGACGAAATATTCACAACCTCCTCTTGCTTGTACATTAAGTGGATTGCAACATCCATATGTACTAGCTGAAGTGGTTCTGTGGCTCTTGAACCTTTATCAGAGAAATGTCTCTTGGTCATTTTGTTTTCTAGACAAAATTTACAAACAGGTAGAGATCCAATAGATAGTTCTCTAAAAGGCTATCATTTACAAGCCTATTTATTCTGTCTAGACCAATATGGTCCAATCTCAAGTGCCACAGATATGTCTCACTATTGGAATCAGTTTAATAGATCTATGATTAGTTGTGTTAAATAATTTAGAATTATAAAAAATTGTCATTCATTATAAGTATGTAAACTTTGTTTATCCCAAAGCATTTGCATAACAAGTAAATAGATAATTTCTTTAAATAATAACTACTTTATTAATAAAAGAAATAAATGTTATGCAAAAAAAAAAATAAATAAGTTTCCAAACATTAATAATCAATATAACTAACAATAAACTAAATTTCTAGACTGTAGTTTTCTTTGTTCAAAGAAATCTAAAATTTCTAAAACAAAATAAAGATATTTAAATTGTTCAACTAACAATAAAATTACTAAATAAAAACTACTGCTCTCCAACTTCTCCAGCTCCTTACTTGCTACCAAAATCCTCATCAGTCTCTTCCTCTTTTTCAGGGTTCTGATTCTGCAAAAAGAAAGACAAAAGAAAAATAGATTATTGGCATATATTTTGAATCTACTATTCAAAAAGGGAAATTTGAGTATCTATGCATAATGTAGGTGCATATATAAAAAAAATATCATTCTTTAACATCATTCCAAAATAATGCTAGTATTTGTTTGGTTTCCAAAATACCCTTATCATTTTTTCAGCCTCCATCCATCTTCTCTCTCGGGTCACCTTTATTCTTTGGACTCCATCCATCCATCCCTTATCAATTAAGATACTAATTTATGCATTTCGAATAGATCTGTGCATGATTTTTTTGGTTTTTTTTACAATTTTTTAGATCTGAAACGTAAAAATTTGTAGAAAACTCGATATACCTCGATGCCCAGCTCAATGTGCCCTTAAAAATCATGATTTTCAAGAAAAAAATCATCTGCCTCGATAGGCCTCGATAGACATCGATAGGCCTCGATGCAAATAATTGCAATTAATAAAAAGTGCATAACTTTTCACTCGGGTGTCCGTTTGAGGTGATTTTTTTTTAATTTTGGTATTTTCTTGAGATCTACATGTCTGGGATGTGTACACACACATTTGGGAAGTTGAAAGTTTGAAAACATACCAAGCTTTGAAAATATAAGGGTATTATTTTGAACTTTGGTGTGTTTTCAAGCTTTCAACTTCCCAAATGTGTGTGTACACATCTTTGATATGTAGATCTCAAGAAAATACCCAAATTCAAAAAAAAAAATCACCTCAAACGAACACCCCAGTGAAAAATTATGCACTTTCTATGAATTGCATTGATGTATGTCGAGGCTTATCGAGGTAGTATCGAGGCATGTGGTTTTTTACATGAAAATCATGATTTTTAAGATATACCTCGATAGAACTCAATGTACCTCGATGCCCAGCTTAATAGGCCCTTAAAAATTATGATTTTCGAGAAAAAAAAAAAACTATCTGCCTCGATAGGTCTCGATAGACCTCGATAAGTCTCGATGCAAATCAATGCAATTGATAGAAATTGCATAACTTTTCACTCGGGTGTCCGTTTGAGGTGATTTTTTTTTTAATTTGGGTATTTTCTTGAGATATACACGTTTGGGATATTTAAAAACACATTTGGGAAGTTAAAATTTTGAAAACATACCCACCTTTGAAAATATAAGAGTATTATTTTTTTAACTTTGGTGTGTTTTCAAGATTTCAACATCCCAAATGTATGTGTAAACATATTAGACATATAGATCTCAAGAAAATACACAAATTCAAAAAAAAAAAATCACCTCAAACGAACACACCAGTGAAAAATTATGCACTTTCTATGAATTGCATTGAGGTATGCTGAGGCTTATCGAGGTGGAATCGAGGCATATGGTTTTTTACATGAAAATCGTGATTTTTAAGATATACCTCAATAGAACTCGATGCCCAGCTCAATAGGCCCTTAAAAATCATGATTTTCAAGAAAATAACCATCTGCCTCGATAGACCTCGATAGGTCTCGATGCAAATCAATGCAATTGATAGAAATTGCATAACTTTTCACTCGAGTGTCCGTTTGAGGTGATTTTTTTTTAATTTGGGTATTTTCTTGAGATCTACACGTTTGAGATGTGTAAACACACATTTGGGAAGTTGAAATTTTGAAAACATACCCAACTTTGAAAATATAAGGGTATTATTTTGAACTTTGGTGTGTTTTCAAGCTTTCAACTTCCCAAATGTATGTGTAAACATATTAGACGTGTAGATCTCAAGAAAATTCCCAAATTAAAAAAAAAATCACCTCAAACGAACACCCTAGTGAAAAATTATGCACTTTCTATGAATTGCATCGAGGTATGTCGAGGCTTATCGAGGTGGTATCGAGGCATATGGTTTTTTACATGAAAATCATGATTTTTAAGATATACCTCGATAGAACTCGATGTACCTCGATGCCCAGCTCGATAGGCCCTTGAAAATCATGATTTTCAAGAAAAAAACCACCTGCCTCGATAGGTCTCGATGCAAATCAATGCAATTGATAGAAATTGCATAACTTTTCACTCTGGTGTCCGTTTGAGGTGATTTTTTTTTAATTTGGGTATTTTCTTGAGATCTATATGTTTGGGATATGTAAACACACATTTGGGAAGTTGAAATTTTGAAAACATACCCAACTTTGAAAATATAAGGGTATTATTTTTTAACTTTGGTGTGTTTTCAAGATTTCAACTTCCCAAATGTATGTGTAAACATATTATACGTGTAGATCTCAAGAAAATACCCAAATTAAAAAAAAAACCACCTCAAACGGATACCCGAGTGAAAAGTTATGCACTTTCTATTGATTGCATTGATTTCTATCTAGACCTATCGATGCCTATCGAGATCTATCGAGGCAAGTGGTTTTTTCATGGAAATCATGATTTTTAAGGGCCCATCAAGCTGGGCATCGAGGTCTATCGAAGTATATCTTAAAAATCATGATTTTCATGAAAAAAAACCATATGTCTCGATACCACCTCAATATGCCTCGACATACATCGATGCAATTCATAGAAAGTGCATAATTTTTCACTAGGGTGTTTGTTTGAGGTGATTTTTTTTTAATTTGGGTATTTTCTTGAGATATACACATCTAAGATGTGTACACACACATTTGGGAAGTTGAAAGCTTGAAAACACAGCAAAGTTCAAAATAATACCCTTATATTTTCAAAGTTTGGTATGTTTTCAAACTTTCAACTTCCCAAATGTGTATGTACACATCCCAGACGTGTAGATCTCAAGAAAATACCAAAACTAAAAAAAAATCACCTTAAACAGACACCCGAGTGAAAAGTTATGCACTTTTTATTAATTGCAATTATTTGCATCGAGGCCTATCGAGGCAGATGATTTTTTTCTTGAAAATCATGATTTTTAAGGGCCCATCGAGCTGGGCATCAAGGTACATCGAGGTCTATCGAGGCTTATCGAGTTTTCTGCAAATTTTTACGTTTCAGATCTAAAAAATCATGCACAGATCTATTCGAAATGCATAAATTAGTATCTTAATTGATAAGGGATGGAGGGATGGATGGATGGATGGATGATGTCCAAAGAATAAATGTGACCTGAGAGAGAGAAGACGGATGGAGGCTAAAAAAATTATAAGGGTATTTTTGGAAACCAAACAAATACTAGCATTACTTCTGAATGATGTTAAAGAATGATATTTTTTTTATATATGCACCTACAATATGCATAAATACCCAAATTTCCCATTAATACTCACCTTTTGAGTCGATTTATGTTGCATGCTATATCAAACTTTCAACTTTTACTTTCCTTGGTAATAAAAAAGTCAAAACAGATAATAGAGACGGTAATCTACAAGATTCCTATTCTCACTCATCTCTACACCCTATACCAAATAGCCCCTTAGATAAAGTAATCAACAATAAAACATCAATTTATCAATAAAACCAAAACAACAAAAATTGGGCTGCACATAGATTGTGTTTTTCTTTTTAAATGGACTGTATTTTTTTTTTGTAAGATATAGTTATTTTGGTAATCTAGCTATCTTTGTAAATGTTGTTTACAAAATTATATAATTAATTTCACTTGTTGATTGACTTTTTTGTCAACTACCAAATTAAGAGAATAGCTTAAGAGAAGAAGAATGAGAACACCAGATTTTATGTGGTTCAGATCATTAATTAATCCTAGTCCACAAGTCACTTGTATTTAGGAAGAAATTGCAAAGCTCAAGCTCTCTTGATATTCAGGTAGCGTATATGCTCACTCTTAATGTTGGGATCCTTTTACATGTTGTGCCTGAGCCCTATTTATAGGCAACTTTGAAGGTTAAGCTCATTAATTGGAACTGATTACAATTATTCCTCTCTTAATGAGGTTTGTTATTACATAAATGAGAACATTCAGTATTTAATAATCTGATGAGCCCCAACATATCTCAAATGGGCCCAATACAAGGAGGCTCAACCCACTGCTTTATTGGAAAAGTGTCTCTGACAGTGTCAAATGGTAGTTGCACGTTTTCTCATGTCAGGCGGCATCGTGAGACATCTCTTTTTGCCGTTTGTACGAAATCAACAACACGATCTTTGTGGCTATTGGGTGTCAGACAGTTGTCTATTGTCCAGAGCGCATCTCTCGCTGACACCTGACATCTATTCTTCTCCCCCAGAGAAGGTTCTCGAACACTTGGGTGATTTGGACGCGGGTTGATAGTCTCGGGAAGTGATGATCTTGGATGATGCACTCCTCACGTGGTGGTGATGATGACAAGAGCTGAATTAAGCTCTTGAGGAGCCTTAAACAACCTCTTAATTTATGCCACGTGTTGATTGGTAAAAACATAGACAACATCACCAATTAGTTTAGTAAACGTTAGTAACGAAAATGTATTTTTTAATTACAAATTCTATTATGTAAATTTTTGTTACAAAAATGTATTTAGTTATAAATTAGTGTGTAAATATTGAATACAAAAATGTCCTCGGGTAGCTTATTTTGGTAAAGATTTGTATTTTTCATATAATTATATACGTATTTTTAAGTGATTTTTTTAATATATAAATTTTCAATAGTTAATGTATAAAAATATGGCTTAACCATATTCTTATTTTTTCTAAACTTAATTTTTAAAAAATATTAGAGAAATAATATGTTCCAATGGAAATAATAGAAACGAAATACAACTTTACACAAAATATTACGAGGGACAAGATGATTTATAAAATAAGTGTTACAGCTCAATTGCAAAAGATAAAAATAAATATAAAAAGATTATGATAAATAAAGAGAAAGATACAACTCAAAGCATAAATGATACAAGTAACTATAGAGAGTAGAAGAAAGAAATAAGAACAAAAGTAAAAGAAGAACAAAACATAAACAACAAGAACACTCCTACACTTACACAACCTTAAATGTAAAGTAGTGAGGAACATCAACTTAAACAAAATTCAAGACTTTTGTCCAAAAGCTTATTTCTCATGTTCTCTAAGCACTAAGGAAACTCTCAAATGGATATAGTTTGTAAATCCTATAATTGGCATTTTTATAGAAATATCTTTTTTCTTAAAAGATAAATTGGTTGATTTAATTGTTTCCTTTTATTATAATTTTCGGAAATATTTGTTTTCCTTTTATTATAATTTTCAGAAATATTTGTTTTCCTTTATTATATTTTTCGGAATTGTTTGGAAATATTTGGTTTCCTTTATTTCAATTTTCGGAAACCCTCTTTCCTTTTGTGTGATTTTTAGTCAATAATATGCTTCCTTATTTAGCATATATTGTCTCATTTTGTTTATAAAGAAAACAAAGTTTATTGCAAATATTCGGTACTTACACAAAGTTGTTTTTGGATTATTTGCTGATATATTTTCGTGCAGCTCAAGGATTGCAATCAAGAAACTGGTTCTTAATGTCATTAATTATTGTTTCCTTTTTGAGCTCGTTTTGATCAGACACAAGTCTGAGTTGTCCCCACCGATATCGCATCTGTCGGATCAGCATTTTAGTGGTGAGTTTATACCATGTTCATGAGTGAATACACATTGTAATTTGAACACAGCGTTTGTAGTCTTCGGGAGAAGATTTTTTACAAGCCTTGCGTCGGGAGGATGCAGGCACTCGCTGACCATTGAAGGGAGTTCAAGTGGTTGAGTGTTTCAATCAAGATCAGATTAGTGAAGAGAAGTACAACAAGTTGCGGCAAATCTCAAGAGGGAGTCTTGTTTTATTTAAGTCAATGTTTTTGTACTTGTGATTCTTTATTAATTGGTTTTATTCTCTGGGTGTGGCCCCAAGGAGTAGGTTATCCGAAAGGGTTTCTGAACCTTGTAAAAATTCGCTATGTTCTTTATTCTTTTGCACTGTCTTTTTATTGTGTTCAGTTTCTGTCGTGACAAGTTTGGTTTCTGTCCCGACAGAACTATATTCTGTGCAAACAGTTAATTACCATTCTGCACTTTAATTAATTCACTTGGTTTAATTAATTTGGTAATTGCTAAAAACGGAATTTCAATTGGTATCAGAGCGGGTCACTCATTTCTGAGTGTGATCTTGGTTTATTCTATTTGTTGCTCTTGTTCTTGCAATGTCTTTTTTCACAGAAGGAGGTTCCATAACTCGGCCCCCTTTACTCAACGATTCAAACTATCCATATTGGAAAGTTCGAATGAGAGCCTTTATCAAATCTCAAGATGAAAAGGGTTGGAGAGCTATTTTAAGTGGTTGGACTCGTCCAACAGAAAGCGATGATATAACTAAGGTAAAATCTGAACTTGAATGGACTGATGCTGAAGATAAACTGTCCAGTTACAATAATAAAGCATTACATGCTATTTTTAATGGTGTTGGTGAAGGTTACATTAAATTGATTTCTTCATGTGTTTCGGCCAAAGATGCTTGGCAAATTCTTCAAACTCAATTTGAAGGAATTGTTGATGTCAAGCGTTCTAGGCTTGTTATGCTCACAACAAAATTTGAAAATTTGAAAATGAATGAAAATGAAACCCTCACTGAATTTTATGAGAAATTGTCAGATATTGCTAACGAATATTTTGCTCTTGGTGAAAAACTTGAAGAGAATGTTTTGGTTCGAAAAATTGTTAGAGTTCTTCCTGACAGGTTTCAAACAAAGCTAACTGCAATTGAAGAAGCAAAAGATCTGGACAAAATAAAAGTAGAGGAACTGATGGGTTCACTTCAAACTTTTGAACTAAACCAACAAATTAGACAAAAAGGTAAGACAGAGGAAATCAAGGAAAAATCTATTGCCTTGAAATCCTCTAAAGAAAAGAAGGAAAGTTCGGAAGATGAGGATGATGAGATGGCTCTGTTGACAAAAAATTTCCAAAAATACATAAAGAAATTGGGAAACAAAAAGGCCATATCCAAAAACCCAAAAAGTAATTTTTCTAAACCCTTTGAGACTAATAAAAAGGGTATTCAGTGCAGGGAATGTGAAGGATTTGGACACATTAAATCTGAGTGTGCAAATATCTTAAAGAAAAAGAAAGTCATGACAGCCACATGGAGTGATCAAGACTCTGAACAGAGTGATGAGGAGGAAAATAGTGTTGCCTTAACCTCTGTTCACAAAGGTATTGTTTTTTCTTCGGTCAATTACAAGGATGTATTATGCCTTAATAATTCTGTTCAGAACAATGAGAATTCAGACAGTGATTCTGATGATTCTGATTTAGATGAGGAGTCATTGAAATAGTCTTATAAAATAATGTATGATCAATGGCTGAAAGTGTGTTCTGAGAATCGTCTAATGGCTGGCAGTAATAAAACTTTTGTTGAAAAAATTGAAAAACTTGAGATGATTATTGCTTCCAAAATTGATGAAATTATTTCTTTGAATAAAGAAATTGAGTTTTTGCAAAAAGGTGTCAAAATGCTTAATCCTAGATTTGGAATTTTGGATGATATTCTTTCTGTAGGAAAAAAGGTTGGTGACTACAGTGGATTAGGATCTAATGGATCTGAGTCCTCAAGAAAAATGGTTTTTGTAAAATCTATGAATTATCCATCTGTTGTGTTAACTAATTGTGTTGCAGGAACAAGTCACGCTGCTGAGAGGACAAAGTTGTCATCTATTGAAACAGATCTACAACTAAAGAAAAGTTCTCCAAAAAGAAACATTGAACATTTTGTACCAGTTTGTCATTTTTGTGGGATGAAAGGTCACATAAGACCTAAGTGTTTTTCTCTGTTAAACTTATTCAAAAAGAATTATGATAAACACTTTGGTGGTATGAATCAATTCTTGACCAAAAGAAATTCAAAATCAAAAACAGTATGGGTCAAGAAAGTTAACTCTATTTGCTTGGCTACTTTTATCTGTCACAAAATGCATGCATCTAGTTCATGGTACTTTGATAGCGGCTGTTCAAGACATATGACAGGTAATGCCAACATACTTACCAACTTCAAATCCTTGAAGTGTGGAGTAGTAACTTTTGGGGATGGAATGACAGGAAATATTTTTGGTAAAGGTACTCTAAACATTGAAGGGTTATCGAAACTGAAAAATGTGCTTCTTGTTGATGGGCTGAAAGCCAACTTAATTAGCATAAGTCAAATTTGTGACCAAGGTTTTTATGTTAATTTTTCACATGATGAGTGTAATGTTTTAAATCAAAATGATGGTATTATTCTCAAAGGTTCTCGTTCTTTGGATAATTGTTACACTCTCACACAAAAATTCACATGTCATGCATCTTCATCAAGTTTTAATATTACTGACTTGTGGCATGAAAAACTTGGTCATATAAATTTCAAAAACTTGAAAAAGATTGCTAATGCAGGTCTCATCCGTGGTATACCCAAGTTGGGTAAAGAATCACTTGGTAAGTGTGAATCATGCCAATTGGGAAAACAGTTGAAAATTTCCCATAAAGCATTATTTGATGTTAATACTTCAAATGTGTTAGAATTATTGCATATGGATCTCATGGGTCCTATACAAGTTGAAAGTATTAATGGCAAGAGATACATTTTTGTTTGTGTGGATGATTTTTCTAGGTTTACTTGGGTAGATTTCTTGAGAGAAAAATCAGATACATTTGAAGCTTTTCAAACTCTATGTACAAGATTGAGAGTTGAAAAAAATTGTAATATTGGAAATATTGTACGAATAAGGAGTGATCATGGTAAGGAGTTCGAAAATTCTGTTTTATGAAGAATATTGTAAATCCTTTGGAATTTTGCATGAATTTTCTGCTCCCAAAACCCCTGAACAAAATGGGGTAGTGGAACGGAAAAATCGTACCTTGCAGGAAATGGCCAGAGTTATGCTTAACAGCAAAAAACTCACAAAGAAATTGTGGGCAGAAGCTATTAATACAGCTTGTTACACAATTAATCGTGTTTTTCTGCGTCTAGGTACAAACAAAAGTCCTTATGAAATCTGTAAAGGTAGAAAACCCAATGTTAACTACTTTCATGTTTTTGGGTGTCTATGCTATATTCTTAGAGATCGTGAGAATCTAGGCAAATTTGATGCTAAGAGTGATATGGGAGTTTTTCTTGGTAATTCCACTAATAGTAGGGCTTATCGTGTCTATAATATGAGAACCCAAACTATTATGGAATCAGCTAATGTGGTTGTAGATGATTTAAAAGATTTTTCTGAGTACTCCCATGAGGAGGAAATTGACAGGCTCATAGATGTTCAACATCATAAAGAAATGGCGGATCCGACAGCAAAGCCTTCAGAGGGGACAACAGCCACTGCTGACGTATCAAATGCCAATTCTATTGAAACAACAATTGGGCAAACAGAGAAGGAAAATCCAGTTACTTCCTCTGACTCCGTTCAAAAAGAACCATCAACCAGAGTAAAAAAGAATCACCCTTCTGACCTTATTCTGGGAAATCTTGAAGAGAGTATGGTCACTCGAAAGAGGTATGTAAATTTGGTTCAATTTGTTTGTTTTACTTCCACTTTGGAACCTAAAAATGTGAAGGAGGCCTTAAATGATGAATCATGGATCAATGCTATGCAAGAAGAGTTAGATCAATTCACAAGGAATGAGGTATAGATTCTTGTCCCTAGACCGAGTCATACCAATGTTATATGTACAAAGTGGATATTTAAAAACAAAACTGATGAATTTGGGACCATAATAAGAAATAAAGCTAGACTAGTTGCACAGGGGTACACTCAAGTTGAAGGAATTGATTTTGATGAGACATTTTCCCCTATTGCAAGACTTGAATCCATAAGATTATTACTAGCTATTTCATGTGTTCTAGGTTTTAAATTGTTCCAAATGGATGTAAAATCCGCATTTCTAAATGGATTTTTGAATGGGAAAGCTTATGTGGAACAACCCAAAGGGTTTGAGGATCCTTACAATCCTAATCATGTTTTTAAATTGTAAAAAGCTTTGTATGGGCTGAAACAAGCCCCACGGGCTTGGTATGAGAGACTAACTCAATTTTTGGTCTCAAAGGGGTACAAGAGAGGGGGAGTAGACAAAACATTGTTTATCAAAAATGTTGATGAAAATATTATGGTAGCACAAATCTATGTTGATGATATAGTGTTCGGTTCTACTAATGATTCTCTAGTGCAAGAATTTGTGAAACAAATGCAGGAAGAGTTTGAGATGAGCATGGTAGGAGAACTCAATTTCTTCCTAGGACTTCAAGTAAAGCAGTCTGATGAAGGAATTTTCATTTCACAAAGCAAGTATGCAAGAAGTCTTGTGAAAAGATTTGGACTCGATGCATCTAAACCTGCTAAAACTCCCATGGGTACCACGGTCAAATTGTCTAAAGATGAAAATGGGAAGAAAGTTGATCCAACTCTTTACAGGAGTATGATTGGGAGTCTCCTTTACTTAACTGCAAGTCGCCCTAACATAAGTCACAGTGTTGGAGTGTGTGCACGTTTCCAAGGGAACCCCATGGAGTCTCATGTGATTGCTGTAAAAAGAATTATTCGTTACATCAATAATACTCTTGATTTAGGAATTTGGTACTCCAAAGAAACAAATTCTAACCTTGTGTGTTATAGTGATGCAGATTGGGCAGGAAACACTGATGATCGAAAAAGCACAAGTGGTGGTTGTTTTTACTTAGGAAACAATTTGGTCCCCTGGCATAGTAAAAAACAAAACTCCATCTCCTTGTCAACAACCGAAGCTGAGTACATTGCTGCTGGAAGCTGTTGTACTCAACTTTTGTGGATGAAACAAATGTTGGTAGACTATGGGTTTGATGTTAAAACTTTAACCATTTTTTGTGATAATACAAGTGCTATTAATATCTCTAAAAATCTTGTTTAGCACTCTCGCACCAAACATATTGACATTCGTCATTATTTTATTAGGGAACTTGTTGAAAACAAAACATTGATTTTAGAATATGTTGAGACTAACAAACAAATTGCAGACATCTTTACTAAAGCCTTAGACACGGTCAGATTTGATTCCCTCAGGAAGTCCTTGGGGGTTTGTTTTATTTGAAATTTCCAATAAATTGATTATTCTGCCTTGCATATGTGTTTTTGTAAATCTCTTGTCCTGATTGGAAGAAATTTGATGAGCATATTTTTTGTATTTTAGAGAATGATCGTTATAAGTCCTATACTTTGTTGGAATAAAAAACCATATTTAAAAAATTATAGATCATCCAATTTATATTTGATCAAATCATTATCATTGTATGAGCATTCCTAATCCAGTTTCTTTTTTCAGGCTCTATTTTGGAAAAGAGCTACCTATACTGATGTGTGAAAGCCGACACTGAGTAAGTTGGTTCCAGGTAATTAGCAATTATATTGGAGGATACTCTACCAGCATAAAGGGCTACCATCAGTATAAGAGTTATAGCCTCCATTATGGTTACAATTGGAAAAAGGCTAAAAATCGCCAAATATGGGCAATGACCCTAGCTTTAAAAGGCCAAAAAGAAACGCCAAATTGCTTACACATGCACACACATATGTCTGTTCTAGACTGTGTAAGATGGTTGTAAGACTCATACATATAATGAATTGACTCAAATATGTTTTGTGATTGGTATGTTTTTCGAATTATGGTCTCTTAGTATTTGAATTATAACTCATTTCTCTAATTTGTGAAAAATATGGTTATCTTGTTTCTTCTTAACAGGACTTGGCATTTACATGGACACATATGGTATGGCAATCTAAACTCTATTTTCGGCAATTTTGTAATAAAAAAATAATTAAAAAAATTGAAAAATAAGATCTGTTATCTACCGTGTACTTAAAAAAAAGGTTTGAAAAATTAATTGATGCAATTTATTTGTTTTATCTCAATATATTCTAAAAATATTCAAAAAGTTTCCAATCTTGAGGTGTGAAAGAATTTGTTTAAACAAAAAAAACAAGAGGAGATATTTTGGCATTTATCACTAAAATTCGGTTACCCAATTTTGGTTACCCATTTTTGAACTTGCCTCATTTGTGCACCGAATACTCGATTCGGATTCACTTTGGTTGTTTTATAATCAGTGTTTTTCCTGTTTGTCTCTCTCACGAATAACCAAAGTGTTTAGGGTTTTTGCTCTTTGTGTGTCTCCATTTGTTTTTATTCTAGCAGCCATGAAATCCAAGGAGCCTAACACCCCTGCTGTCATGACTGCTCTCGCTTCTGTCCAGACAGGTCTTACACATCTTTATGACCGGTTCACTCTAATGGAGGATACTCAGCGCCAAATTCTTGCTTCATTGGCCCTTATCAGTGCATCCACCTCTCCTGCTCCATGATGGTTACAGTTCCCTTTGATCTATTTTTATTTTGCTTTTGATAGACGTAAAAGAACACTTGATGGGTCTTTCTTTTGGTTTCGTTTCCTTTGTTCTTTGGCATTTTCTTAGACAATGAGGGGGAGAGAGAGTAACTCTGTTTTTGGCACTTTGATTATGTTGCCCTGCTGTTTCATATTGTTCTTTGTTAACTATGCTTTGGTTATCTTTCGCAGGGGGAGTCATTTTTTGATTATTTTGTGACTCTTATGTTTTTAAGCACTTACTTGTGTTTTGCAGGGATCTTTTAAAAATAGATATTCCTTGTCTATAAAATTGTCAAAGAGGGAGATTGTAAATCCTATAATTGGCATTTTTATAGAAATATCTTTTTTCTTAAAAGATAAATTGGTTGATTTAATTGTTTCCTTTTATTATAATTTTCGAAAATATTTGTTTTCTTTTTATTATAATTTTCAGATATATTTGTTTTCCTTTATTATATTTTTCGGAATTGTTTGGAAATATTTGGTTTCCTTTATTTCAATTTTCGGAAACCCTCTTTCCTTTTGTGTGATTTTTGGTCAATAATATGCTTCCTTATTTAGCATATATTGTCTCATTTTGTTTATAAAGGAAACAAAGTTTATTGCAAATATTCGGTACTTACCCAAAGTTGTTTTTGGATTATTTGCTGATATATTTTCGTGCAGCTCAAGGATTGCAATCAGGAAACTGGTTCTTAATGTCATTAATAATTGTTTCCTTTTTGAGCTCGTTTTGATCAGACACAGGTCTGAGTTGTCCCCACCGATATCGCATCTGTCGGATCAGCATTTTCTAAAAAAGGCAACTCTTCATCAATCAAGAATAACTACTGTGATTCTTGCTTTTATTAGAAGAATTCTTTCTCTGCCTTTGTGAGCACGAAAAAGACTCTATAAATAGGGCTCTAAAGGCAATGAGAAAAGCGAACTATTTGGTGCATTATTCATGAGCTTTATTGTAATATTGTGAGAGTTCCTCTTTGTATTCAAGATCATAAGTATTCATGTGATCTTGTTGAATTATGTGTGTTTAGTTTTTAGTGGTGAGTTTATACCATGTTCATGAGTGAATACACATTGTAATTTGAACACAGCGTTTGTAGTCTTCGGGAGAAGATTTTTTACAAGCCTTGCGTCGGGAGGATGCAGGCACTCGCTGACCATTGAAGGGAGTTCAAGTGGTTGAGCGTTTCAATCAAGATCAGATTAGTGAAGAGAAGCACAACAAGTTGCAGCAAATCTCAAGAGGGAGTCTTGTTTTGTTTAAGTCAATGTTTTTGTACTTGTGATTCTTTATTAATTGGTTTTATTCTTTGGGTGTGGCCCCAAGGAGTAGGTTATCCGAAAGGGTTTCTGAACCTTGTAAAAATTCGTTGTGTTCTTTATTCTTTTGCACTGTCTTTTTATTGTGTTCAGTTTCTGTCGTGACAAGTTTGGTTTCTGTCCCGACAGAACTGTATTCTGTGCAAACAGTTAATTACCATTCCGTACTTTAATTAATTCACTTGGTTTAATTAATTTGGTAATTACTAAAAACGGAATTTCATAGTTATCTAGAGTTATCAAGCCTTTTTGATATATTTTCTAGCCAAGTGCTTTGTGGATAGAAAAAAATGTGTCTTACAAGTGAGCACTAGGCTCTTATTTATAGAGTTTTGAGACACCATTTCAATTTCAAATTCCACCAACCCTCGTTGCTATTACCAATGTTGAATTTGGTGTTTATGGAATTAAAATGAAGATTTGAGAGTTACTTGAGCTGTCCAAAATGTTCAAATTAATCAATGTGCAAAATGAGATTTGGCAGTCAGCACCCCAAGCCATAACTTGGGATATTCTAGGCCATGACCTAGAGTGTTTTGTAACCTCCCAATTTTGCATCTTTTCACAAAAAATGTTTCAAACATTTCCTAATTGATTTTGTAACCTCCATACACCTAATGAAAGCTAACACCATATATTCAACAGTTATATCACATTATGGTTAATGAAATCAACTTTTAGAAATGTGTAACTCTTAATATTATGTTATAATATGTGACAAACACATTTGTCGCACTATTTAATCTACGTTATATTATATAAAATAATATAACAAAAAAGCTATACTTTTTTTTATCCATTAACATTTATATCTTCTTATAAACCCATATATAAAACCTTCTAAAATTAAAAAAAAAAAAAAAAAGCATAAAAACAATAACAAAAATAAATTCTCATAAAAAAAAAAAACTACGTAAAAAAAGGGATCTTTACAATTATATACTTATAATATAAAATAATTAAAAAAATCACTTACAAAATTTTATTTACAAAAATACCTTACCACGTCATAAAAAAATACGAGATTCTAAAAGTAATATACCAGATTTTGAAACATTCCCTAAATCCCGATTTTCCTGTTTTTCTGAGTTTAAAAAAGTAACATTTTGGTTACTTAAAATGTTAATAAGTTACCAATTAATTAGTTTTATCAACGTTTTTATACCGCTTTTTTCAACTTTTATTTTAATTTTCTTTTTGTTTTTTTTTTCATGGTATGGGGCCTCTCTTTCTCTCTCTCTCTCCAATATACTCTTTTTTTTTTTTTAATTTATTAATTTCTTACGTTCTCTCTTATCTTTAATTTCAAAACTTATTTCCAGCTACACCGCTAGTCGGTTAGGCTCAAAAGTGGTACCATCGCGACCTACTCTTGAAGATTATCATTTTGATATGTGGGAAGCATATGTTTTTTGGCCGTCGTCGGAGAAGATGACTAGAATAAAAAGCAACCTTTTAATTTCTTTTTTATACTGTGTTGACCAAATAGTAACTAAATTTTAAACTTGATCAAAATTTAATTTACTAAAATTTGTATATTTATTTTACATTTAAAAGATACTATATTGTATTCTAAACAACTTAAATTTATTTTAAAATATTCAAAGTAAATTTTTTAAAATAGATTATTTATGATATTGTTTGGTAACTTTTAAATAGAATATAAAAAAATTACTATATAATATATTAAAAGTAACTTTTAATAATAAGCTATATAGTAATTTGTTATATTTTATTGTAACTCATTAGTTTCTAAAAAATTACTAATTGGCAACGTAAAAGTATTTTAAGCAATAAGACACCATAATATAACTTCAAAATGACTAATTAGTGTTTTAAGATAAAAAAAATTTCAAAAAATAAGTATTGTAGGTAACCAAAATGTATATAGAATAATATGCTATAAAAATAACTTTTTTCATGAAAAAAGTAACTAATTAGTAACTTATTAATATTTTAAGTAACCAAAATCTTTCTTTTTAAATTCAGAAAAACGAGAAAATTAGGATTTCGGGAAAGTTTCAAATTTAGGTATATTACTTTAAAAATCCACTATTTTTTTAAGACATGGTAATATATTTTTGTAAATAAAATTTTGTAGGTGATTTTTGTAATTAAATTATAAAAAACAGTAAAGAATGTAAATTTCCAAAAGAAAAAACAATATGTAATGTAATTTTCAATAGAGAAGTTTACATAAATATGAGAAAAATAAATAAAGTTTCTATATTTATGGGGAAAAAACTAATTGCACAAAATATGGTAACAAACTGAGAAAAAAAAATTAATATGGGAGATCCATAAAATTAGAAAATCAATTACCATAAAATGTTACAAAAATTCATGCAAAAGTATCATCTCTCACCTATGTATATCGTTCTTTTTTTCTTCTTCTTCTTCTTGTTCTCATTCTGCAATGGTGGTTCGTGAGCCCCTCTCCCAGTCACGAGATAGGATCGTCATTCTTCTTCTCCTTCTTCTTCTTCTTCTTCTTCTTCTACATCGGGTATGGTTTTTTGCTTATTTGATTTATTTTAAGAACTAGTTAGCATTGTCTTCTTCTTCTGTTGCTGCTGCTGCTGCAATGGATATATTTAGCTCTGTTTTCATATCTGACTTTTTTTTTTTCTGTTAGTTTGGCTAAGTAACCAGTTACTATGACGATTTGGTTTTGTGTTTCAAATCTGTGTTTGTTTTAGATTTACCTGTAACCAGTTACCATCACGATGGGTTTATGTTTTTCTTGTTCAGATCTTATTTTAAAATTTTGGACTTGACTAAGTAACCAGTTACCATCTTTGATTTTCTTCCTTCTTCTTCTTCTTCATAAAGGTTGTTTTCATATCTAATTGTTTTTTTATATTTGGATTTTTTCCCCCAAATATGGTAAGTAACCAGTTTTCTTCTTCATTCTTGTTTTTAAATCTGATTTTTTTTTATAACTGATTTTCTCTTCAGATGTAAGATATGACAAAGTAATCAATTATTAAATTGTTATTTTAATAGGGGTAACCGGTTACCATCACCTTCTTCTTCTTCTTCTTCTTCTTCTTCTCATATCTATTTTTTTCTTTTTCAGATTTATTATTTTGATAGGGGTAACCGATTACCATCTTCTTCTTCTTCTTCTTCTTCTTCTTGGGTCTATTTTTTCGAACTAATTTTTTATTTCTAGATTTGGCTTAGTAACTAGATACCATTCAGTTTGTTATTTTGATAGGGGTAACTGATTACCACATCATTCTTCTTCTTCTTCTTCTTCTTTAGGGGTTATATTTTGATCTGGATTTTTTCTTCAAATCTGATAGTAACTAGTTACAATTCACTAAGTACTTGCATGGCACACACAAACAGTCACTATCCTCACATATTTTTTTTAAAAATATTTAGGTAACTGATTACCACATCATTCTTCTTCTTCTTCTTTAGTGGTTATATTTTGATCTGGATTTTTTCTTCAAATCTGATAGTAACTAGTTACAATTCACTAAGTACTTGCATGGTAGACACAAACAGTCACTATCCTCACATATTTTTTTAAAAAATATATAAAAAAAAGAACAAAACTTTTTGTAAAACATGAATAATAAAAAATATTATATATATTAAAAATATATCATATAAAAAAGCGTTATATAAATTTTGTTTAATAAAATAAAACAAAATTATAATTAAAGTACTACAATATCCTCACAAATTTTCAAAACTAGTTTCTAAAAATTCATACAATAAAATATGGAAGTAATACTAAATTATTACAAAAATATGGGAAAACAAACCCCACCAAAATGTAAAAAAACAGAAAATACCATATAAAATGCACAATATTTAAAATGCCATATTTATCAAACTTTTGGAAAAATTCCCATATTCCATGTAAATTCCACTTTTCAATATTTTTGATGTAACGGATCCATATGAAAGTCTAGGCAGCCCATCAAACTGTTATTTTTTCTAATTTCTCACGAGATATGCACGTGCAACGACAGAGGCACTTTAATAACGAAACCCTAAAAAATAGTTAGGCTCAGTTGGTAACGGTCAACCTTCCCGCGCCTCCCTGCTCACCGCAGACGGCTTTGGGACGAGCTTGGAGAAAGTACAGCAATGGCGCCGGTCAAGAAGACAGTAAAAATCTCTCTCCCTCTAGTTCTCTCAAAATGCTTTGTGTTTAACATGTAATGAAGTGTCGTTTTCAAGACATTGATCAATGTTATGCATTTTGATTTAAATGTGCAGAAGAAGACCCATGGGAGCATTAACAACAGGCTCGCCCCGTGATTAAGAGTGGCAAGTTTAGTCTCCGTTACAAGACCGTCCTTCGCTCTCTCCGTAACTCCAAAGGTTTGTATTTTATTTTTGTACATTTGTATTTTTTTTAAGAAGATTAAATATTGAATTACATGAAATTCGGTTTCTGGGTTTTGCAATGGAAATGTAGGTAAGCTGATTTTAATCTCGAAAAATTGTCCACCTCTGAGGAAATCGGAAATCGAGTACTATGCAATGCTTTCCAAGGTTGCCGTGCACCATTATAACGGAAGTAAGTGGTTCATTACAAACTATGTATTCTTTCCAGTATTTGGTTATTGTTTTTGTTTGTATTTTTTCGGGTATGTCGCTAGTTTCTCTTTTGAACTTTTGATTGGCATTTCTTTCGGACCGGATTTGTTTGTGGGGTTTGAGTTAGTGTGTTAGACTTATGGCTTCAATGTAAGTGGAGATGTGAATGTAAGGACTGCTTCTAATGTTTCTGTTTCGAGTTCCCTTACAAGAGTGTTTGCTTTTCTTTAAAATTAAGTAGAACAATGGTAAATAAGACTTGTTGAGGGTTGTATGATCACGTCCTTGGTGGGTTCTTAATTGGGTTGGTATGGTTAAATTCAATAGAACACCATTTCCAAGAAATCTCCTGTAGTCTAAACTAATCATTCTGATAAGCATTTGAAGTTAATGGGAAGAGTTCAATTTGGAATATCAAAGATTACTGTGCTGTTGACACTAATATTGTTGTAGGAAAACTCTTATGTTTTCTGTGAACAAGACTCTTAGAATTTAATCAGCAGTGACATAAACAATTGCAATAACTAATATATCAGATTAGTTATAAGGAAATGCTAGTAATCAAAAGTTAAATGCAGAAATATAAAGGAAGAATACCCAAAAATTTTATACAGGTTCAAACCAGATCAATCTGGACTACATCCTGTTTGATCCACTATCATCATCATCAATCGATGAATACAATTACAGTTGAGAACAAGCACTTCAGGACTCCCAAGAACCTTTCTCTCTCTAAGGTTCTAATCTCAAACACTTTCTAACAGTTGTGTTTTTCTCTCACAATACACAAGCTCAAATTCTCTTTCTCTGTATTCTCTCTTTCTCTCAATACAATTTCTCTCCTCTTTCTTTCACACTCTTTTTTCCACACTCCTAAAATGAAAGACAACAACACAGGCTGCCAAGATTAGTTGACAGCTAATATAGTTGGGTTAGTTAGGATTTGTAGGAAAGATCTCCACAATTGTAATTGGTATGAAGTATCCCTTGACAGAATCATGTTGTCTATCTTTCAAATTTCTTTTTAGATATACTTTGCTTTTCAATCGTATCTTCTTGTCCAGTTTCAAGAAGAATTTTCATTTATTATGTGTATGTAGCAAACAAAATAATCTTCAATTTCTTCCAAAGACAACAAATTTTAAGTTTCATCTTCCACTAAGGTTTTACATGTACTAATTTTTCTAGTGTGCTAGCTGAGGGTCACTGGATAAAGCTCTTCACACACCCACACTTGCAGGGTATTTGTTATTTTAGATCCTAATCAACTTTCATTAAAGTTCTTTGGCTGTAACTGGTATAGTGTGATTAATGATTCTTATGTTTTGAACATTTAGACAATGTTGACCCGGGGACAGCATGCGGCAAGTACTTCTGCGTATCATGCCTTAGCATTGTTGATCCAGGTACCAATATCACTCAATTTTACCATATATTTGAGGAATATGTTCTAACATAAGTAATATGAAAGAACAGATTTGGCTAACTTTCCTATGTTTGCTATAATGTTTTAGGGGATTCTGACATTATCAAGTCACTGCCTGGTGATCACTGAGAAACATATGGATGTGGGCTTGTCTCTTCTTACTGTTTCTGGTTTTGGCATTGTTTTCTCTGATTATCAAATATTTCAATTTCTTATGTAATGACAATTTTTGTTTGGTATGTAGTATATGTTTATTAATTATTATATTATATATTTGATGGAATATGGTTGATTCCATTATAGGTTGTTTATTACATATGTACAGAACTCGCAATTTGATTCCTTCACAGTAGTTGATTTTATCAAATTCACACCAAATGAAATAAGACAACTCATGCTAATGTAATAAAAAAGAGTTTTAATAATTAATGTTATTTCCTTGGAAAGTAGATACCAAATGATGATGTTCCTTGTGATCATTGCCTCCCTTCTGGCCTCAACGTATAGAAGCTGAACTTGTATTCAGAACTATGGTAATGTTTGGTTAGGGTAATAGAATAGAACAATGGAAATGAATAAGTTTGTATTCTATATTTTTGTTTTGTTGTATTTTAGAGTATTTAGAATGTCATTTCAATAGAATGTTTTTTCTACTATTTTGGTAGAATGATTATTCTATTTGAGAATGGAAGGAAATACTATTCCAATGTAAGATTAAAAAAAATTAATAATTATTTTTATTATTTTTTTATTCATATTAGTTTTATTTTATTTTTATTTATTTTCTCATTCTTATTTCTTAATTTTTATTCCCTCTGACTAAACGTCACTAAAAAATAAATAATATTTTTTTAAAGCTGAAATAGAGGAATTTTAGCTGAATTTAATTTAATTTTTTTATTATATATATATATAAATTTATTTAGTAATAGAAAGATGAAGAATGAATCTTTTTGAAATAGTCTATCTTTCACTTTATATTACTTTCAAAATGATCTATTTTGAAAAGAGAATTCATTTAATATTTCAACCAAAGTAATATTATAATTATAGGGTTAGTACTTATATTACATCAATTCATATTCATCTATGGTTACCTTTTTTTTTTCATTCGTTGGATCATTATTGAATGATTGTGATCAACTAGAAAAATAATAGTATTTATTCAACATATATTATTTACTTAAAAAGAATGTTAATTGATTCAAATTCTTCTCTGATGAACCTTCTGTACTCGAGGCATTTTCTACTATCTGCCTTACCTTAAAAGTCTCTTTTCTAAATAATAAAGTCTTGACTTCTGTCATAGTCAGATAGTTTTCTCTCAGTCTTTTTGTCTTTTTTCCAAAAAGTTGTTGTTTGTTTTATCTTCTATGGCTTCGTCCAGTAATCCCAGTCATATTATGGATGAACTGGTAATTGAAGAAGAGCTTGAAGAAGGTCTCGTGCTCCAAGATCTTGGTGGAGTTGGTGAGGAGGAGTTTGTTTATGATTGGAGATTGTGTTTGGTGGGTCGTTTTATCTTTTCAGGGACTATAGACTTCCCCTCTATGCAGCAAACTCTGGCAGCACTATGGAAACCTGGTAAGGGGGTCTATATGAAGGAACTAGACGCCAACCAATTTCTATTTCAATTCTACCACGAAATTGATATTAAACGAGTCGTTGCAGGCAGCCCGTGGTATTTTAATAGAAAGGCTTTGATTATCACTCGCATGAAGGAGGAGTCTAACCCCCGTTATCTTGCTCTAAATACGCTAGACTTATGGGTACAACTGCATGATCTTAAAACAGGATTCATGACTTCAACGGTGTTACAGGCTGTCGGAAACTATGTTGGTGCTTTTGTCGAATCTTGTCCTAAAAATTTCATGGGAATCTGGAGGGATTACATGAAGATAAGGGTCACTATTGATCTGTCAAAACCACTGAAACGTCGTATGCGAGTTCGCAAAACTGGAGACGATTGGATATGGATCACATTCAAGTATGAGAATGTTCCCACCTTTTGTTTTATCTGTGGAATATTGGGTCATTCGGAGAGATTTTGTCCAAAACTTTTTGATACACCTGAACATGAAATCACAAGACCATATGGGGAGTGGATGAAAGCTCCGTTTAGGCGTTCAACTAAACTCATTGGAGCACAGTGGCTGAGAAATGGCGTTCGAAGGTGGCACGGAAAGGATGACCGGTAGACCAGAGAATCTCGGACACGAAAGAGTAGTTACTGATTGAGGATTTCGTGGCAGCAATATTGCATTAACTACCCCTGATTTTCAGGGCGTTAATGTTACAGGCACAAATCGTGGGAAATGATTATTGGGTTCTAATTTGGTTGACCCGAATATTGGTCTATCACATTCATTACTGCAGCAAGGAGGGCATGAGATGGCAAATAATGTATCATCAATGAAAAAAGGCCCTATTTTAGTGGAGTCTAAGAAAAGAAGGACAGCTGGAGAGTTGGGCCTAAGTGATAACGTGGGCTTCAATACTGAGTTGGACCCAGAATCTGATGAAGAAGAACATGTCAGTATGGAACAAGATGAAAATGGCAGTCCAAAAAACTTGTGTGGGGCGGGATCCGTGGAACGGACCCGCCAAGGATTATGAGTATTTTAAGCTGGAATTGTCGTGGGCTTGGGACCCCATGGACCGTTCAATTCCTTAAGGATACTGTTGTCCAGAAGAAACCCAATTTTATTTTTCTTTGTGAAATTTTGTGTAAGAAGGAAAAAGTTGATAGAATTAAAAATGCTCTGGGCTTTGAAGGTATGGTTACGGTAGAGGCCCAAGGTCACAGTGGTGGTCTTGCATTTCTATGGAGATACAAGGAAGAAGCCGTTTTGAAGAAATTTGGTCAGAATCACATCGACATGGTGCTCACGGTCCAGGGGTGGCCTGAATTTCGTCTCACTGGAATTTACGGCGAACCAAATCGCGCAAAAAGGTACCTTACTTGGAAGTTAATTAGTGATCTTGTTGTTAACTCTACTTTTCCATGGTGCCTCATTGGAGACATGAACAATGTCCTTAGTCAAAACGATAAAAAAGGGGGACGCCCATACCCGAACTCACTTCTGCAAGGGTTCCAAGATGTGTTGGCTAGCTGTGATTTGATCGATATGGAATTAGAAGGTTATCCATTTACATGGGAACGAGGTAAGGGTACTGCTAGTTGGATTGAAATTCGGTTGGACAGGGCATTGGCCTCCCCAGGTTGGCTGGATAAATTCCAAGATGCTAAACTTATTAATCTTGAGGTTTCTACCTCCGATCACTGCCCCCTTCTCCTTGAACCGGTTGTTCGCCTTGCTGCAACTATAATGAGAAAGTTCAAGTTCGAAAATGCCTGGCTTTGCGAACCCATGTGTCATAAATTAGTGGAGGATGCCTGGCTCTCAACTCGTGACAAACCTTTAGCAGAGAAGATCTTTTACTGCTCTAAAGTTTTGGGTGAATGGGGACAAAACATCACAGGAAATTTTCAGCATCGTATATCTCAGAGCAAGAAAATTATTAGATCCTTGAAAGGCCATCGTGATGAATACTCGGTTCAGAGATACCAAGACGAACACAAGCATTTATTCGAAATTCTCACTCAAAAAGAGATATTTTGGAAACAAAGGTCTAAGCAATTTTGGTTGAAAGAGGGAGACCAAAATTCAAAGTATTTCCATGCTGCTGCAAAAACCAGGAAACACACTAATCATATTCGTTCTCTACAGAATGAAGATGGCCAAATGGTAGATTGGGAAAGTGGGATACAAGAGGTCATGGTGACATACTTTCAGAAGCTTTTCACGCCCTCTGAGTCTAATTGGGAGGAGGTAGTGAACTGTATTCCCAGTATGATTACTCAATCACATAATGAACAACTGTTACTTCCCATTGAAGACAATGAAGTAAAAGATGCCTTGTTCCAAATGCACCCGGATAAATCCCCGGGGCCAGACGGGATGAGTCCCGGTTTCTACCAAAAACTTTGGGGAATAGTGGGTCCGGATACATTCAAGTTAGTGAAGGATTTCTTCCAGACTGGTGAGTTTGAAGCAAGTCTGCCAGCTACTAATATTGTTCTTGTGCCAAAAAAGAAGAATCCTACTTCTATGCTTGATCTTCGTCCCATATCGCTGTGTAATGTTCTGTACAAAATTGTTTCAAAGGTGCTTGCTAATAGATTGAAGAAAGTACTGAGTTATGTAATATCTGAGAATCAAAGTGCTTTTATCCCAGGCCGTTTGATAACTGACAATATCATGGTTTCATTTGAGATAATGCATTACATGAAGCGCAAGAACTCAGGAAAGAATGGGGTTATGGCTCTCAAGCTAGATATGAGTAAGGCATACGACAGGGTAGAGTGGGGATACCTACAAGCAGTTCTTCAGAAGATGGGTTTCGATGAGCGTATGGTGTCACTTTTCATGGTCTGTGTTACTTCTGCACGATATCAAATCAGTCATGCCGGCAAGGAATTTGGTAATATTATTCCGGGACGAGGTTTACGCCAGGGAGATCCTTTGTCCTCTTACTTGTTCATTATTTGCACTGAAGGTTTCTCTGCACTAATTAAACGATATGAGCAAAGAAACTTAATCAGAGGCATTAGGGTGGCTCGGGGTGCACCTTTAGTCTCCCATATTTTCTTTGCGGATGATAGTTATATCTTCTGTAAGGCTAATGAGAGCGAAGCCCATAATGTAATGCATTTGTTAACTGTTTTTGAGAGAGCTTCTGGCCAGAAGATTAACTATGATAAGTCTTCCATCTTTTTCAGCAGAAATACCGATGTAAGAACTCGTGATGCTATATGTGGGGATTTGGGGATACATGAGGCCGATGACAATAGTACTTATTTGGGTCTTCCAAATATTATTGGGCGCAAAAAAACATCCATCCTTGGTTACCTTAAAGAGAGGGTTCAGAATCGAGTTCAAAGCTGGGAAGGGAAACTGTTATCTAAAGCAAGGAAGGAGATATTATTGAAAACAATTGCACAAGCTTTACCTAATTATGCAATGAGTGTATTCCTTTTGCCTGTTGAAACGAGTAAAGAAATGGAGCGTACTATGTGTAAATTCTGGTGGCACTGTAACTCAAAAAAGGATAAGAGTATACATTGGATGAGTTGGGAGAGGATGTGTAAACCGAAAGTGAAGGGTGGATTAGGCTTTCGAAACCTTTATGACTTCAATGTGGCTCTTCTGGGAAAGCAAGGATGGAGACTATTATTGCATTCTCAAACTCTGGTGGGCAAGATTTATAAGGCAAGGTACTACCCTCAAGGTTCTTTTCTCTCTGCTGAATTGGGAGGGAATCCGAGCTTTATTTGGCGAAGTTTCATGGAGGCTCAACCTTTGATTAAAAAGGGTGCTGCAATTAGTGTTGGCTCAGGTATGACTATAAATATCTTAACTGATCCTTGGCTACCAAATGAAGAAGACCCCTACATACACACGGCTTGTGATTCTCTAATTGGGAAATCAGTTTCTCAGTTGATGCATTTAGATCAAAGGCAGTGGATTTAGAGATTCTGCAGGATCTTTTCATAGAGAGAGATATTAACTTGATAGTTAGTATTCCCCTTGACAATGCAGATGAAGACACATGGTATTGGAAGAAAGAAAAGCTGGGGTGTTACTCGGTCAAAAGTGCCTACAAGCTGTTACAGGAGGGTCATGACAACACCAGTACTGCTGCTAACTCGGGTTTCTGGAGAAGACTTTGGAATTTGAAAGTGCCACCCAAGGTGAAGAATTTTCTATGGCAAGCTTCCACAGACTGTTTACCAACTAAAGTGCAACTGAGAATAAAACATGTTGCAATTGATGCTTTGTGTCCTTTCTGCATAACTGAAAGAGAATCCATCAGCCATGTTCTTGTCTCCTGCCCTTTCTCTTGTGCCTACTGGGTAAGTTTGGGGATTGGGGACCCGTCTGCTTTGCAAAGTTCTTTTGCTGATTGGCTTTTTTTGATGTTTGAAAGTTGGAGTGGAAAGGAAAGGCAACTGATTGGTATGCTTTGTTGGGCACTTTGGAAGAGTCGCAATGATTTAGTTTGGAAACAAAAGAGTGTCAAAGTTGCGGATGTGATAGTGTTAGCTCGAACTGCTCTTAATCAATGGCATTGTGCTCAAGACAAAACATTTGATCCATCTCTCGGTTTGATGTCCCCTGATGATGGTAGAGAGCATTGGCAGGTACCAAAAGAAAATACGATTAAGATCAACATTGATGCAGCAATCTTCGCCTCAACAAACTGCTACAGCTACTCGTGTGTGGCCCGTAACCATGCTGGTTTACTGGTGGAGGCCAGAGCTAAGTGTCTTCGAGGTGTAATTTTGCCTGAAGTTGCAGAAGCCATAGGAATACTTGAGGCTTTAAGCTGGATAAAGCACCAACACTGGAGTCAGGTGGAAGTGGAGTCCGACTGCCTTGTGGCTATACAGTCTATTCGAAGTTCATCTACCATGAGATCTTATTTTGGTAGGATAATCTCTAAGTGCAAGGAGTTGTTGTTTGAGTTAAAAGATAAGTCTATTTTTTAAAAGTTTGTTAAACGGTCTGCAAACAATGGAGCTCACTATTTAGCGAGATCTACTTGTTTTATAGCTGATCGTAGTTTGCGAGTGAGTAACGTTCCCTCGGAGTCAAAGCAAGCAAACAAGAAGATCTGACTGAGTAGTTGATGATGGACAGTTCATTTCTGTATTAATGAACGATTTGATTATCTAAAGAAGTTTTATTCATTGTCAAAAAAAATAAAAATAATGTTAATTAAATGTTATCTTATATAAAAAAATAAATTTTATTATAATTATTAAATTATTTCTAAAAATTAAATGTTTCTAACTCAAGTATCAATTAGTTTTTTTCTTCAATTATGATTCATAATTATTTTTATTTTTTTTATGCTTGCGTTCTTTAACATAACAATTTTAAAATATAAATTCTTAACAAATTATTTACATGTTATTATTTATTTAAATTTTAATATTAGAAATACAATAATTAATAATCTATGTACAGCTAATTTTTTTTAAGTAAAATAGTATCTTTGTATATAGATTTCATAATTGGTGATGGTATTACAAGTTATTATATAAAAATTGATCAAATGGATTAAATTGTTGGACAATAATTGAATATAGCACCGTTAACAATTAATAGACTAATGCATTTGTTTTGTGAAATAATATATCCAAAAACTGCTACAAACGATAAGAGATTTTTTAATTTTTAATAAAATGAAAACTATAGAGCATATACAGGAACATATTAAAAAAAAATTGTTTAATATTTAAATTATAACTAAAGTGTTAAAAATAAAATAATTTAGAGATTTTACTTATAAAACATCAATAAATTAATTGTGTATTTTTGATGTTATAATCATATAATGATTATAAAGAAATAACTAATTTAATTTTATATTTATAATTCATTTTTAATTCTAAAATTAAAATTTAAAATAGAAATTTATAAATTGACGATCTATTAAAATCTTCTATAAAAAGGTCACTAAAAATGTAATTATGATGGTAAATTAACCAGTGAAAACTCTTCCTATAATTATAATATATATTTGTTTGATTTTAAATACATTTCTTTCCTTTAAAAAAAAAAAAAAACGTTTATTTCAATTAGCTATGCTCATGGGGACTACAACTCCTCCCACACACACACTCACACTCCAATACATTTTTAAGCTTATATATATTTAGAGTAATGACCCCTGTTCAAACAATTTTCCAAAAATATTATGTACACCTACAAGCCATTTTAACTAATATAATTAGTTGAAAAAATTTGACACATAAATGTATAATATTTTAATATTAACTGTGTGTGGTTATATTATAACTCATATATTTGTAAGCATTAAGAGAAATACTCATTAACCCTTTAAAAAAAATTACACCCATTTTAAAAAAAATAGTGAATGCAATATTTATGTACGTATATTTATATATTTTTATTGGCTTAAGCAGCATAATTTTACAGGCATGACAGAACATATTATTGGGTAGGGTAAAGATTATAAAGTAATAACCTTAAAAAATAACAAAATAATTATAATAATATACAGGTTCGGTCTTGAGTTAAGTCGAGTTAGACCCACTTCTAATGCCACCTTAGCCCAAGAGCCCATTATTTTATAATTCTTTTGAAAAATACCATAAACATTTAGAAACTTCATAAAAAAATGGTATCTGATCCTTAATATTTTATAGTGTCCAATCCAATTCAGGACCGACCCTAGTTTAGTTTCACATATTCTAACGATAAGTTTTTTTTTTTTTTTTTTTTTTTCTGGAATAATGATGTTCATTGACTAGAATAAGCTCATGGGCACCACGAGAGGGGTTCCCTCCAACGTTGATGCTATTAATTCTAGCATTCTTAGCCAGACCATTAGCCATTACATTGTCTAAACGATTAATAAAGTGAAAACTACATAACTCAAAGCCTTTTGACAGGGATAGAATTTCAGTAAAAATTGGCCAAGTCCTCCAATCTGGTGGTAGATGTTGGTTTGTGAGAGCTTGGACTACAACTTTGGAAACAGATAAAATGGCCATTTTTTTTTCTTTCTCCTTAATTTTACATATTCTAACGATAAATTTATGGAGAAGATTTTGATTTTGAAGATACGTTTTGGTCCGAAGTTTAAATTACTTTTGACAATTATTAAATTTTGGTAAGATATATAGGGTATAATTTAATGAAATATTCCCCTTTAAAAATATTGACGCCGTTTTTCGTCAACTTAAACTGTAGAGCACGTAAACAGTAAAGAATTATGGCCAGAAAACACAATAAAACAAGGAGAGTTTTTTACGTGGTTCAGCAGTTAACTCTGCCTAGTCCACAAGTCTATATTATTAGAACTTAGGAAATTTCTAGAAATTATTCAGGGATGAATTCTCTAGAGTTTCTCTCAAGATCACCAAATTTCGGTCATCTACAAAGGTACATGACTTCTCTATTTATAGAGGAAGTCTCAGAATACTATCCCACACGTTCATGGAAGTTATCCTATATATTAATAAATTTAATAGCTTTAAAGCCTGTAACTCTTATATACAAGGAAACGTCTCCTGAAGACCAGGGGGCGTATAACTAACTAATAAATATCTCTTTATGATAGGGAAGTTACAACAATAAATGTAGACTGCGCTCTTCAAGTGACTCATTAAGCTGTTCGAAATCAGCATAATCAACATCATGCCAGTCTAGGTCTCTGAGTAACTTTCGAGTTATATTATTTTCTCCAAGACCACATTGTTTCGAGCTTACACTCATGTCAGGCTCGGACCTCTTGATCCGAGGTCACCTGAAATGGACGCCTTCCGATGTCTGTCTTTCGAGCTTATAAGGACTTCGAGGTCAGCCATCTTCGAGGTTGCCACCAACTATGAAGGTTCGACGCCTAGGTTGCGAACACGTGTTCTAGATATTGCGAGCTCACACCTGACGAATCCAGCTTTCGAGATAACAATTCTCGAGGCTCGAAATCTGGGTGTAACATTTTGCCCCCTCAAAAGTATTTGTTCGAATCCTATGAGAATGAAACTTTGAACTACTTTCTTCGAGAATCGCACCGTCACACATACTTGAGTATGGACACGTGCCACTTGGGTATTGCTCATTCAAGGTACTCGAGTACCTTAGAAATCTGCCCACGATCGTTTGCGTGCCACCTTTTCGACACCGTCTTGTCATTTATCCCTGGGCGTCGGATTTGATAAGGATCCTGGCCAATGGCACGGATTAATCCCTTTTTACCACTTCTGATTGTCTATATATAAGGCTCCAGTCATCTGCTTCCTCTTATTTTTACGTTTATCAGAGAGACAAGAGAAGAGAGAAAAAACCAGAAGTCAGCCCAGAAAGCTTTTTGCTTTTGCATGTTTTCCCAGCCAAAGAAGCAAAGGACTGCCAGCTTGTTCGAGACCGTGAGATTATACCTGCAGCCTCTTCTTCAATCAACTATTTCTCTGCAATCGTCATCTTCATTGCGTAAGTATCTGATTTTTTTTTTATCAGTTTCTGGCTTTGCTGTTTTTTAGTTCCTGGGAATGCACTGGTTCATTTTTTACTTTGATGTACTAGGACGCTTTGATCGATAGATATTAGGTTTAGGTTCTCCCATTACTGGTTCTAAATCCAGTTTATATGTTGAAAGACCCAAACATGGTCTCTTTTTTCTGGGTTTTCAAATTTTGGAAGACGTATCTTGCACACCAAGATATTGGGTAAAAAATCTTGGTTTTAAAGAAAGCACGATACCCAAAAATACCATTTTTGAATAACTGCCACCTTTTTCCCTGATATTTCGGGATTCTCAAATATTAAATCCACTTCCTTCCCTTTTTCGTGAAATACATGTCGTGACACTTAATCGGGTCTCCATGATCGAACTCATCTCGTACCCAAGCATTTCCGAGATTGTTTCACCAAGCTCGTTATTCTTAATTCCTTGCTTGCATGGCCCTCACCATTTTTTCTTTCTTGCTAGATGTCACAGAATCTGGAAAGACGGTGGGGGTCGTTGCTTGCCATCCCGTATTCGCCAAAAACTCCGAGCCCGGAGTCGTTGTTTGCCCGGAACCAGTGCCTGAGTCGTGAACACGAGCTAGCTCGCGAACAAGAAGAAACCCGAGCTCATTATCGTCGAGGTCATACAGAAGAAGAGAAAAATCCTTCGAGAGGCTCTTTATCCAGAATCTGACTCAGGGCCTAGACCGATCCCCCTTGATCCTAGGCTAAAAGTGACAGTCGCGTACAACCTGGGAGATCTTCGATTCTCACTGATGGGGGAGCCCTCCACCTCCCAGCCGAGGAGGGAAATTTTCGAGGCCGAGCATTATTGGAGCTCGGTTACCTCGCTAGGTCAGATAAACGATATCCTGGCCTTTCATGGTATAAGATTATCAAGCTCGCTAAGGTGTCGAGCCCCTACCTCCCACGAGCGAAGCTGCCGCGCTCCAGGAGATGGAAATCCTGACAACAAGCTGAGATACGTGGCTTGGAGTCAGGAACACATGAAGGCAGGAGCAATACTGCCTTTGAAGTCTTTCTTCAAGGACTTCACAGACTTCGTTGGGTTGGCTCCATTCCAGCTCAACACTAATTCTTACAAGGTTCTGTCTGCCCTGAGGCTGATATACCATGAGCTGAAGTGGGAAGGACCGCCGCTAGAGGAGATCTTGTATCTTTTCTGTTTGAAAAGCAATCCCTCCCGAGCTCGGGGAGGAGACGACTTCTATTATCTTTCGAGCTACCCCAAGGAGAAAAAGATGTTTGAGGATCTTCCCAACCATCCTCCTGACTTTAAGAAGGCCTTCTTCTGGACAGATGACCTAGCTCCGTCTCGATACTATTCATTAAGACGGATTCGTAAGTACCCCAACCTCCTTTATCTCTATGCTCAGACTTTTGTTTATAGGCTCGTACTTAGTTGAAATGTATTTTATTTTCCAGACAACTATCATCGTCCCATTCCTATTGATGTGATGAAGGAGCATAGAGAGACTCTGCTCCAATTCCCTTATGGTAGGAGGTCCCTCTCATACCTTTTGCATGAAGGTAAGGTCCGAGCTTGCAGGCTCTTGGGAGATGGCCAGTCCACCTCGGATTGGTCCAACAAAAAATATGACCGCTGGGAGCTCGTGCCTTTGCCAACAGGCATCCTCCCTCCAAGGAGAGAGGTGAGGCCCCCACCTCCAGTTCGCCGAAGGAGCCCGCAATCAGGGAACGAGCCCAACGATGACGCCTCGAGCTCGGGCTCGGATGATCAAGGTACAGTCATCCTAAGCTCGAAAATGTGGTCCCCCACCCTATTAAAACACAAACTCGATAGGTTAGTATTGTGCGAGGACGATAGGGACCATTTTTATGTATGGACTTGGGTAGATGAACGGGTTCATAGGTTCGATAGCTGGCTCGGGAAATATGCCACTATGTATAGCCTGAACGAGGTATAGGACGGAATAGCCGTCCAATATGGGACTAACGACTATAGGGACCTTTCGAGGTTGACGTCCACCTATAGGGAAGGTACTCCCCCCGCCTCTTCTGAAGATGGGGGAATTTCATGGTCTTCGAGCTCAAGCTCGGAGGAGAGTTCCAGTTAGTTTCTCTCCACTCGCCTTTTCATCACTTTGTATATTTGCATGATGCTGAGTTACTTTATATATTTTTCCTTTTCTGATAACTCATATTGTGGTGTGACTGTGTAGGTGAGATGGACTCCGATCTTGACAATATTCTCGAGAGTGGCGGAGCCAAAATGAGCAAGCACCCCAGGGGGTCGCAAAAGACTGACCGGTCTGCCAAGGTCCTTAAGAGGACTGAAAAGACACCTCCTCCACCAGCTCCACCTGCCACGAGCTCCGCTGTGGGGCCGACTCCACAGGTCGGGGCATCCACCATGGTCGAGCCTCAACCTCCCATCCTGATTCACTCGACGCTCGGTCCACCTCCTAAAAAACCCTCTGCTTCCCTAACCCACAAGTTGTCGGTTTCT
The DNA here is from genome assembly GCF_963169125.1 of Humulus lupulus. Classification (NCBI taxonomy): domain Eukaryota; kingdom Viridiplantae; phylum Streptophyta; class Magnoliopsida; order Rosales; family Cannabaceae; genus Humulus; species Humulus lupulus. Next base: position 204,853,875 of record NC_084802.1, read on the forward strand.
ACTCATGTTGAGGAGTATGTAGTTGACAATGTTGTGGGTCCCATGGGGCTACGCTGGGCTCGGACATCTTGTCCCAAGTGGGCCAGAGCTTTAGTGGTTTTGATGGTCCTCACTGGCAATTTTTGAACAACGTCCGAGACTGCAACACACTCTACGAGAAGAGTGTCGAGCTTACCGCCGTGGTAACTTTTCTTTTCTCACTACTAGCTATATTTATAGATGGTCCGTATGCTAATGTTGATTTCTTTGTATGCCAGGCTCTTGCTGTCTCTGCTCAGCTCAACTATAAGTTGAATAACGAGATCCATATGAGCAAATCCTATGCTCAGGAGGCGAAGGATCTTCAGCTCAAACTGAGTGATGAACTAAAGGCAACAAAGGCAAAGCTTGAGGCAGGAGCCGAGGAGCTTAAGGCCAAGACATCCGAGCTTGAGAAGCAGAACGCTAGGCTCGTAGAGCTTGAAAAGGAGAACGATCGGCTCAAGGAGGTTAATACCAAGCTCGAAGAAGACAAGGCCGCCACTTTTGATATAATTGAGAGTGAAAAGGCTCGCCTCCTTGCCGAGTACAAAGAGAAGAAGGACCAGGCGGTTGATCTGGCCATGTACAGAATATGGGCCAACAATGACGACCTCGATACCAGCTTCCTAGGTCCTCTTGAGGCGAAGCTCGTAGATAAGTGGAATGCTCGGCTTGAGGCGGAGGAGGCTGCTCGGGAGGCTGCTCAGAAGGATAGTCATGTTATTCGTCCTGGAGAGTCTAGTGCTACTGGTGCTGAGAAGGCTAAGGAGATTGCTCCTTCTTGAATCTCACCTCGGGGCTGCGTCCCTTTATTTTTGTAATTGTTTTAATTTATGCCCGTAGGGCTGATACAATTTCTTTTTCTTTTTGGCATTCTTTTAATATATATGCTTTACATTTCTTGATTTGAAATATTTTTCACATTTTATATTAAAGAATCGTGTATGCTTGTTTATTCGTACAAACATAGTTTGGATTTAGGCTCGAGGTTCAATGCATTCACGCACAGTTTGCTCGAATTATCCGCTTCCGATCTCGTTATTTGTCAAGGTCGGATATTACTTTAACCATGAACCCGAAAGTACTTGTATGGTGTGTAATGCAAACGGTTTAGTTATATCTTATTTTTTAGTTACTTTTTTCTCGTCCTCGGTTATCTCTCCGAGGTTATGAGTTCGAAACTATTGTTTTATAAGTTACTCCAGCCTCGATCTCGACTTAACTCGAAGTGGGTTTATGTTCCAACTTATCGTCGATTAGTTTTACCTGGTTCGCTCCAAACCTATTAAGGTCGTGTTTGGTTTGTAATCCATACACTTATATTTTTAATCTAGTTCGCATATTTGGTTACATCCAAACATTTTATCTTTTGATAATTTGGTTACGTCCAAACTATCTAAGCTCGCGCATTTGGTTATATCCAAACACTCGTATGTTTTTTGATAATTCGGTTATATCCAAACTATCTTATCTCGCGCATTTGGTTAATCTCCAAACACTTCTATGTATTTCGTATATGTTACTTTATTTTTCAAGTTGGTGGTATTTATATATACCAATGATGCCCCCTTAATATCCTATGAATGTAACCATAGGTTATTAGATTAAGAGAGATTGCAAAAATAAGCCATATAAGACGAAATAAATCTTTATTTGATAAAATCCAAAAGTAGGCAAAACAGTACAGATAAACAAGCATGGTTACAGGCAACATCCTTCCTACACTATTGATAGTAAGGTCTTAGGTGTTCGCCATTCCATGCTCGCGGTACTAGGCTCCCATCCAATCTCACTAACTTGTAGACACTGGGTCAGATGACTGACTCTATCTAGTAGGGTCCTTCCCAATTTGGCCCGAGCACGCCAGCTGCTGGATCTCGCATTGCCAAAAATACACGCCTTAGCACCAAATCTCCCACACCGAATTTTCGATCTCAAACTCTCTTGTTGAAGTACCTGGTAGCTCGCTGTTGGTATGCAGCGTTTCTTAGCTGAGCTTCCTTTCTTCTTTCTTCGATCAGGTCTAAGGTTTCTTTGAGCTGAGTGTGGTTCGAGCCTTGGTCATAAGCGTGGGTTCGAATTGTAGGAATTTCGACCTCAACTGGCAACATAGCCTCGCAACCGTACGCCAGAGAGAATGGGGTGTGTTCTGTTGATGTTCGGGCCGTAGTCCTATATCCCCATAAGACTTAGGGAAATTCTTCAGGCCATCGCCCTTTTGCTTCTTCCAACTTTTTCTTCAGCAAACTCTTGAGAGTTTTGTTTACAGCTTCGACCTGGGCATTCGCCTGGGGATGAGCTACTGACGAAAAACTCTTTATTATCCCTTTTTTTTTTTTGCAAACGTTGGTGAACAAGTTGCTATCGAACTAGGTTCCGTTGTCGGATACAATTTTCCTCGGCATCCCATATCGACATACAATGTTCTTTACCACAAAGTCAAGGCCTTTTTTGGAGGTTATAGTTGCTAATGGTTCTGCTTCTATCCACTTTGTGAAGTAGTCTATGGCAACTACAGCATACTTCACTCTGCCCTTGCCAGTTGGGAGATAGCCTATGAGGTCGATTCCCCATACCGCAAATGGCCATGGGGAAGTCATCATGGTCAACTCGGATGGTGGAGCTCAAGTAATCGTGGCGAATCATTGGCACTTATCACACTTCTTTACGTATTCGAAAGAATCCAACTTGATGGTAGGCCAGAAATAACCTTGGCGTATGATTTTCTTGGACAGGCTATGCCCCCCAGTATGGTCTCCACAGAACCCTTCGTGAATTTCTTCAATGATCTTCTTGGCTTCGGGTGGAGTCACACACTGAAGTAATGGCATGGAATATCCCCTTCTATACAGCCTTCCATTCAAAATGGTATAACGGGGGGCTTGATACATCAATTTTCGAGCCTGGTTCCGATCTTTCAGAAGGACGTCGGTCTCGAGATATACGACTATCGGAGTCATCCAAGTAGGTTCGGAATCAATCATACATACATCTTCCTGCTCTGGCTCGTTAATACTAGGTGCCGAGAGATGTTCAATTGGCACAACATTTAGCTCATCATTCTCGGTGGAAGTAGCAAGCCGAGCTAAGGCATCTACATTCGAGTTTTGCTCTCGGGGAACCTGTTCAATCGCATAAAACTCGAAATGTTCCAATGCTGACTTTGTCTTTTCTAAGTAAGCTGCCATTTTCATGCCACGAGCCTGATATTCTCCCAAAATTTGGTTAACCACTAGCTGGGAGTCGCTGTAGCAATGTATTGCTTTAGCTTTGAGCTCTTTGGCTATACGAAGTCCCGCCAGTAAAGCCTCGTATTTGGCCTCGTTATTTGATGCGTTGAAGTCGAATCTTAAGGCAGAATGAAATCTGCTTCCTGCGGGAGTGATCAAAATGACCCCTGCCCCCGATCCATTTTCATTAGATGACCCGTCGACGTAAAGTTTCCACAGCTCGTGGGCCGGGGTTATAACTTCATCGTTGGTCATGCCAGTACATTCCACTATAAATTCTGCCAAGGCCTGTGCCCTAATGGTCATCCTTGGGTGGTAGGTGATCTCAAATTTCCCAAGTTCAACTGCCCATTTAAGAAGTCGACCTAAAGCTTCTGGCTTAGACAAGACTTGTCTTAGTGGTTGATCAGTTAATACATGGATGTGGTGTGCCTGAAAGTAGGGTCGAAGTTTTCGAGATGAATGAATTAAGCTGAGAGCTAGCTTTTCCATCAAGGGGTATCTCGACTCTGCCCCCAGTAATCTTTTACTGACGTAATACACAGGCCTCTACACCTTTCCTTCTTCTCGCACGAGCACTGCACTTATGGCGTGCTCGGTAGTGGCAAGATATAAATATAGCACTTCTCCCGTAATAGGTTTTGATAAGATGGGGGGTTCTGCGAGGTGCTTTTTAAGCTCTTGGAAGGCGAGCTTGCACTCTTCCGTCCATTCAAATTTCTTGCCTCCCCTCAATAGGTTGAAAAATGGAAGACAACGGTCTGTAGATTTCGAGATAAACCTACTTAGTGCCGCCATCCTGCCGGTCAAACTTTGGACATCTTTGTGTCTTCGAGGTGAGGGCATATCGAACAGGGCCTGGATCTTGTCTGGGTTAGCTTCTATTCCACGAGCGTTTACAATAAAACCCAGGAATTTTCCTGATGATACCCCAAAGGAGCATTTCTGAGGGTTAAGCTTCATGTTATACTTCCGGAGCACGGCAAAGCATTCTTCGAGATCATCAACATGGTTATTGTTAAGTTGGGACTTGACTAACTTGTCGTCAACATAAACTTCCATATTGTTCCCTATTTGCTCCGAAAACATCATGTGCACAAGCCGCTGGTATGTGGCCCCAGCATTTTTGAGCCCGAATGGCATGACATTATAACAATATAGCCCTTTGTCCGTTATGAAGCTCGTATGTTCCTGGTCAGGGGCATGCATGGAAATCTGGTTATATCCAGAATAGGCATCCATGAATGACATCAGTCCATGCCTGCCGTGGCATCCACGAGCTAGTCGATTCGTAAAAACAGTCTTTCGGACGGGCCTTATTGAGATCCGAATAGTCGATGCAGGTTCGCCACGTCCCATTGGGCTTCGGAACCAGTACCGGATTAGCCACCCAATCGGGGTAAAAAGCATCCCTAATAAATCAGTTTGCTTTCAACCTGTCGACTTCCTCTTTCAGTGCCTTCTTTCTATCGTCGTCCATCTGTCTTCGCTTTTGCTGCTTCGGTGGGAAGCTTTTATCGATATTTAACGCGTGGCTCACAATATTTGGACTTATTCCCACCATGTCCGAATGTGACCATGCGAAGATATCCTGATTTCTCTTCAGAAAGCAAATTAATTTCTATTTAGTTTCTTCGCATAGATGTTTCCCGACCTTTACCGTTCTCGATGGATCTGATTCTTCGAGCTTGACATTCTCGATCTCTTCTAATGGCTCGAGGTCAGCTCTTTCCTCCACTCTTGGGTCGATCTCTTCGTCTATCTCTAAGATCATCCCGTCCTTATTTTGGATAACGACGAGTGTTTGTTCACTGGCTTGTTTTTTTCCTCTTACGGAAATGTTATAGCATTCCCTTCCGGCTAACTGGTCTCCTTTCAGCATCCCGATGCCACTAGAAGTCGGGAACTTGATGGCCAGATGCCTTACAGATGATACTGCCCACAGCCCTACTAGGGCGGGTCTCCCGAGCAGTACATTATAGGCTGATGGCAGGTCCACTACTACGAACTCCATCATCTTGGTCACCAAGACCGAGTAGTCTCCCAAGGTTACTGGGAGTTCGATGGACCCCATACAGGCAATGCCCTCTCCTGAAAAGCCGTACAAAGTTGTTGCACACGCTTTTAGGTCTCGAAGCGCGAGTCCCATCTTTTCTAGGGTGGCCTTATAGAGAATGTTCACGGAGCTCCCATTATCAATGAGAACTCGGTGAACTCTCTTGTTCGCGAGCTGGAGAGTGATGACCAGCGGGTGATTGTGGGGGAACTAAACATGGGACGCATCGTCCTCAGTGAAGGTTATTGGTTGAGATTCAACCTTCTGGAATTTTGGAGCTCTAGGTTCGGGTTCATAAGGAGACCCGTCCCCAGTTTTTAGCTCGTTCACATATCGTTTTTGGGCATTCCTGCTCACTCCTGCGAGATGAGGTCCACCCGACATGGTTATCACGTCTTCTCCATCAATTGGAGGGGGCCTATCTTCTTCCCTGGCTCGGGAATTGTTATTTTGTGCAGGTTGTGGCGCAGCTGCCCTCTGGCTTGTAGACGCCTGATTAGTATTCTGGTTTTTGACATATTGTCTGAAATAGCCTCTCGAGATCAATCCTTCGATCTCGTCTTTCAACTGTCGGCACTCATCAGTAGTGTGCCCGGTGTCTCTGTGAAATCGACAATATTTGCTGGAGTCCCTTTTGGACTTTTGATTTCTCATGGGGTCTGGATGTCTGAAAAGGACCTGGTTTTCATTAGCCAGGTATAAATTCTCCCGAGACTCGTTGAGCTCGGTGTACACTTTTTACACGGAGAAATATCTTTCCCCCTTCTTCTTCTTTCCCCCTTCGGCCTCGGGGTTACTTCCTTCGTTCTTCTTTCTCTTGGAAGGGTTTTCCGCAGTAGGCTTTGAGGCTGGTGGGTCCGCCGAGGTTGAGGTAGAGTTTATGTTTATCGTTGTAGTTACGGGCTGAGAGGTCATATTCAGTGTCGACCTCTCCTCCTCTACATTGACAAACCTCTGAGCTCGTTTATTAAACTCGGTTAGGGACCTCACCGGTTTTCTCTGCATATCGTCCCAGAGAGCACTTCCTGGCATTACTCCAGCTTGGACAGCCATTAGATGACCGCTGTCATCCACATTTCGAGCTCGGGAAACTTCCAAGTTAAACCTCGTAAGGTAACTTTTCAATGTCTCTCATGGCTGCTGCCGAACGTTAGTCAGAGTTGATGCCTCAGGTCTAACCCCCATCATGGCTCTGAACTGCTTCTTGAAGTCCTTTGATAGTTGATCCCAAGAAGTGATTGAATGTCTTTTATATTTCTCGAACCAGCTTTTGGATGGTCTTGTAAGCGATGCTGGAAATAGCATGCATCTGAGCTCGTAACCCACGTTACTTGCTCTCATTATGGTATTGAATGTGCTAAGATGGCTGTATGGGTCGAACTTTCCCTCAAAAGTTGGGACATGAGGGATCCGAAATCCTTGAGGAAACGGAGTATTGGAAATATGGGGAGCGAACGGTTCGAGCTCCTCATCATAATCCTCATGCCGACCCCGACCTTGCTCATTTTGCAAAAGTCTGAAGGCCTTTTCCAACTGATCAATTCTTTCCTGGACCGGGTCCGCGAGGGGTCTTGCCTGAAATCGGCTGTCGTTGATCACAATTCCAGGCTCGCGCCTCCACAGGGGATCTTTACGCCCATTTAGGCGATCCCTTAGGTCCGGGTTTGACGGGTTAACATTACCTCGATTCTGATTCAAGTGTTCCCGCAAGTCGGAGTGATTCCTGTGGTTCCCAGTATTCTTTCAACCTCGATCATACATACTGACTGATCTAGTATCTCCTGAGTCATCACTGGTAAGACTCGTCGCATGATTATTTCGAGATGGGTCTCTTTCATGCTGCCTCGTCTCTGCAGTGCGAGACTGGGACATTTGACTTCTTGTAGATTGGGCGCCTCTTCGCTCCCTGAAGGCTTCTTTGTTCCCTTGCCCCCTTCCCGCACGTCTTTCCTCATCATCTCGAACTGGTTGACCATTCCTGCGAGGCGGTGAAGGGTATCTTATAGGCGATGGCGGGAACCGTATGGGTGACGGTGGCTGTCACCCATTTCGAGGCCTAGACGATCCGGAGTTTGCCCGAGACGGGTCGGTTGCATTCTGCGTGTTACCAGGGATTTGAGTTCGAGCCTCTGTAAGGGCTCGGTTATTCCCACTTCCCGCTAGTACTTCTGCAGTTGAATTAACCGGAGCCCTAGCTCGGGTACTTCTTTGGGGTCTCGAGGGAGCGGATTGCTCTGCTAGTGCCAGAGGTTGCTCTGGCCTCCTCGTGGCAGCATTTTTTCGAGGACATCCACGAGGCCTGCGGAGAGGAACATGCACGTCCCTCAGAGGAGGGGCTGTGCCGCCTGAGCCTCTGCGGCTAACCTAGCTAACTCCTCATTCCGCTTATTAGCTTGAGCCAATTGTTTTTTCAACTTTCGGTTTTCAAGTTCCACAACGGGGACGTACCGTTCAGGATTGTAGTACATATCCTCATCCCTTGGGGCTGGAGGTCCCCGAGAATCACGGAGGACTCGCTTCTCTCTTCAGTATCTGGGTTTACCATCGGTTGCTTCCCAGGGCGTCTTGGATAGTTTTCTTCAGGAATGTTTTGATCGTTTGCGGCCATAACTGTTCAGGGATCACACTGCTTAAGGCTCATAATGAAAGCACCAAACTGTTGACGCCGTTTTTCGTCAACTTAAACTGTAGAGCATGTAAACAGTAAAGAATTATGACCAGAAAAACACAATAAAATAAGGAGAGTATTTTACGTGGTTCAGCAGTTAACTCTGCCTAGTCCACGAGTCTATGTTATTAGAACTTAGGAAATTTCTGGAAATTCTTCAGGGATGAATTCTCCAGAGTTTCTCTCAAGATCACCAAATTTCGGTCCTCTACAAAGGTACATGACTTCTCTATTTATAGAGGAAGTCTCAGAATACTATCTCACACGTTCAGGGAAGTTATCCTATATATTAATAAATTTAATAGCTTTAAAGCCTGTAACTCCTATATACAAGGAAACGTCCCCTGAAGATCAGGCGGTGTATAACTGACTAATAAATATTCCTTTATGATAGGGAAGTTACAACAATAAATGTAGACTGTGTCTCTTCAAATGACTCATTAAGCTGTTCGAAATCAGCAATCAGCATAATCAGCATCATGCCAGTCTAGGTCTCTGAGTAACTTTTGAGTTATATTATTTTCTCCAAGACCACATTGTTTCGAGCTTACACTCATGTCAGGCTCGGACCACTTGATCGAGAGGTCACCCGAAATGGACGCCTTCCGATGTCTGTCTTTCGAGCTTATAAGGACTTCGAGGTTGCCACCAACTATGAAGGTTCGGCGCCTAGGTTGCGAACACGTGTTCTAGATATTGCGAGCTCACACCTGACGAATCCAGCTTTCGAGATCACAATTATCGAGGCTCGAAATCTGGGTGTAACAAAAAAAATATAAAATATTGAGGCATTATAACATATTAGTTGTCACAAACCTGCTATTTTAGTACAATGGTAAAACTTTTATGGAAATGTATTATTGTAAATTCCTTCTTTTTAAATGTATTATTGTAAATTTGTGATGAGTAATAGTACGTGTACTAAAATTATATACTAAAATATTACACTTAATTTATGTGATAATTTATTTTAATTAATCATATTTACTTCAGATCAGCTCATTATTTAAAAAAACAGTTACACGTGAGTTAATGTAATGATAATTGCACCTCTCCTTATCGATTTGTGATATGGATATCCTACGTGGCATTAAGAAAATAATATTGATGTGTTGTTATTATTATTAATCTTTTACTTAATTAATTAATGAAGGAAAAAACCAAAAAACCGCAAAAAATTCTGGGCAGTCCGACTCGGTTTTGTGACTCTAATCCCCAAAACTGCGCCTAGAAATAGGCCATCCCTACTGGGAGAATGACAGGGAGACCTGAATCTCTCTCTGGCTCACGCTGTTGGCTGCCTCATCTCTCGCCGGACGACTCTTTCCATTCTCCGCTGTCGTTTCAACCCTTTTGTGTCGTCGTTTCGACGTCATCCTTCTCAAACGGCAATCTTAGTTCTTTCACGTACAACTACTCTTCTATTAATTAATCATTAATTGTTCCTTGTGGCCGGTACGTACATTTCTTAATTATATATTTTAATATTCTTATTAATTCGTCTTCTTCTTCTATTTCATGTTTTCACTGGTTAATGACTCCTGATAATTCTTTAATTTCGTTTATAAATAATCTTTCATTTATAAATTAAATAGAATGAAAAAAAATATAGGACTCGGCATAATCTTCAGATGGCTGGTCGTGTTTGGTTTCTTCAGCCATGCAAAGAAAATCCGTTCACGCAAACTTTAATCACTAAAATTCTGAATATTTAATCATTATAACATTACTAGTTTTTATTATATTAATTTTGGTCGAGTCAAAGTAATATAAATAAAATCAATCATAGAGTTTCATCGGGGAATTCTGGCCTCCATAAGGATATATTCGTTTTCAGTCTTATATTATTATAGTCAGTTTTATTTCTTAAGTATTATTTTCTTTTAAGAATAAAGTATTATGTATAATTGAAGTAGAAGTGTATAATCATTCTCCTAATTATTATTATTATTACTACTTGTTTTATAGGTCTACTTGTCTTTGTTTTTTATAATATATATATATTTAATTTTTTCTTTATATAGTACAAATTTTACTTCATTGTCCATTTTTGACACTACTTTTATTGTGAAAGCACTTCGTTCGTATAGAGACGCGTATACCTTTTCAATTTTTATTTTAAATATCATTACTTTTCTGAAGTTTTTTTAAGCAATACTCTTCTTGAGTTGTGCGCTATAAGATAAATACAAAACCGAGTTATCATTTATTATATAACTTGTAATTCTTTGTATTATATTATTTGTAAAAAATAAAAAATTCTTGGTGTATATTTTTTTCACTTAGCTACGGTTATAATAGTTGTGGATTACCGTGATGAATTGTAGATTTTACACATGTGAAACCCATTTTTTTATATAATGGTGTTCATTGTAATTACACCGATCCTTTAGCAAAATTTTAAGAAAATTTAAATAATTTAGGGTACCGAAAATAAGGTCTAAAATAATATTTAGGTACATTACGATATTGAAAATTTGGAATCCTCTTATTAAATTATTCAAATTTTTCTAAAAATTTAAAAGAGGTTTATTGTGACTATAATAAACACCAAAAAATTTAGAAGAAATTTGTTGTGACTACAATAACACCGGCATTACCATCATTTAAAAAAAAATTACAATCATAATTTATTATCATATATAAAAATGTACAATTTAGCATAATAGTGCTTAAAATTCATACAATATTGTAGTCGTGCCAAATATTTATATATGTAAGAACAATGTAAATTTGTTATTAGTTAATTAATACGTGTGGCTGGGTAGGTACTCTAATGTTTTATAGATTATAAATACATTAATTCACCGTCAAATTAATGGACTAAACTTCTGATTTCTTTATTATTTTTTAAAAACAACACAAATATCACCTTACAAAACGTGTAATTTGTTGGTTTAGTAAAGTGGTCACACTCTATCTCAATAAAAATGTGAACATATTAATATATATATCATTATATAAAAATAAACTATATTATCCTCTCATAATTCTTAATTATCTGCAAAAGAATACTCTCCTCACATCAATTCCACGTGTAATCTTTTCTGTCAATAACGGCTGATAGAGTAATTTCATTAAATCCAACGGCTCTAAAAGGCACAATCTTGTGGGCATGCCAGACAAGAAACAGCGTGGATTTTTTTAAAAAAAAAAATTTCACAGTTATTAATTGATTTTTTGGACCTCATTATTAGCTATCTTAGTTTATCAATCACCCTTAAATATATTGATTTTTTTTGGTTTTTTATATTAAGATTTTCTTTATATACATACATACATACCATTTCAATCTAATTATATATATACTCTTTTTTTTTTTTTTTTGAAATTTCCAGGTATAGCATTAAAGAATGAACCAAAGATTCTGGTTTTTCCCAAATAAAACCCAATCTCGACGTCACCACCACAGATTAGCTGGCTCTGCTCTATCTAATATATAAATATCTCTATTACAATATAACCTAACCCAACCTCACTCTTCCTTATATCCATTACCAAACAACCCCTTCCCTCTTTCTCTCTATCTATTTCTTCATGCACTTCTTATTCACCTAAACTCATTGTTTGTTATTCCACTCTTTCAAAAATGCAAGTCACAACAGAAACCCTAGAACGAGGTCTCAGTAGCCTCAATCTCTTCACCCAAGAATCACCCGAGAAACAACAAGAACCATCACGAAACTCCGGTCACGGCGGTCGTTCTGATTCGATGCCTTCGTCGTCGTCAATGATCGGAGACTACATTGGGATGGAGAGCTGCGTGGACGTTCTCAAAGAAGGAGAGGAATACGATTTCCCTGAAAACAGCGCTGATCTCAGCCATCGATTCCGGTGTAAGCGAGATGAGCATAGACTGGAGATGATGATGAAGAAGAAGAAAGTATTCCCACCACCGATCCCACTCCTCGCTCGGACCGAGAATCTTCCTTGTCGTATGCCGTGGGTCTTGAGACGAGACTACACCAGTGACGGTCGCTTGATCCTAACCGAAGAGAAGGTCCTTCGTCACGAGTACTTCCGTGCCCACAGATCCAATGGTCGTCTAACCTTACAGCTTGTTCCGCTCGACGACGACGACGACGACGACGATGATGATAACAACGTCGAAGACGACGACGACGACGACGTTTTGGGCTCCAATGATCATCGGTCATTGATTGCTGAAGGTACTTATAACGGTACTAGTAGTGAAGATGATCATAACAAAGAGTGTAACGTTGATGATAATCTTGTGGTGAATGAAGAAGAGGATGGGAATGGGAATGGGAATCGGAATCGGAATATGGTGGAGGAATCAAAGAATGGGAATAGTATAACTAATAATGAGGGAATATTGGGAGGGGGAAATAATAATAACAACAACAATAATATGTGTTTAAATTACAGTAGCGTGAGAGGGTCATGTTCATGTGTCTTAGGAATGGCAGTGCCGGCAATTAAAACCGTTCATAGTTAGACAATACTATGATGATTAGGAGTCTCATTCATATGGGTTCAGACTTGAGAGAGCTTTAGAGAGCTATAGCTTTTTTTTACATTTAATTTTAATTGGGAAAATATCTTCATTTTGAAGTTATTTTTTTTGGTCATTAATAATTGATTAGATTTTTTGTTCTTTGATTTTCTTTTTTCTGTCTTTATATTGATCAAATTTTGCGTATTAAATGAAAATCACCTCACTTTTTTTTTTTTCTCATCCTATCATTAGCAATCATAAGAGAAATAAAAAGAGCTAACTTTTAACGAATTTTCTTTTAATAAAAGAAATGTCTGCTAAGACAGCCAAAACGATGAGTTCTAAAGTAATTGCTTTAAAGCTGCCTGCTTATAGATTTAAACGTAAGTATACAGACTGTTTTAAATCATCCACGTAACGTTTATCATCTTTCAATCAATACATGGCTCGACCGGCCTGTTTCAAAATGTGAAATTTGAAATTTGAATTTCTATATTTGTGTGATCCTAAAATACTCAATTTCGAAAGGTTTATATATAAATATCAACGTGTCTTTCTATTGGATTTTTGCTAGTTTAATTATTTTTATTAAAACTAACGGTTTGACAACTAATAACACATACACTTATTTTACAAGATTGAATTCTTTTAAAAAAAATATATAGTAATAATGTATAATTATACTATTAACAATTGAAAACAAAAAAACAAAATTGTCCTATAACAACATAACAGAGATAATGAGTATATTACAAAATCAAAATTATTTTAAAACATGCATAAAAAAAAAAGTATTATTTAATCCATTTTTTTTCTAAAATAATAATGATAATAATAACATAATAATAATAATAATAATAATAATAATAATAATAATAATTATTATAAATTCTTTTATTTTATATAGCGAAAAGTTTTACATGCCTTATTAGTTTAAAACATCCTCATTTTGATTCAAATAGACAGAAAATATTATTTATTATTATATATTATATAGGATAAAAAAATTAGAGCTAAGATTACAAAATTAAAACTTATAAATGGATACGTGTCTTACCAGTACTAGTGTGTATACCGGTGTTATTTTATATTAATCATTGGTACTTAGTATTTCAATTTTATCTTTTCTAGTTTTTAATACATCTTCTAATTGAGGCGATCTTCTGCCAACCTAGTTGATCAGATGTTTAAAGTCGTATTCCGACTTTTCTCTTTACAGTAGTTTGTTTTAATTTATTTTTAAAAGTCAATATTCAATTCATGAAATAAAAGAAAGAATGTCGCAATTTTATATATATCTTGATCACACTTAACTCTTTAGGCCACCATATATATGATGATAAGTTCGATAAAGCCACGCCACTCTTCATCGGGTAAAAATGTTGATTATGAAAGGAGGTAGGGTGTTTATTGGACCATATTAAATGAATTTAAGCTCATTCGATCCAATTTAATTATTTATTAGACGTTGGATCTTTACAACTGATCAAATCCAATTAAATTGAATCAACCTAGTGAAAACAAAATAATTAAATGTGAAATAAACTATTTTAACTTTGTTTTTAAAGATTATAAATTATTTAATTTTTTTTAAATTTATAATATATTTTAAATAACTAGAATATATATAATAATGCACCAAAATTACTGCTTTAATAAGTAAAAAATTGGAGAGAGATGAACTCTTCTTGTACGTCCTTGGATAGTACACCCGGAATTTTCCATATAGATATTACATATTCTGTTAGCCATTCATCGAGGTCTGATGAAACGTCACACCCCTCGAGAAAAATATCTAAGCACTGATCTAGCTAGTGGTAGAAAAAAATTGCAGTAACAACAATTTACGAGAAACCAGCTGATTTAGATATATTCAAATTTATGTTGTATGATATATTGGGTAATCATCATATCATCATATAGTAGATGATCATGTAGTACAGCTATGTATATATCTCCTAATATCACATCAGAGATGTCAGAAATACTCATCATTGGCCTGCTCTTCATAGAGATCATATATAAAATCTCACAGTAAAAGTTGCAGGGTTTAATAATCACCTGGCCGATCATTTTCGCCATTATTGATGAGGGTTGTCAATGTCATATTTAGTTGGGTCCGAACAGCGTGCATGCTCGGCTGTCGCTCTCTTTCTTTTTGGTATGTCAAGAATTAATTAACACGATTGAAATTCCATGAAGAGCAAAATCAAGCCAGCCATGCATGCATGCATGCATGCAAGCATGATGCAATTCGTTGAATTTTCTCGATCGAGTCAATCCAAAATTTGGCTAATTTGGATGACAGTTGGCATAATTAAGTTTTGCTTTTTGGGTCACTCTATTTTTTTTAATGGCAATTAGCATTATTATCCATAGCATTGATTTCATGTAACCTAACAAAGCTATACGCGGTCAATCGAGAATGCACAATGGCAGATATAGTAAGATTGACCACTGCATCCACGTCCCTCGCAATGACAGGTATAATCATATCACAATATTGACCTTATTGTGAATGATTAATGTTGTACTAATTGTATTATTCAAAATTTTAATTTGTTTATATCAACTAGCTCATTCTTACATATTAATGATTTGATAGTATAATTGAGTGGAAGTATTTTTCATAGACATGAAATCTATAACTTCTGTTTAAGAAGTGAATCGACAATTTCCTTATAATTTAGTTCAAGTATTAAATGATAGATTACTCATTTCTATATTAATTAAGTCTACAAAATATTATTTACAAAGAATTTAAATATAAAATACTAATAAGGGGTAAAATAATAATTTACATCCATCTCATTAGTAGATCATCATTGGAGGATTGAATTAGGGGTTATGATTATAACAATAGATAACATATTTACATTTGGTGTAAGACGTTCTATGAATTCAAAAATGCAATTCTGAGTCTATAGTGGAGTCACGAGGAATTAACAAGGTAGTGTGATTATTTTTTTTATAAATAAACTCACGACAACTTATTGAAGCTTGGGTTCATGAATCCACTATTCTTGAATAATTAATTTAATTATTAATTATAAAAACATCATATTGACTGGTTCAATGGAAATAAATAATGTTAAATTATTTATTGATATTTTATTGCAAAGTCTCAAAAAGAGAGTATTATAACCAATTTAGACAATTGTGTTAATATTGATAAATTAGTATTAGTATTAATAAAATGAATTAAATAAATGTCAAAATTATAATTGATTAATTTTGACAAGTATTTAAATAATTATAATAATTAAATAATTAAAATAAAATGGGAAACTAAAACCTATTTTATGCCCTAGCTAATTGCCTATATATACTAGTGTTATAAAATGCATTAGGTCAGATGAATTATGACAAGGTAAAAATTCACTCGTAATATTCTATACCTAGTCGCCCACTCTCTCTTAGTTTTCTCTCTAGGAATTCTCTTCTCATGTGTTGAGACTTGCCGACACAAACACTAGGTTGTTTTAGAGAAGGACTTTGAAGACTTTGGTCTTGTTTCAAAGAGGTTTGGATTTATTGCAATACCTAACATTCAACAAGGACAAAAGGTTAGGGAATCCAAATAGTGTAGTCATTGTTCCGCCACACATCTCTTAAGTACTCTAATGGTTCTATTATTGTATTTACATATCTCTGTATAAAAATTACTTCAATGCATGTATTTATGTTTTCTATTGTATGTTATTTTGTGCAATAGGGAGCATGCATATAAACTTACATAAATGAGATCCTTCAACACAGTGTCACCTTTAATATACAAGAAATTAGGGACGACACATGGGAAGTCGCTTCTAATATTCTTAAAAAGTATTACGGCAACACGACACCGCTAATAAATGAATAGTTGCTCCAAATAATGAGGTATTTTGTCCAGAAAAAAAGGGAAATGTAGGCAGTTTTTTTAATTTTCGTGAAAATTATTAGGGGCGACAATAATGTTATATACCCAGCCTTGTCCCCTCCGCTCACTCCTGCAACTTAAATAAAAACAGAGAACCCCCAAACCCCGAAACCCCACCCCCACCCCCTTCCCCGATCTCTTCTCCCTCACTCTCTCGCCCCTATCTCTTTCTCTTTCTCTCTCTTGCCCCTTCCCTGATCTCCTCTCTCTCTCCCTTATCTCAGCTCCACCACCACCACTGAAAGGCTACATCGACCACCACTGGATCCAATACAGTATATATATATTTTAGTTTTTATTTATTTATTTTTATTATATATATTTATATTTTAGTAATTATTATATTGTGTTTGGGTGTAAAGATTGAAGGAGAAAGGCAGCAAGGTATTTTTTTTGGTTTGATTATGTTTTTTTTAATCAGTTTAATTTAGTTAATTAAAAATATATTTATATTTGAAATGTTTGAAATATAAGAATTATTAGTGTTAATATGTGTTTAGGTAATGTTAGTGTTATTAGTATTTATTTAGAAAAAATAAATTGTGAATGTTTACTAATATGTGTTTAGAAAAATTTATTGTGAATGTGTGTAGAAAATAATATGTGTTTAGTGTTATTAATATATTTGTAGAAAAATATATTGTGAATATGTGTATAGAAAAATGTACAATATACTGTCAATTTTTTGTGAATTTTCTGAATTCCATTTGCAGGCTTTTAAATTTTTGGGATAGCTTAGAAATAGTTGTTATGCTGCCGAAATTTTTTTAGACTTAGGGGACTAAATAAATAATTAAATAATAAATAAAACTTTGAGTAATTTGAATTAACAAAATAAATTAAAGAATAAATTAAAAAATAGATAAAAAATGTAATTTAATAGTTTAAAAATAAATTAAAAAATTAGATAAATAATTTAAAATTTTTAATAGTTTAAAAAATTGGATAAATAATTTAATTTAATATTAGCAAATTTAATAATTTAAAAAAATTAAAAAATTAGATGAATAATTTAAAAAGAAATTAAAAGTTATAATTTAATTTAATATTAACAAATTTAATAATTTAAAAATAAATTAAAAAATTAGATAAATAATTTAAAAATAAATTACAAAATTTGATAAATAATTTAATTTAATATTAAAAAATTTAATAATTCTAAAATAAATCATTCATATATTCAAATTTTTAAAAAATAATATTATTTGTAAATTTATATTAATTTGTAAGATGAAAAATTAAGTTGATAATTAAAAAAAACTAATTAAGAAAATAAAATAGTAATTAATAATAGTTTTAAATATTATAAAATAAGAGCTTATAAAACATCATATTTTTTGTTGACCCTCAATTTAGTCAGTGACACGGAGTCACGAAAAATGATAAGAATAATAGAGCTGAATGCAAGAATGTAAACGACACAAGGAATTTATAGTGGTTCGTCCTGGAGATTGGAAATAACCTATGTCCACTTAGAGTTTTATTGATGTACAAACCCAAAACCTGCGATCAGCGAGCAATGGTTCATTGAGTTTCACAAGTCTCGAAGATAGATACAAGTCTTGTGTATAAACTCACTATTTCTCTCTGAATACAAAATATTGCATGTGTCATAAATGAATCCCATGAGTCCTCTTTATAGGCTCATGGATGTACATATGGGCCGATGGGATGTCCTCAATTTGTGTTACAAGCATAAGAAATTAGAAACATAAATAATAATATTTACATATAAAATAATTAAATATCTCAGGAATATCTAACTTATAACTGTTTCTGAACGTTTGTCTCGGTTCCACAAGTAGCTCTGGTCCTATGCTTTTGTATACCTCCTTTTCTTGCTACTCAGCATATTTGTACGCCTATCGAGTATTTTAATCTCTTCTTGAAACTCTGGTCGTAGGACGACCAACTCTTCACTAATAACCAATCACGTGTTGTTCATGTGCCATTTAACATGCCACGTCATCTTGCAAATATTTAGGGAAACATTTAAATGCGAACATCATTTAATAAACTTACTCAACCAACATTCTTGCTGACCCGTGAAATCCGACTTTACTTACTTTCTAAAAAAAGTAAGTAATCATGACTTTTTCCGTTTCCCAGGCATGATTTGACGGTTATTGCTATTTCCCATGCAAAAATCCTAAAATCTCATCATTACGCGTCAGATACCCTTGACCGATATAAATACCCATCTTCTTCCTTCATTTCATTTTTACACGACCATTCTCTCTCTTCAAGAACATTAAAAAAAACCTCCAAGAACTCCGGAGATTTTAGTGCGATCTGAGGTGTCTTCGAGCAACTCCGAGCAAGTTCTTCGTGATTTCTTCAACAATCCTTACTCCAAGTTTTCAAACCCACCCTCTTAATTTTGTAGCAATTTTCTTGCATTTTTGCTGTGATTTGTCTGTTTTCGTAAATGAGTTTTGTATGTTCTTGAGGGAAATCAGTTTTCAGGTAAAACGTATTGGATTTTATGGGATAAAATGGGAATTTTAGGCAATTTATGGCACATAATGATGTTTAGGAAAGGTATTTAGACATATTGTTATTAATTTGCACACAAAATCGAAGTAAAAATTTGATTTTTGGTATTTTGGAAAAACTAGGTTTTTCCTGCCTATTTACGAAGTAGAAAAGTTTTTCTAAAAAGCTTTTCAATTTCACAGGTTTTTTGTGTTTTTACCAGGATGCTGCTAGTCGGATAAACGCCTAACTTCTATCCACGAGCAGCGTTATCTTTTTTGTTCCTTTTCTTTTTGTTCTTCTTTCTCTATTGGTCGTAGTTTCTCACTTCCCCCTTGTTCTTCTCAGATATTCATGCATGATCCCTGGGGAGGTGAGAGACCAATAGATAGAGATCTCCTTGCTTTGTTGTTCGAGGATCAGGAACAACCTTCTCTGCCCGTTCCAGAGCCTTCGGCACCACCCCCAATTCCTTTGACCAACTTTCCTTGAGAATTTTCAAAGAAAAAAAATCAAACATGGGCCGTTTTAAACATACTGCCCATAGAAAAAGAAAAAGCATTGATTCACCTACCGGCCATCCAACAACAAACACTGAGGGTCCTTCGAGTGACCCTCAACCCTTAAGGGTTGCACCACCAGAAATCCAACCTAAGGCTCGTCCACATGAGGGCCCACGAGTAGATGTACCCTGGTACATCACCCCTCCAAGTGTCATATCAACCAGGATGGTGGCAAAGTATCCCAAGAAGTACGAGCTTCCTGGGATTACTTTATATAGGTCCACATCTGACTAGATGACAAACGTGTCCAGAGGCACCTTTAGTGTCTGGTCGAGGTATCACATAGAAGCTAGGGAAATTTTTCCCTTGCACGACTTTTTTTGTGGGGTAGCTAATTACTTCGAGGTCGTCCCTTTCCAAATAACCCCCAACAGATATAGAGTACTTTGAGCACTCTATATTTTGTACAACCATAAGAAGTGACCTGTGCCCACCCCTCACGAGATTAATTACTTGTTTGATCTCAAATCCAACCCCAACCAAAGTAACACCGGTTTCTTTCATTTTTATCACCTGGAATCTGGTCGCACATTCCTGAGTGATATAACCTACAAGTCCAATGTAGGGAAGTACTTCTAAGAGTATTTCCTCACAACTTATCTGGTCGTAGATAACATGGCCTTCACTCAAAGAGGTAAATTCTTTAGTCTCTGTTCGGTATTCTCTTAGTTACTTTTTATTTTTTTCTTTGTCCTTAGTCGGTTTGCATTGTGTCTAGGTCCATGGTACCGACTAGAACCTACTCTAGAAATGGAGATAAAGGTTGCAGCCCTGTCTAGCATGACGTGTATAGAGAAAGGTGTCAAGGAGCTGATCACAGAAAGTAATTTGCGGATGGTCGGCCTTTTAGAACCCCATCAAGAGGTGAGGGAATCTACCGTGGGGAGCACCTTTGGAGATGGCACTGAGGAACAAGAAAACACCGACAAACAACAAGATGTGTCTCAACCCCTAAGGTGTCGTCCAATGGGAGTGACCATCAGAGAGCCCAACCCCAATGTTCGACCAGCTGATATCCCTCCTAAACATGGGAAGGGAAAACAAAAATTGCCTGAATACGCTAGTCGCGCGTTTGAATCCTCCGTCGAGAATGGTATGGATTTTTCACTCTTAGATACATTTCCCATCCCTTATCATCTATTTGATAGGGACGAAAACATTATTTTTTTCCAACCAGTAGTTTTAGCTTGGATGTAACGACCCAAAATCGTTATTAAGGCTTAAGGGCCTCGATTAGGGTGCCTGGAGGGCATAATGGACTTTATGATTAATTTTAATGAGTAAAATGCATGATTATAATTTAAAGCATGTTATATGACTATTTGAATATTTGAGATGCATGACTATGTGTATTAGTATGCATGTAGGCCCTGATTGTGTTAGAAGGGCATAATTGTAATTTTGGCCATTTTGGGCATAACTGTATTGTTATGTGATGATTGTTGAGACCACAATGGTATGTGGATGTATCTGTGATTTGTGACTCGAGATGATCCCAGATAGCAGATTAGCGGAAAAGTCATGGCGAGAATTTATACCCGGCTTGGGGCGAGCCTGGGGTATAAATAGGGATCTGATGAGTATATTGGGGTTTATTTTGATATCGAGGAATATTATTTGGTGATTTATCAGGTATTGGGAAGCAAGCGGGAAAATATTAGAGACACTTGAGGATTAGCGGGAATTGGGTAAAATGACTAAAATGGCCCTACTTGGACAAATGGGTTTAGAATTAATAGGGAGGGCATTTTGGTCATTTGGATTTTTAGAGATAGATTAAATAAGGCTTTATATAGTGAGTGGGATTGTTAGAGAGTGGGAGAAATCTGAAAGAAAAGAAAGAAAAAGGAAGAAAAGGAAGAAAAGAGAAAAACAGAGGGGTTTTGTTTCAAAGGATCAGTTTGGGGTTCTAGCACCATTTCTCTTCAAATTTCTTGGAGCAAAGCTCAGTGGAGAGCTAGGATAGGCTGGGTATCAAGGAACTAAGTTGGACTTGAAGATTTGGCAAGGATTAGCAAGAACACATCAACTTTTGGAGGTAAGTTTTTAGAGTTTTCAGTTTTAATGGTTTGGCTGGTTTGAGCTGTGTTTTGAGCTGAGATGGTGGGAATTTTAGGGAATTTCTGGGCAAGATTTGAGGAAGAGCAAGCTTTGAAGGTCTAGGAAATGAATCAAGGTCGAAATTGCATCAACGGTATGAATTATAAGCCTTTAACTTTGTGGTTTGACTGAATTTCTGGGTTTAGGGTTCATCTATGGTGAATCTTGAGATTTGGGATGCATGAGCTTGGGTTTTGAGATTTGGGGATGCTTAGGATGAGTGGAGAGTGTTTATAAGCTTGATTTTGAGTTTGGTAAAGATTTTGGGAAGTTTGGGTTGAGTTTGGATCATAGAAATCGCAGAAAAAGGAAGCTAGTGTTGCCTGCCTACAACTAGCGCTAGTCTTTGGGCGCTGTAGCGCTAGGCCCTGTTTCTGGGTGGTGCGGTTCTGCTTGTAGCGCTATAGCGCTCTCTTTTGAGCGCTGTAGCACTACCCTGTTCCCAGAAAGGGGTTTTTGGGTTATTTTTGAGGGATTTTGACCTAGGGTTCGGGGTTCGATTTCACCACCTTGTTTTGTGGATCTAGGACTTCCCGGGGGGCTCGGGATTGGTCCCGAGGCCAGGTTTTCGGACTTGGGGTTCGGTGTTGACTTTGACCTATGGCTGTGTTTAGGTGTGCGCTAAGGCTCAAGTGGGATTGTGCTCAAGGGGTTAAGTGTTCAAAGCTATCAAATTGACAGGTAAGAAAACTATAGCACCCATAGGACAGGGCATGGGCCCATAGTGTGATTGCAGGGCACGGACCTATATTGCATTACATGTTAGGGTGCAAACTTGATTGAATTGATATATGTTCAAATGTTATTTGAGTTAGACTATCTGTGATTATAGTTGAATGAAACGGCGAGGAGCCGAGAACGGCAATGGAGCCGAGAATGACGAAAGGCCGAGAACGGCAGTGGGGCCGGAAGTACCACTTAGCACATGAAGTGCTTGTAGTCAGGGTGGGACCCCATGGATACACGTGATATCCTTACGGTGAGGACCGAGACCCCAGGCTTTGGTAAGGCTTCTGGGGCGGCATGGCCGGGTCGCTTAAGTCTATTGGTTGACCCGTTTATCTATGGACAATCTGATATGATTAACTGTATAATTTGCATATGTTATGAACTGCATGAGTTTTCTTGCTGGGCTTCGGCTCACGGGTGCTCTGTGTTGCAGGTAAGGGCAAAGATTGAGTCGACCAGCCATGAGTACGGAGAGCATGAAGCGACGCGTACATGTTTGGCTTGCCCGACTGCTTTGGTTGGGGGTATTTTCGAGAAATGGCTGTAATAACCTGTGATTTTAATAACGGACCAACTATAATCTTATTTTAAGTTGTAAATAGTTTTCAAACCTTATTTTGGGATCCCAAATGTTAAATACTAGAAGTTTTCAATGAAACCACGCGTTTTTAAAGATTACAGCCTTAACTTTTGCTTAGTCACACTTTTGTTTTAAAATCCTCGGTTAGCGAGTTCATTGCACATTGTTTTGTCTTAAAACTCACTTGGTAATGGCTCTAAGGAAGTAGGGCGTTACATTGGACTTCTTTGAGACAGATAGTGATTGTAGCAGTAGTTCCTTAGATAACGTAGCGACCAGTAATTGTAGTTCGGGTACATTACTTGGAATTTCTTTTGATTTTCTGTCTCATTGTGCGAAATTATTTCTTGACATATATGATCGTTCTTGTTTTTTCTTGTAGTCATGCAAACCAACGGTGCATTCGACATTTATGCCTTTGGGGGCAAAACTGCTGGCTTGAAGAAATGGAGTAGGAAAGTGTAATGCCCCGAATTCTCCGTTGTGTTTATCGGCGTGAACAGTAGGCCGGGAGGGCCATACTTGCTTAATTATGTTATTAATTTATTAAATGCATGTATATGTTGATTATATTATGATATGATGTGAAATGCATGCATGTGAGTCCATATTTCTATCCACAGGGGTGTGATGGTAATTTGGCCCATTGTGGGTAAATTGACTAATTGTTCGCATGTTGGTGATATAATTTGAGACCACATTATGATGTGGGTTTGCTCGAGCTATTTGGCATGAGACGATCAAGGAATGTTTAATGTCGGTTTGGTCATAACGGGCTTAAGCTCGGGGCTCGGGGTGAGTCTCGGGGTGTTTTAATGATTAGAGTGTTACCAGACATTAAAGGGTAACGGGATGTGAAATATTGGTGTTTGAGAGTATTGAGATTAGCGGGAATTGGGAAGCGTTAATTATCATTAACGGTGTAGGTGGAAAATGCCAAAATTGCCCTTGAAGTGGTTTTAGAAGCTTTTAAAGACCTAGGGGTATAATGGTCTTTTGGTTTGGATTTATATGAAGCTTAGATGGCTGTAAAAACATAACCCAAAACAGAGTTCTCTTCTTCTCCTTCCCGTACCTTCCCTTCCCTTCATTTTCTTTGCTTCTCCTTTGGAGATTTTGGGCTCAAAGGGTGGAACTAAGCTAGGAAATCAAGGGGCTTAAGCTATAGACTTGGTTCAGCCATTGGAGAGGGTTCAATTCCAGGTTTGAGGTGAGTTTTATCCATTGTTTTACTGGTTTTGCTCTGTTTTCGTTCATGGATTTCAGCTCTTGATTTAGGTGTGGAAAGTTGGAATTAAGGGGAGTTCTTGAGGTGTTTTACTTGGGTTATGTTGAGGGATAGTTAAGGGTGATGTTTGGAGGTTTAAATGGGTATTTGAAAGAGGTTTAGGTGGTGGTTAAATTGGGTTTGAAGGGCTGGTTCCAAGAGAAATCGTAGGAGAAGAAAAACAGGGGTTTTGGCTGAACTGGGTGTTGCGCCGCGGCATGGCAGGGGTGAGCCGCGACCCTTGGGTGCTGCTGGGTTTAGGCGCCTCTGTTTGAGGGGCGGGCCGCGACATGGCCAAGGAGTGCCGCGGCCCTTAAGGAATTTTTGGCCAAAGTGAGCTTTTTAGCATGGGGATGCAATCCTAAGGCCTCGGGATTGAACCTACTACCCGGTTGAGTAGTGTTTGAGGTCCCGGAGGTTAGGTTTTGGTTTGGGAACCTTTTATTATTCATTTTATTGATGGAATCCCATAATTTGGTTATGACCAGGTAATCGCTAAAGGACCAAAAGGTCGATCGTTCTCAGGGTCACTCTTTTATTTGTTCTAGCTCGGA
This sequence comes from Humulus lupulus, assembly GCF_963169125.1. Lineage (NCBI taxonomy): Eukaryota > Viridiplantae > Streptophyta > Magnoliopsida > Rosales > Cannabaceae > Humulus > Humulus lupulus. Next base: position 204,878,496 of record NC_084802.1, read on the forward strand.
ACCCAAGGTAAGAAAACTGCACCCCAAGTGTGACATGCATAGATATTTGTAAGGCATGTTGATTGTGTAATATGGACACGGATTGAATATGAATGCTTAGCGTATGTTGTTCGCTTGTGCATAGCACTGACTAATTAGTCAGGTTTGGCAAAGGTGCTAGTATCAACTGTGAAGCTGTGACTGATTAGTCAGGTTCGGCAGTGGTACTGGGCACTGGTCACGTTGCACTGACTTGTCAGTCAGAATTGGCAAAGGTGTTAGTGTCAGCTGAGAAGCTGTGACTTATTAGTCAAGTTCGGCGGTGATACTGGACACTGGTCACTTAGCGCTGACTTATTAGTCAAGGATGGACTTAGCGTGGTTCACGTAAGCCAATGGAGATTAAATCTAATCGATTATTAGAATTGAATGACTCAAGGAGCATTAATGCCTGACCGACGCTGAGGGTCGATGAACAAACAGAGCTTGGAGGCTAGTGGCTTACTTAACAGCCACTCTCCCGCTAGAAAAGAGAGCTTGGAGGCTAGTGGCTTACTTAACAACCACTCTCCCGCTAAAATCATGTGATGCTCATTTGCTTGTTGAAAGCTTTATGTTCAGTATGATTATAATGATAATCATTTGATAATGTTTATGAGAAATGTTATGTTTTCTTGCTGGGCTTTGGCTCATGGGTGCTATGTGGTGCAGGTAAAGGGAAAGAAAAGCTCACCTAGCCTCGAGTGGAGAGCTGATGGGGTGTTGTGTACATATGCGGCCGCTTAACCACCACGGCCAAGGCGTTCTCAGAGGAACTAGGGGGTTTACCCTATTTTTTCCACTTAGGTCGGCGGGATTGTAAATTTAAAACTGTAATGACCATTTTGAACTGAGAACCACTTGTAAATGTTTTGTTTAGCTCTGCAGAGCAGTTTGTAATAAAATCTCCATTTCCTTTTTATTGGTTTTATACCTTAACCTGTTAACTACACTTAGAGCACGTTTTTGACTAAAGGACTCAGGTAACAAGTCAAATTTCCGGTCCACCGTTCACCGTAACTGTTCTGGGGTAGCCAGGGCGTTACAGGATGAACCTAGAACAGACAGACACTACAGCTGGCCAGAGTGGTCAGGGTCAGAATAATGACAATAGTCAGGGTTAATAGAATGACCAATCCCAGATTCCACAGCCAGCACCTGCAAACTGGCAGCAGTTGTTTACTGATTTGCAGGCTATAGTGTTGAAAAAGGGGGAGGAGCTTCGTCTCCTGAGGCAGCAACAAGTGCCTGTAGTGGTTAATGTACCAAAGGCACCTTCTGTGTCAGTGCCAGTTATTGGGTAGCAGCCTAGAGTTGAAAACAGATTGGAACCTCTTTATGAGCGGTTCAGGAAACAGCAACCTCCTGTTTTTGAAGGCAGCGCTGATCCTATTAAAGCTGAGCAATGGATGAGCATGCTTAACACTATCCTTGACTTTATGAAGGTAGTGGGTAGTGAGAGGGTGGCCTGTGCTGCCTATATGTTTCGGGAAGATGCCCGGATATGGTGGGAAGTGGTTGGTCAGACCAAGGATGTTAATCTCCTGAGCTGGGAGGAATTTCAGACTTTGTTTAATGAGAAGTACTATAATGATGCTATAAGAGCGGCGAAGGCCGATGAGTTTATGAGGCTACTTCAGGGAAGCTTATCAGTTACTGAATATGCCTTAAGGTTTGACCGTTTGGCAAAGTTTGCCAAAGAGCTAGTGCCCACTGATGGGACCAGGAGAGAGAGATTCCTCCAGGGGCTGCAGCCCAGGTTGGCTCGTGATGTTCGCATCACCACTGTGGCAGGAGTCACTGCTTATGCACAGGTGGTGGAGAAGGCACTCACAGCTGAGAGTGCAGAGATTAAGATCTGGCGTGACAATGCAGCCAGAAGGGATTTCAGGAGGCCAGGTCCTCCATTTGTTGGTTCTGGTAGGGGTGTTGGCCCCAGTGATCAGAAGAGGAAGGTTCCTGATACCTTCCCAGTTCCAGGTCCTGACAGGAGACCTCGTGGTGTTACAATAGGTCATCCTGGGAGCAATGAAGCCTGGAAGGCTCGTCCTGAATGCCCTAGGTGCAAGAGGCGCCATTTGGGAGAGTGTAGGGCAAAGGCCTGCTTTCTGTGTGGAGTAGTGGGTCACCTTAAGAAAGATTGCCCTCAGATAGGGAAAGAGGAACCCAGAAAGGTGGACAACTCGACCCCAGCTCGAGTGTTCACGTTGACTCAAGCAGAAGCTGAGGCTTTCCCCTTAGTTGTTACAGGTCAGCTTCTTAGTGCAGGAACCCCTTATCATGTGTTAATTGATTCTGGTGCTACACATTCCTTTGTTGCTAGTGGCATTATTGATAGGTTGTGTAGACCTTGTGATTTCTATGCTGTGGGGTTTGGTACTTTGTTACCCACTGGGGAGATAGTGGTATCCAGGAGATGGGTCAGATCTTTGCCAGTGACAGTAGAGGGCAGAGAGTTGTCAATGGATTTGATAGAGTTAGTTATGACTGACTTTGATATAATACTGGGTATGGATTGGTTGGCAAAGTATGGGGCAACTATTGACTGCAGAAGGAAGATGGTCACCTTTGAGCCTGAAGGTGAGGATCCTTTTGTATTCGTTGGTACTATGCATGGACCCCGTGTTCCTATGATTTCTGTGTTGAGGGCCAGGGATCTTTTGCAGAGAGGATGCATTGGATTCTTAGCCAGTGTGGTTGACACCACTCAGGTCATGCCAGTGAGACCAGAGGATACTAGACTTGTATGTGAGTTTCTGGATGTGTTTCCAGAAGATTTGCCAGGGTTGCCGCCATACAGGGAGATTGAGTTTGTTATAGAACTGGCATCAGGGACGGAGCCAGTGTCTAGAGCACCATACAGAATGGCCCCAGCTGAGTTGAAAGAGTTAAAAGTGCAATTGCAAGAGCTGCTAGATATGGGTTTCATCAGACCTAGTTTCTCACCCTGGGGTGCGCCAGTTCTGTTTGTAAAGAAGAAAGATGGTTCTCTGAGGATGTGTATAGATTACAGGGAACTGAATAAGTTGACAGTTAAGAATCGATATCCTTTGCCAAGGATAGATGATCTGTTCGATCAGCTGCAAGGTATGAAGGTATTCTCTAAGATCGACCTTCGTTCTGGTTATCATCAGTTGAGGGTCAAGGAGGGAGATATACCGAAGACTGCTTTTCGTACCAGGTATGGGCATTATGAGTTTCTAGTTATGCCATTTGGATTGACTAATGCCCCTGCTGCTTTTATCGATATGATGAACAGAGTGTTCAAGGATTACTTAGACCAGTTTGTGATCGTCTTCATCGATGATATTCTGGTGTATTCTCAGACTGAGTCAGAACATGAGCAGCATCTGAGGTTGGTTCTACAGAGACTGAGAGAACACAAGTTATTTGCAAAATTCAAGAAGTGTGAATTCTGGTTGTCTCAGGTATCCTTTCTTGGGCACATTGTCAGTAAGGAGGGGATTAAGGTGGATCCAGCAAAGATCGAAGCGGTCAGAGATTGGCCAAGGCCAAAGAATGCTTCTGAGGTTAGAAGTTTCCTTGGGTTGGCAGGTTATTACAGGCGATTTGTGGAAGGGTTCTCAAAGATTGCTAGTGCTTTGACTGAGCTGACACGCAAGAGCCAAAAGTTTGTGTGGTCAGATAAGTGTGAGAACATCTTCTAGGAACTGAAGCAGAGACTGATTACAGCTCCGATTCTGAGTCTTCCGACAGACCAGGAGAAGTTTGTGATTTATTGTGACGCTTCTCATCAGGGTTTGGGCTGTGTTCTGATGCAATCAGAGATAGTTATTGCCTATGCTTCTCGTCAGCTGAAGGAGTATGAAAAGAGATATCCTACTCATGATCTGGAGTTGGAAGCGGTGGTTTTTGCTTTAAAGATATGGAGGCATTATCTCTATGGAGAGAAATGTGAGATCTATACAGACCACAAGAGCCTGAAATACTTCTTCACCCAGAAAGACCTGAATATGAGGCAAAGGCGTTGGCTGGAGTTAGTGAAGGCCTATGATTGTGAGATTCTGTATCACCCAGGGAAAGCCAACGTGGTAGCTGATGCTTTGAGCCGGAAGGGTCCGAGGCAGATTCATGGTATGAGGCTGATAGCCAGAGAGTTAGCAGATGATATGACCAGAGCTGGTATAGAGTTGCTGGTGGGCCAGTTGGCTAACATTACGCTACAGTCTACACTGTTAGAGAGGATCAAAGAAGGTCAGTTAAGTGATCCTCAGCTGGTTAAGATCAGGGAAGATGTTTTGGCTGGAGCATCCAGGGATTATACAGTGTCTGAGGTAGGCTTGTTGAGATACAAGGGGCGGATATGTGTTCCGTTAGACACTGCATTGAGGCGAGAGATTCTGGATGAATCTCATACTACACCTTACTCGTTGCATCCAGGCACCACGAAGATGTACCAGGATGTGAGATCGTTATATTGGTGGCCGGGGATGAAGAGAGATGTAGTAGAGTATGTAGCTAAGTGCTTGACATATCAGCAGGTCAAGGCTGAGCATCAGAGGTCGGCAGGGTCACTGCAGCCTCTGGATATTCCAGAGTGGAAGTGGGAAGACATCACAATGGACTTTGTGGTGGGCTTACCCAAGACTACTGGTCAGCATGATTCTATTTGGGTGATAGTGGATCGCTACACCAAATCAGCTCACTTCTTGCCAGTGAGGACTACATATACAGTTGATCAGTATGCATATCTCTATGTGAGAGAGATCGTGCGGCTCCATGGTGCACCTAGGTCGATCGTGTCAGATCGGGACCCCACTTTTACTTCCAAGTTTTGGGGGAGTTTGCAGAAAGCCATGGGGACAAAGTTGAAGTTCAGTACAACTTATCATCCTCAGACAGATGGGCAGTCTGAGAGGACGATCCAAATTTTGGAGGACATGCTGAGAGCATGCGTACTGGATTTCGGTGGATCTTGGAGTAAGTATCTGCCTTTGATAGAATTCTCCTACAACAACAGTTACCAGTCTACCATTGGAGTAGCACCTTATGAGATGCTATATGGTAGGAAGTGCAGATCTCCCATCCATTGGGATGAGACAGGAGAAAGGAGATACTTAGGTCCTGAAGCAGTTCAGAGGACCAGTGAGGCTATAGAGAAGATTAGAGCTAGAATGCTTGCTTCTCAGAGTAAACAGAAGAGCTATGCAGATCCCAAGCGCAGGAACGTGGAGTTTCAGGTAGGAGACTATGTTTTCCTCAGAGTCTCGCCATGGAAAGGGGTGAGAAGGTTTGGGAAGAAAGGCAAACTGAGTCCTAGATTTGTAGGTCCATTTGAGATCCTGGAGAGCATAGGTCAGGTGGCTTACAGATTGGCTTTGCCTCCGGCATTGTCTGCCGTGCATAATGTGTTTCATGTATCAGCTCTTCGGAGGTATGTGTCAGATGTGGGCCATATTCTGAGTTATGAGGATCTGGAGCTTGAGCCAGATCTCTCCTTTGAGGAATAGCCAGTTCAGATACTTGATAGAAAGGACAAGGTCCTCAGGAATAAGACAATACCTTTGGTTAAGGTATTGTGGAGGAACAGCAAGGTCGAAGAGGCGACTTGGGAGCTGGAGTCAGATATACAGAGTCAATATCCCGAGCTATTCAGGTAAATTTCGGGGACGAAATTTCAGTAAGGAGGGGATAGTGGTAATGCCCCGAATTCTCCGTTGTGTTTATCGGCGTGAACAGTAGGCCGGGAGGGCCATACTTGCTTAATTATGTTATTAATTTATTAAATGCATGTATATGTTGATTATATTATGATATGATGTGAAATGCATGCATGTGAGTCCATATTTCTATCCACAGGGGTGTGATGGTAATTTGGCCCGTTGAGGGTAAATTGACTAATTGTTCGCATGTTGGTGATATAATTTGAGACCACATTATGATGTGGGTTTGCTCGAGCTATTTGGCATGAGACGATCAAGGAATGTTTAATGTCAGTTTGGTCATAATGGGCTTAAGCTCGGGGCTCGGGGTGAGTCTCGGGGTGTTTTAATGATTAGAGTGTTACCGGACATTAAAGGGTAACGAGATGTGAAATATTGGTGTTTGAGAGTATTGAGATTAGCGGGAATTGGGAAGCGTTAATTATCATTAACGGTGTAGGTGGAAAATGCCAAAATTGCCCTTGAAGTGGTTTTAGAAGCTTTTAAAGACCTAGGGGTATAATGGTCTTTTGGTTTGGATTTATATGAAGCTTAGATGGCTGTAAAAACATAACCCAAAACAGAGTTCTCTTCTTCTCCTTCCCGTACCTTCCCTTCCCTTCATTTTCTTTGCTTCTCCTTTGGAGATTTTGGGCTCAAGGGGTGGAGCTAAGCTAGGAAATCAAGGGGCTTAAGCTATAGACTTGGTTCAGCCATTGGAGAGGGTTCAATTCCAGGTTTGAGGTGAGTTTTATCCATTTTTTTACTGGTTTTGCTCTGTTTTCGTTCATGGATTTCAGCTCTTGATTTAGGTGTGGAAAGTTGGAATTAAGGGGAGTTCTTGAGGTGTTTTACTTGGGTTATGTTGAGGGATAGTTAAGGGTGATGTTTGGAGGTTTAAATGGGTATTTGAAAGAGGTTTAGGTGGTGGTTAAATTGGGTTTGAAGGGCTGGTTCCAAGAGAAATCGTAGGAGAAGAAAAACAGGGGTTTTGGCTGAACTGGGTGTTGCGCCGCGGCATGGCAGGGGTGAGCCGCGGCCCTTGGGAGCTGCTGGGTTTAGGCGCCTCTGTTTGAGGGGCGGACCGCGGCATGGCCAAGGAGGGCCGCGACCCTTAAGGCATTTTTGGCCAAAGTGAGCTTTTTAGCATGGGGATGCAATCCTAAGGCCTCGGGATTGAACCTACTACCCGGTTGAGTAGTGTTTGAGGTCCCGGAGGTTAGGTTTTGGTTTGGGAACCTTTTATTATTCATTTTATTGATGGAATCCCATAATTTGGTTATGACCAGGTAATCGCTAAAGGACCAAAAGGTCGATCGTTCTCAGGGTCACTCTTTTATTTGTTCTAGCTCGGAACCCGAGGTAAGAAAACTGCACCCCAAGTGTGACATGCATAGATATTTGTAAGGCATGTTGATTGTGTAATATGGACACGGATTGAATATGAATGCTTAGCGTATGTTGTTCGCTTGTGCATAGCACTGACTAATTAGTCAGGTTTGGCAAAGGTGCTAGTATCAACTGTGAAGCTGTGACTGATTAGTCAGGTTCAGCAGTGGTACTGGGCACTGGTCACGTTGCACTGACTTGTCAGTCAGAATTGGCAAAGGTGTTAGTGTCAGCTGAGAAGCTGTGACTTATTAGTCAAGTTCGGCGGTGATACTGGACACTGGTCACTTAGCGCTGACTTATTAGTCAAGGATGGACTTAGCGTGGTTCACGCAAGCCAATGGAGATTAGATCTAATCGATTATTAGAATTGAATGACTCAAGGAGCATTAATGCCTGACCGACCCTGAGGGTCGATGAACAAACAGAGCTTGGAGGCTAGTGGCTTACTTAACAGCCACTCTCCCGCTAGAAAAGAGAGCTTGGAGGCTAGTGGCTGACTTAACAACCACTCTCCCGCTAAAATCATGTGATGCTCATTTGCTTGTTGAAAGCTTTATATTCAGTATGATTATAATGATAATCATTTGATAATGTTTATGAGAAGTGTTATGTTTTCTTGCTGGGCTTTGGCTCATGGGTGCTATGTGGTGCAGGTAAAGGGAAAGAAAAGCTCACCTAGCCTCGAGTGGAGAGCTGATGGGGTGTTGTGTACATATGCGGCCGCTTGACCACCACGGCCAAGGCGTTCTCAGAGGAACTAGGGGGTTTACCCTATTTTTGCCGCTTAGGTCGGCGGGATTGTAAATTTAGAACTGTAATGACCATTTTGAATTGAGAACCACTTGTAAATGTTTTGTTTAGCTCTGCAGAGCAGTTTGTAATAAAATCTCCATTTCCTTTTTATTGTTTTTATACCTTAACCTGTTAACTACACTTAGAGCACGTTTTTGACCAAAGGACTCAGGTAACGAGTCAAATTTTTGGTCCACCGTTCACCGTAACTGTTCTGGGGTAGCCAGGGCGTTACAGAAAGATCCTGGAGATGCCAGTGGGGAACCTCCATGCAAAATAGCTCGAGCATGAGACCCTCCAGCTTCTACTCCTTCTAGAACAACCCCTCCTCCTCCTCCTTCTCCTCGCAATTAGTCTTCCACTGAACAGGTGGAAGGATCCTTGGCGGTAGAATTGTTGAGCAATGCTTCTTACTCAATAATTAATAAAGTCCAAAATGTAGCCAAGCATTGCCGTAACCAAGAGGCTTTTTCTTTCCTCCCTTCGTTGAGACCCGAGAAGATCCTTGCTCATGGGTTCAATGAAGTAATCAACATAAGTTTCTTTTCTTTATTTTATTTTAATCGAACAACCTTTCCTTTTATTGACTCTGACAGCTTCATTTCTTCACTGTTCGCAGGGTCTTCTAACCATGAATAACGGTTGGCGCCTTGTCGAGGAGATCAAAGCATAGGAGGCCAACAACAAGGAATTGGAGGCCCAAGTCAAAGCAGCAGAGGCCAAAGTCAAAGCAATAGAGGACAAAGCTGCAACTTTGACTGAGGAGCTGAAGAAGAGCAAGGAAGATCTGGCTAAGGCTGTTGTTGCTAAGGACAAATACAAGGAAGCTTCTGAAACCAACTACAAGGAGGCAGCAAAGCTACAAGAAGATCTGGTCGCGAGAATGAATGAGGCCACCTATAACGTCCTCCTAATCCAGGACCATTACACTGTGTACTTTAAATAGTGTCAGACTTGCTAATAAATTCATTTGGTTATAAACGTGTAACTAAGGTTAACGTCAAGGGTTAGGGTTGAAAATTTTGGTAAAAGGAAACGTTGACTTTTCATTTAAAAGTTTAATACATACATGAGATCCCAAAAGGTTACAAATAGATGTTTGATAAGGTATATACAATCAATAGTTACAACCAGCCGACCTAAGCAGCAAAATAAGGGATACAACCCTAGTTTCCTCTAAGATATCCTCGGACGTGGTGGTCGAGCAACACTACAAGAAAATGGGGTCTTTACCTACCAATTGTAAGTGTAGGTAAAACTAGTCTAATGGTGGGTAATATGGTTTACCTACCAATATTCAATTGGTAGAGATTGGTAGGTAAACGTTAGTGGGGACAGAGTATTTACCTACACTTATTAATACTGGTAGGTAAAAGAATCAGTGGACCCCACTAAGTTATAAATCAATTGATGAGTCATCAGATGACGTGTTTGATGACGTGTCATCCTACGTGTCTGCTGACATAGTTTCCATAGTAGCATACACGTGGCAAACGTCAATACTGCCAATTGGCATCTTGTGGTTGCTCCACGTGTCAAACAATAATTTATCCACATGTCATTTCATAATTAGTAAATATGTCATCATTTGATATAGACCACGTGGTTACTACATGATTTTTTTATGGATTGAATACTTGAATTGTTGTAGTTAGGTTGAGTAAAATTTTATACATGTTTAAGTAAATATCAACTTTTTAATTTTTTTTTCAATATTAATAATTTTAAAATTATCATAAAAGCTAACAATATAAATAAAAATAAATATATAAATTGTACATTACTTAAATTTGAAATTTAATAAAATTGCAAGTTTAAAATCAAAATACAAAGTTACAATAATATAAATTCTCAAATTACAAAAAAATACAAAAAATCTCTCTAATTCTCAACTTCAAATCAAACGTCTCCCTTTCTTTTCCTTTGGCAGTGTAACCAGTTTTGGTTTTATTTCTTTGAATTCTTTCTTTCTATTTCTTCATGTTCTTAGTCTTTTGTACTATAACTTTTGGTCATTTTCTCCAACTGCACAAACTAAAAACCAAGTCCCAATTAGAGAAAGGACTAAAAACCAAGTCCCAATTAGAGAAAGGTCTTCATCTGCAAAAGGAAATCAAATAACTTACATGTCAATAAGAAAGGAACTTCCCAATCTTCATCATGATACGCAACATATATAGGATCTAATAAAGAATTGAAAAGAAATAAATATTTTAGCATAATAGGAACTAGTGAAATAGAGCCTTGTATGAATATGTATATATTTGAACATCTGATAAAAAAAAACACATAATACCTTTGAATGCTTGATGGTTTCGAATCAGAGTAAAGAGTTCGATTGGATGCTTGAGGCAGAGGTGAAGAGTTTAATTTCAACACAATAAATATCCCCAATTTAATCATCATAAGGATTTCAGAAAATATATGACTTATTATTATGGGCATCTATGATACTTGATATACCAGCATATATTAAAAAAATATATATGAGCACATCAAGTCTCATAATCACCAACATAAAATAAGTATACTTATTCTTGAACATCATAGGAAAAATAAATTCAAAGTCACAATGACATAAACTGCAAACTAACTAACAAACTAAAAATCAGATTATAAACATAGAACCAGACCCTACAACCCAAAAGCAACACTAAATCTGAATACAAATATCAGAATCAATGTACCAAACAAAATATATTAAAATAAATCATTGCTCAAAATAGATCCCTTGATATATAGACATATTAAAATAGATTCCTTCCTCAAAACAGGATCAGACCCTACAATCAAAAAGCAACACTAAAGCTAAATACAAAAACAGATCCCTTCCTAGACATATTAAAACAAATTCCTTGCTCAAAATAGAATCAGACCTTACAACCAAAGAGCAACACTAAATCTGAATAAAAATATCAGAATCAATGTACCAAACAAAATATATTAAAATAAATCCTTGCACAAAACAGATCCCTTCATATATAGACACATTAAAACATACTCCTTGCTCAAAACATGACCAGACCCTTCAACCAAAGAGCAACACAACACTAAATTTGAACACAAATATCAGAATCAATGTACCAAACAAAATATTTTAAAACAAATCCTTTCTCAAAACAGTTCCCTTCATATATAAACATATTAAAATAGATGCTTGACTCAAAACAGAACCAAACCCTACAACCAAATAACGTAGAGAAAAAAATAACATTATACCAAATAAGCTTCTGTTTCAGTGTGACTAACTTCCAACTCAGAAAAAATACTAATAGTCATTTGATTGAAACACGTTAGACAAACTACAAATAACAGAGGCAATGAAGGCAAGCTAATCTAACATTAAAAATGTTATATGTGAACATAGTGCTGTCAAAGTCTTAAAAACTTGATATACATGGACCTCACAAAATCATAAAGAACAAACACGTCTTGGATGCAAATGCACATATCTATGAGCTAAACTATAACTAAAAATAAAACAAACATTATTGAAATTAGGGAAGCAGGAAAAAGGAAAACTTAAATCTAAGAACAAACTTTTTTTTTCAAACACATACACCTATTAACAAGTGGTAGACTAAAAAATAAAAAAGAATCATACAAGTTACAAAGATTCAAATCATACAAGTTACAAAGATTCAAATCATACAAGTTACTGATTTAGAAAGGACATAGATCCACAATTTTTTATTAATCAAATCAAAGAAAGAAAATAAAACATTGATTAGAAACTATATAAAAAAAATCTGACTATGAATGATTTCTAGTTTCTAGAATTGAAACAATTTATTTAAAAAAAGAGCACAAAAATCCAAATCTAAATAAACAAATTCATTTGAGGTTAAAACACATAAAACTGCAAATTCAGATTAAATAACAATAGTCAAAACTAATAAATATCAACCACTCAGACTTGTAAACCAAAGGCACACATTTATATTAGATTCAAAAATATATCACAAAAGATTGCCTAAAAATAAATCAGAAGACAAAAATATGGTGACCCAAATCTGAAACAATAAAGAACTAAACACAACAAATCAGAGCAACAAGAAATTCTTTTGTTTTTTATTATAAACATGATAGTATATAAAACAAAGCAGTACAACACACTGCAAAATAAACATGGAAATATACAAAACAGATTAAACACAACAACAAAAAAAACTAAATATAAATCTAATATCAACATAAAATATAATATGAAAATCTCAAATAAAAAAACATATCAATAAACAAAACAGAGCAGAAACACAAAATTCCTAACTCTAAATCAATCAATATCTTAAATATATAAACAATATATTATGCAATTCGAAATCCTCAAATCCAAAAAACATGGCAGTACATAAACATGGAAAAAAAATATGCCTCAGATTAATGAAACATCACTAATCCTTCAGTTTATTGGGGATTTAGTCATTAGATCATACAAAAATTACCTCAACATAAGCAATCTCAAAAGCACAATTCCACCAGCTAATCTCAAAATACTTCAAAGCCTCTAGCCATTCCAAAACCCATAAAGCCTTAAAACCAATCAATCCAAAATAGGTATTAGTATAAACTACACAGATTATACATAAAACAAAACAAAAATTGAATTTAGTAAACCAAAAATACCAAAAAAAATAAAGATTAGTCTTACACAGAAAAAAAGTCAGAAACAAGAGCCACGAGTGGTAGGGGCTTAGAAGACGATGGCGACGATCTGGGCTCAAGATCGGAGTTGAGATGTTTGGGCTCAAACTTAGAATCGTGCCTGGGTTCGAGGAAAAACGAAGAACAACACTTGGGTCCAAGGAAAAATGAATAATAGCATCTGGGCCTAGGAAGATAACGAAGATTGCCTGGGTTGCGAATGGTTCGAGGAAGAACGACAACATTGTGCCTGGGTTGCACTTGGGTTCGAGGAAGAAAGGAGTCATCTGGGTTTGGGAAGGATGAAGAAGAGGCTGGGTTTGAGAGATGAAGAGTGAGGTAATATCAGCTAGGGTTCGGGCAAATGGCTAAATGAAGAGAATGAGGGATTTAAGTTTTAGATTTTAGGATTTTTTTTAAAGTGTTATATTAAAATTTTATGATTTTGTAAGTATGATAAGATGATATGGAAATTGACACCTAGGATAGTAATTAACACATAGGCTGACACATCAATATTTCTTTAAATAAAAAATAAAAAATAAAAATAAAATTAAAGGGAAAAAAGAGCTCCAAATGTTGAAAAATTTTCCCTCCAATAAATGTGTAGGTAAATCTTTTCTCTACCAATGTTTATTGGTACCTAAATATAAATCTAAAATATTTTAACAATTACTAATTTTTACCTACTAATAGGTTGTACCATTAAATATTGGTAGGTAAAAGTTACATTTGCCTACCAATAAATATGAGTAGGTAAGAAATTGGTAGGTAAAGACCATATTTCTTGTAGTGCAACCGCATATGTACACGCCCCCACCGAACTCTCCAACTCATGGCTGGTCTAGCTTTCATTTTCCCTTACCTGAACCACATAGCACCCGTGAGCCAAGGCTCAACAAAAAATCTTAAATATGTGCATGAACAATAAATACACATTTCAAATACATATCTAGCATGCCTAATAGTAATAACTTACTCATGCATGCATACAATTACAAATAAACAATCATTGGATCATTATGAGGCCAGCTGCATTGAATAGATGACCATAGGACCTGGGGCCCTATGCCCTAGCTATGTGACCATAGAGGCACATTGGGCCCTTGCCCATAAATCTGAGTAACTAGCCATAGAGCTAGCCAAGTGCATTGTTTTCCAACGACCATAGGGTCGGTCAACGTAATAGTACGTCCCTGATTAGGCCTAAGCCTCTCGACCAGCGTGCAGCGCACTATTGATGCACTTGACTAATCAGTCAAGGCTTTAATCAGACATTCAGATAACCAGAAAAAATAGATATAGAAATAGATAAGCATACTTCAGACAATACAAGTATGCATTCATATAAATCATGGTATCTTAACCAATCAAACACAAACATAGTAATAACCATGTTCCTTAACGAGGTGAGCTCTACCTATGCGAACAAGGCAAACATTCATTAAACAATTATCCAAACACAAAGCATTCAAGCATAGCCTAAATCACGTTCATTCTCAAGGGCCGAGCCTTATTCATAATTATAATCAATAACCAGGCCAAATCCTAATCATATATATCACGTATTGGGTGCAATTTTCTCACCTTAGGTTTGAGTGCAACGTATATTAAGAACGACCCTCGAGCACGATCCCGGTTCTGAGCCCCTAGTGATAATTTTGTTGCCCCAATCGATGGTAAGTCTTTCCCCAAGCAATCACGAGGCTAAGTTAGCCTTGATTCTCCTTAAACCTTAAGAATACCCAAGGAATTTGAGTGCGTATGTGAACGAAAGAGAGAGAGAGAGAGAGTTGAAAAGTTTTCCTTCTATATTTTGTGTTTTTGAGGTTTACTTAGACTCTAAGTAACCTTAAGCAAATCTTGAGGCTCGGGGCACAAAAAATGTCCCCGAGGGAAAAATGGTCGAAATCCTCTCCTAATCTCACTACCTCCAAATATATCCTCGAATATTCATTCTCATTACCCGATAATGTACTAGATACCCAAAATACCCCTTGACTCACCCCGAATTGGGTATTAGGTCCCATTGTGACTTTCCCGCTAACTTGCTCCCTAGGATCGTCTCGTGCCAAGTAACCAGAATATATCCACATAATAATGTGGTCTCACACATATATGCACATAGATTCCAAATATACCCATAACGACCCAAATTACGAAAATTGCTCTTTTAATAAGAAACGAGCCTACATGTATATTTAATACACCTAAATATGCATATCTAGTCATATTATCATATAACTCACATAATCACATTATAACACACATATATATATCACATAAACTCATAAATTTCCATAAACTGCCATCATGTCCCCCTAATAAAGGCCCTAAGCCTTATTAGGTAATTTGGGATGTTACAACTATCCCTTCCTTACAGAAATTTCGTCATCAAAATTTTTACATGAACAACTCGGGATACTAATTCTGCATATTTGCCTCCAGCTCTCAGGTTTCTTCCTTGACCTTGATGTTCCTCCATAATACCTTAACTAAAGGTATAGTCTTGTTCCTTAGGACCTTGTCCTTCTTTTTCTAAAATCTGAACTGGTTGTTCCTCATAGGACAAATCTGTCTCCAGTTTCAGATCCTCGTGACTCAATACATGAGTCCCATCTGATACATACTTCCTTGGCATGGAAATATGAAATACATTGTTCACACTAGACAGTACAGGGGTAAGGGCAACCTATAGCCACCTGACTGATTGTAACGTCCCAAATTTACTAATAAGGCTTAGTACCTTGATTAGTGTGCCAGGAGGGCAGTAACTTATTTAATTATCTTAATACGTGGATTAAATGATTATGTGATTAGAAATGCATGTTTAGGTGAATTAAATATGCATGTGAGCCCATTTTGTTTAGTAGGGGCATAATTGTAAATTTGGCCTTTTGAGGGCATACATGTGAATTATATGTATGTTTTTTTAGTAAATTAGATCTTTGTATTGCTTAAACTTTTAATTTACAAACTAACAACACCAATTTCATAGGCCTGTCAACATTCTATTACAACTTTTCAAACCATTCTCTATCTATCCTTTGTATCTTGTTAGTCATAAAGCTTCTAATTCTATTCTTTACATTACTTTGAATTTTTTTAATAAGAAATGTGACTGTATAAACTCTATGGTTCCACAAAGATTCATTTCTGGTCCACCAAATCTGATATATCAATTCAGCCAAAGCTACTATGAACACTTTCTTCCTAAATATACCAATTCGTGACTTTGCAATCCACCGCAACAACTTGGGTAAGTTTGAAGCTGCTGAGTTCCAATCTAGCCAGACCTTAATGTGCCTCAGACATGTAGAACTCAGATGACAAGAAAAAAAAAATGTTCTTGTGATTCCTTGCCACTAGCACACAGCAGACATTGATTATCACTAGCTATGTTGAATCTGAATAATCTATCCTTCAATTGCAATCTGTCTAATAAAGCCAGCCATAAAATGAATCTATACCTTGGTACGATGGCTCTATTCCATACTTCCCTATACCAAGAGACCTTTTGATATTGTATAACTAAAGCTTTGTATCCCTTTGCAATCTTGTAAACCCCAGTAGGATAAATTTGTGCCATACTCAGATTCTTGTAATTCTCCTTGACTTTCACTATCTGTTTCCAGTACCAGCTGCTGTCACTTGGTGCTTTGTAGTCCCACCATTCAATCTTTCTAATATAGACAGCATGTACCCATCTCACCCATAAAGAGTCTTCTTTCGAGGCCACTGCCCAGACATATTTACCAATAGCTGCTATATTCCACTCTTTGATCCTCCTAAAACCCAAGCCTCCTTCAGCCTTAGTTTCACAGAGATCCTCCCAAGAAACATGTCCTGAAGTGTTAGAATCAGCCATACCTTTCCATAAAATTTCCTGCAAATTGCATTAACTTGTTGCAAAACCTTTTTAGGAAGAATCATGATCTGTGCCCAATATGTGTGAATTGCCATTAATACTGCATTAACTAAAACTGATATTCCCGCATAAGAAAGATTTTTGGTGCTCCATACTTTGATCCGCTGAACCATTTTGTCCACTAAAATTGCACATTCAGTTGCTAGAAGTCTCTGTGCACATATAGGAATCCCCAAGTACTGAAAAGGTAATTGTTGCCTTTGAAAACCAGAAGAAACTATTATCCTTTGAACCTCTGATTCATCCATGTTGCTGCAATACAGAGCAGATTTCAATGCATTTGGCTGAAGTCCAGTTGTTTGGGAAAATAATTTCAATCCTTTTAGCATAAGATGGACCGATTTAAAATCCCCATGACAGAACAATAAGACATTATCTGCAAAGCAGAGATGATTTAGTTGAATAGATCCACATCTTTCATGAAATTTAAAGCCTTCTATCTTTCCAATCTTTTGAATTATTCGGGATAAATATTCCATCCCTAGTACAAACAGAAGAGGAGATAATGGATCCCCCTGTCGTAGTCCCCTTTTTGTTGCAAAAAATCCATGTAAAGATGCATTAAACATGAGACTAAACCTGGGAGTCCTAACACAGATCATAACCAACTAAATGAACTCAGTAGGAAAATTGAAAGCACCCAACACTTCTTCTATAAACTCCCACTCAATGGTATCATATGCCTTCTGTAAATTAAGTTTAATCATGAATTTTGGTTTGGAATTGCCCCTTCCATAGTGCCTGATCAAATCTTGGCATAACATTATGTTATATGCTATGTACCTCCCTTGAACAAAACCACTTTGATTCTGAGCAATAAGATCCGGAAGTACCTTCCTCAATCATGAGCAGATTAATTTGGTTGCAACTTTGTACACCATATTACAACAAGCAATAGGTCAAAAATCCTTAACAGTTTCTGGACATTTTCCTTTAGGAATCAGAGTGATAGTTGTAGAATTTATCTGTTTCAACAACCTTCCAGTATGCAAAAAGGATTGAGCAACTTCACATACTAAACTTCCAACCACCTCCCAGTTATCTTGGAAGAAAAAACTACTGAAACCATCAGGCCCCAGGGATTTAGTTCCAGGAATCCCAAACATATCTGCTTTCACTTCTGCATTAGAAAACTCAGCTGATAAAATACAAATGTGAGCTGCTATGACTTTTGGGCCTTGATTAAAAATCTGAGGCAATACAGATTTTCTTCCTTCCATTTTTCTTCCAAGGAGGCTGTGATATAACTTCAAGAAAGCATTAGTCACTTTTTTGGTTTATCTATCAAAACACTATCCATATCTTTGATTGAGTAAATCCTGTTCACATTCCTTCTGAGCCGAATTCTGTTATGGAAAAAGGAAGTGTTATCATCCCCATATTTCATCCAATGAAGCTTTGCTTTCTATTGTAAGAATGATAGATACTTGGCTTTGAGGTCTTTATATATTTCTTGAGCTTCTGTTTCTTTAGAGAGTAATTCTGGATCAAATGGATTCTGAACTAACTCTGTTTGGCTATCTAGTAGTACTTTATAACTCCGTGCATAAAGTGCTTGAATTTCCCCAAATTCAATGATGTTAAACTCCTTTAAGAAAACTTTAACTTGTTTTAATTTCTGAACCAGATGGAACATTGGGGCACCCCCATCCTTGGTCAACCAAATCCTTTCCAACCTTGTTGTAAAATCTGGAACTTGTTGCCACATTCTAAAAAATCTGGATGGTTTCTTCCCTGCTAGAACATTTGAGTAAACAGAAAGAACAGTTGGGCAGTGATCAAAAACTCCTTAAGACATAAAAACAACCTTTGCATTCAGAAATTTACTTGACCATTGCTGATTTCCTAGTACTTTATCCAGTTTAGAATAAATCCGAGTAGCTAAACTTTGTTTGTTATTCCAAGTGAAAAAAGAACCTATGTATTTGACATCTTCCACCTTACAATAATCTACACAAGTCTTAAATGCCCCAGAGCATCGATGCCTCTTATTTCCACCTATCCTTTCTTCCAAACTTAAGATATCATTAAAATCTCCTAGAAGAAGCCATGGACAAGTAACCTTGTCTGCTATATCTTTTAAATATGCCCAAAGAATCTCTCTTCCAAGTTCATCATTCATTACATATATGTATGTAACCAAGAACTGTTCTTTGCCAGCCACAGAAATAACATCAAGATGCATTAGTTGACTCGTACATAACAGAATATTGACAGTAAACATTCCCGGATTCCAACTCACCATAATTCTACCTCCTTTGTGCCAGGCGTTATTTGTTGTATGTATGTTGTGGTGATATATTTGTGATGTGAGATCCGAGACGGTCCTAGGAAGCAAAATAGCTAAATAGTCAAAACGGGGTCGAATTCCCGGCTCGGGGTGAGCCTAGGGGTATTTTGGGAATATATTACGTGATTGGAATTACTGAGTAACGGGTAATGATTTAGCGATCATTTGGGTATGTCAGGGGTTAAATGGGGAATTATAGGAACACTCAAGGAATTAGCGAGATGTGGCAAATGACTGGATTTCCCTTGGTGGCATTTAAGGATTTAAGATTGACCTTAGGGATAATTGGGTCATTTTGATACTAAGCGATAGCTTAGCATAGGTACAACAGCTTTTAACACCGCTAGAACTAAGTAATCTCTCAACCTATCTCTCTTGCTATCTCTCTCTCTCTCTCTCTCTCTCTCACACACACACACACACACACACTTTCGGCTCTCTCTCCCTCTCTTGGAGACTTAAGGAATTTTGGAAACTTCTGGTGGTGAGGCTCAAAATTTGAGGCTAGAAGTTGGGGGATTTGTAGCTGAAGGTGTTGGAAATCTAGTCTAGGGTAGGAATTGTCATTTAGGTAGGATTCAAAACAAGTTTTCTTACTAAATTCCTTGGTTTATTTTAAGTGTTTTAAGGTTTTGAATTCAAGTGTTTAAGCCTAGACTGAAGTGGGATTTTAGTTAATTTTTTGGGGTGCTTGTATCAGTTCTATTGCTTGAATATGAATTCTAGGGTTTGTTAGGAACGAGTTTCCTAATGCGCAGTGGAATGGTGGTATGGTTGGCCCAGTGTACAACAATTTTTTTTGTAACATATTTAAACTACCTTTAAATATGCGGATCCATTAATATACATACATTAATCATATACAAGATAAGGATAGAATTCATACCTCTTGAAGCCTATCAAGTATCCTTGCTATCTTTTCGTATTTAGAACGATCTTCCTATCCAAGCCGCTCCCACCTACTCACACCAAGATCTTCCAAAGCGTTCTCTACACCTCAAGAAATGTGTGGGCACTTAGAGAATGAAGGATAGTTTATTTGTGATTCTACTTGATGTTCTCAACACATGAGATCAAGAGAATAGGCCTGAGAATTGGTTCTTTATTTTCAGGGAGAGAAAACTATCGTTCTATTTTTCACAGAGCGAATGTTCAGAGTTGTCTCACTCACTTATCTGAATAATTTTTTGATTAGTCATACTTAAAAGAAAATATTCAAATTTTAAAAAATAAATCTGTAACCATTTTACAATTTACTTTTTAATTAATTAATTATTCTATTAATGAAAAAAATCCAAAAACCAATTTTTGAATTATCCATTAATTAATTAATTAAATTAATAAAAATGAAAATCCCATCCCTGAAAATGCAGGCCCTACACGCCACACACAGTCCATGGACTGTGTGTGAACGTGTAGCTTCTTAATTTATAGGGATATTGGTTTTTCAAATTTTATTTAATTATTTATTCAAATTACTTTGTCAGATAAGATCTAACAACCTGATAACTAATTCAAATTAATTATCTTTTCAATTAATTATCAAATATAATTAAATATTTGAATAAATATTAATCTTTTAAATTCAAATCCAATTTGAACTTATCAGATTATTATCTCCCACTCAAATAAAGATATTTAATTAATTCTACCAATTAATTAAATCCAAAATTTTCGAAAATAAATATTTAATTTATCATAATTTCGAAAATTATAATTAATTAATTAAATTTCGAAATTAATTTAATTATTTAATATAATTTCAAAAATTATACAATAATTAAATATTAATTAATTTTGTTAACTACAACTAATTTGTAATTAATTAATTAATCACTATTATCATATCATTGCATATTTGGCCTGAAGAACAAATTTATTCTTAAATATGTCTTTAAACTATTTTCCATTCATATCAACTCTTACCTTGAAAAGTGTTGATAGAGCCGCTATGGGGACCTATGGACCTATAATTCCAAGCTCCAATAAATTTAAGATCATTAATTAAACTATTTAATTAAATAATCTTAATTTATTAATCTCATGATTATTCCACTATAAATATGAGACTGCACTCTTGTAATTATAGACATTTCATTTACTGAGTACTTTATAATCATAAAGCGTCCATTGATATAATCATTGCATACAACTTGACCCTCTAATAATGGTTCATAATTAATCGGGAATAAAATTACCGTTTTACCCTTTTAATTATCTCTTGTTTCCTTAAGTACCATTGACTCTACTAGTGAAGGTTAATTCATAACTAAATTATGAATTTGAGCTCAATAACCTTTTAGTCCCAAAAGTCAACCCTTAAGAGAACCATCATTCAATCTCTTGCGAGAAGGCATAGATTCCATATCTGTATACTATGTCCCCAGTCGTCTATATTAATGAGTTCCCAAAACAAAATTTTCTAGCCTGATCATTCTGACAGACCCTAACAAGTGAATCAAAGAACTCATATAACATAAACAGGAGTTCATAGTAACTTCAGGATTAAGATCTATTTGTGTATGATCATCAGCTGATATATTTAATTAATACTTTGAAACGGTATTTAACTAAGTATTAATAAACATATCTGGTCCAGTTCTATATATTCTCTAATATATAAAGCACCTCCACTAAAGTTTCCTACCACACTAGTGATCCGGATCTAGATCACACATATTCATAATACTAGTGGACCGTACTTGCAGTAATTAATCTAAAGATTCCATAACTTTATTTTACTGCGAACTATTCAAGTTCATTTATCTCAAACACAATCCTCCCGTACCAATACGTGTTTGAGATCACATATATGAACTTAGGAATTTTCCTGATATTTACATAATATTATCATAGAATAATATAGTCCATAAAATATATGCATAACAAATTCAGTTTATTAATTTATTTCATAAAACAATGTCTACTACATATGCTTTCAGGGCACATTTCCAACAGGGTTAAGGTTCAAGATTGGTAAATTTCAGGGAGATTAGCTCATAAAATGCATGAGGAATTCTGGGTTTTGGGGCTTGTGTCGTAGCCCTGTTCATCAGGCGTCGCTGCCCACTTGAACACTGAGGCTTGGGGGCCTCAAAATTTTGCCTAGGCACTGCGACACAGGCTAAGGCGCACTACGACCTGTGTTCTTTTGATGAGAGCCCCTAGAATCTCTAACTTGGGCATGTTGCGACCCTTAAGGGCTGGGCCGCGACTCAAATAGGAAATGTTGGTCATTTGAGGGTTTTAAGCTTGGGAACCCAAATGTTAAGACTTGAGAAGGATTCTGCTACCCGGTTTCATAGAATCTGAGGTCCCGAAGGCTAGTATTTTAATCCAAAGTTTTTAATTGGTTAGGGATTGATGGATATTTACTTATTATGGTGTTGTGACTGGGTTTTATGTCAAAGCTCGAGTTTAGGGGATCGTGCTCAGGATCACGTTAATTTGTTAGCTCGGGACACAGGTAAAGAAAATTGTTGGTGCCTATAGAGCAGGGCATGGCCCTATTATTTGTGTTTCAGGGTGTGGACCTAATATTTGTGTTTAATATATGTGTGAATACCTGTAAATGTTGTGCTATGTTGTCCATGATTATAAGTGAACGACGAAGGCCGAGAGCAGTGAAGGCCAGGAACGGCAAAGGCCGGGTATGACAAGGGTTGGGATCGGCGTTAAGCATGCAGAGTGCAGGCCACAAGGGCAAGACCCTTTAAGGGTGTTGTATCCACCCACTCGGTGAAGACCGCGAGCCCAGGGCTTGGTAAAGGGTCGGCATAGGCTGCTATATGTTTAATTTGATGACTATTTATGCTGCATATTATTGGATTGAATTATGATTTGTTATGTGTTGAGTTGCTTGCTAGACTTTGGCTCACGGGTGCTCTATGGTGCAGGTAAGGGTAAGGGAAAGGTTGACCAACCATGAGTTGGAGAGCTTGGAGCGTCGTGTACATGTTCGACCTACCTGGCTGCCACGACTAGGGTTATTTTGAGGAATAAGTTGTAATGATTAGCTTTGTCGCTTAGGTCGACTATATCTATATTTTTTAGTTGTAATACATTTTTGAAACAGTATTTTGGGATCCCAAATGTATAACTTTTATGATTTTAATGAATGTCCAAATCTTTAATAATTAGTGTTATGAAATAAGTTTTTATTTCAATTTAATCACACTTTTCTACCTAAAACCTTGATTAGCGAGCTAATGACACATTTATAAATCATATGCTAACGATTCTAAGGTAGTAGAGCGTTACAACTTGGTATCAGAGCGTGCCAAGGTTTATGGTTCCTGGAGATCGACCGAACATGTACACTCGCTGCCAGAGACAAGCTCAACTCAGGGTTGGTCAATATTAAATGAACTATGTGTTTAATTGCTTGTTTAAGTTGCCCTGTTTGCTTGCATAGTATAGATATAGCATGATGAGTGTGTTTATATATGTATGATGCCAAGGCACGACCCCTTGGTTGTTATATGCTTATGCAATGTGTGTGATATGTTGCTTTGTTGTTTGTGACTGACTGATGGGACTGGTTGGTGTTTTTGGATGTTGTTATCATGCGTGATGTGCGACATCATTGATTGTAGGCATATGTAGTTTTGCCTCAGCGATCAATTGGACTTTGCGGCAATAGGGCCGAAGATGACAACTAGGATCGGTACCCTCCACCTGCCCCATAGAATTGGCAACCGTTTTGTGCCGAAATGGAAGCCAGACTTCAACTAATGGAAGATGAGCTCTGAGAGTTGAGGCAATAGGCTCCTCCCCTGAGCATTGGGTTACAAATTCCACAGGCTGTGGCACCAGTGCCAGCCCAGCCTATGATGGAAAACAAGTGGGAGCATTTATACGAAAGGTTCAGGAAGCAACATCCTCCAACCTTTGAGGGCGAACCAGACCCACTACGGGCAGAGCAGTGGATGAATATGGTTTCTTCCATCTTGGATTTCATGAGGGTGGAAGGGAATGAGTGGATGGCCTGTGCTAGCTACATGTTCAGGGAAGACGCCCACATCTGATGAATATGGTTTCTTCCATCTTAGATTTCACGACATCAAGAAAACATTAGATTCGAGGACTACAACCTATACACAGGTAGTGAAGAAGGCCCTTATAGCTGAGGGGGCCGAGGATCAGATTTGGCGAGAGGGCGTTGCAAGGCACGATGCTCGAAGGCGGTGCCTTCTTTCACTGGTTCTAGCCGGGGTAGTGGCCCCAGTGAGTAGAAAAGAAAGGCCCCTAATTCTTTTGTTCCTCCTGGTTCAGTTAGGAGGGTACGAGGTGCTTTTAGTGGCTGTTAGGGCGGGGGAGACAACTGGAGGAGTTTCCCAGAGTGTCCTCAGTGCAGGCAACGACATCAGGGAGAGTGTAGAGTCAGAGCTTGCTTCACTTGTGTGAGTGTCAGTATTCTAAGGAAGAGCTGCACACAAGGCAGAAAAGAAGAGCCAAAGAAGAGCGACAACCTCACTCCAGCCAGAGTATTCACGTTGACCCAAACTGAGGCTAAGGCTAGTCCCTTGGTCATGATAGGTCAGATTTCTAGTGTCGATTCTTCATTTACTGCATTGATTTTTTCAGCTCATTCATTTGTATCTTCCAGAGTGATAGATCGTTTGCGCTAGGGGATTTAGAATTGGGGAACTAGTAGTCCTAAGAGATGGGTTAGAACATTACCAGTAGAGAAAGACAGTGGGGAGTTGTTTGTGGATCTAATTGAGCTAACGATGGATGACTTTGATATGATCCTGGAGATGGATTGGTTATCAAAGTATGGGGCGACGATAGATTGCAAGCGAAGGATGGTGACATTTGAACCAGAATGGGAGACACCTTTTGTATTAGTGGGGACAATGAGTGGACCATGAGTACCTATGATTTTGGCACTGAAGGCTAGAGACCTAATGCAAGAAGGTTGCATAGGATTTCTAGCGAACATAGTGGATACCTCTAGGATTGTTTCAGTTGGACCAAATGAGACCAGAATAGTATGCAAGTTTCCTGATGTGTTCCCAACAGACTTGCCAGGGCCACCACACAGAGAGATTGAGTTCGTCATAGAGTTGGCACCAGGGGCGAAGCTAGTATCTAGGATACCTTAGAGAATGGCTCCAAAAAAATTGAAGGAATTGAAGATTCAGTTGCAGGAGTTACTTTATCTAGGATTCATCAGACCCATTTTTCGCCATGGGGTGCTCCAGTGTTGTTCGTCAAGAAGAAGGATGGATTCTTAAGGATGTACATTGACCATAGGGAGTTGAATAAGTTGACCATTAAGAATAAGTACCCACTGCCTAGGATCGACGATTTATTTGACCAGCTACAGGGGAAGACAGTATTCTCCAAGATTGACCTTCGGTCCGGCTACCACCAATTAAGGATTAGAGAGGATGACATACCAAAGACTGCATTCCGCACGAGGTATGGACATTATGAATTCTTGGTCATGTCCTTTGGATTAACTAATGCCCCAACAACCTTTATGGACTTGATGAATAGGGACTTCAGGAATTATTTGGATAAGTTTGTGATCGTATTCTTCGACAATATATTGGTGTACTCCTATTAGAGACAGAGTACGAGCAACTTCTTTGTCTAGTACTTCAATGGTTGAGAGAGCATAGGCTATATGCTAAGTTCAACAAATGTGAGTTTTGGTTGCCCAAAGTAACATTTCTGAGCTACATTGTGAGTAAGGAGGGGATTCTGGTGGAGCCAAGCAAGATTGAGGCAATGAGATATTGACCCAGGGCGAGCAGTGTACCAGAGGTTAGGAGTTTCTTGGAATTAGCAGGGTATTATCAGTGATTTGTTGAGGGATTCTCCAGAATAGCAGTTGAGTCTAGTTTATGTCACGGTTAGGTGGTGTTTTAGGTGGTCTTTGTTAGAGAATATATTTTTATACTCAATGGAAATATGGAAAAACCAAAATACAACTCTATGCAAAAATACAATAGACAAGGTAATATTGATTAAAGAAATATTACAACTCAATTGCTCAAAATACAAGTAAATAGAAAGATGTAGGAGAAGAAGATTACAAACTCAAAATAATAACAATACAAGTAAATAAAATCAACAAGATCAAAAGAATGAAAACACAAACAAACTCTCACACAACCAAAGTGTAGAGTAGTGGGGATCACCAACTTGAACAAGGTTCAAGACCTTTGTCCAAAAGCTTATTTCCCCCTATTCTCTAAGCACTAAGGGATCTCTCAAGGAAATAACTCTCTGGAATAATCAAGCCTCAAGGTGTATTTTTCAGCCAAGTGCTTTGTGGATGAAAAATGGTGTGTCTTACAAGTGAGCATTAGGCTTCTATTTATAGAGTTTGAGATACCCTTTGGATTTCAAATTCCACCAACCCCCATGGCTGTTACCAATGTTTAATTAGATTAATATGGAATTAAAATTGAGATTTGGGAGTTATTTGGGTTTTTAGAACTGTTCCACACATTTGGAAAAACTGAAAATTTGGCCTGAAATGCACCTGTGGCCGCGGCCACTGCTCTCTGTCCCCCAGGCTGCGGCCACGTCCACAACCCATTTTCAACACTTGAAGATGTGTTGTTTTTCCAAACGGTTCCAAACCCTCCCAAATGATTTTGTAACTCCCAAAACACATTATTGGGGTTAAAATCATATCTCCAACAGCCATATTTCATAATGGCTTTATGAAATCCAAACTCAAATGTGTAACATATAATATACACATTATTGGGTAATATTTGGGAGTTATAAATTTGTAACTGATTTTGTAACTCCAAAATATGTCACATTTGGGCACACACATTAGTCCAATTTTGTGACTCTCAATAATATGTTACAAGGTGTGACAAATCACATTTGTGTGACAAATCACATTTTGTCACATTATTTAATCTAATATTATATTATATGAAATAATATAATAGTCTTTTATGTTGTTTTTTTTATTTCATTTAGTGCAATTTTACGCTTTTGTTTGTTTGTTTTTTCAGTTTTAGCAAATAAAAATGAAGATTTGAATGCTTGGAGGAAATTGGTTCGAAAAGAGAAGAAAAATCCAAGTTTCAGTGTTGTTTTCAATAAAGGATGGATTCCGACATAATTTGAAGGCATTGGTGATTTTTCGGGTTTAAAATTGCAAAAATTGAAGAATTCATTAAGGGCCGCGACTTGAGAAATTTGGAGTCGCGGCCAGCCTCTTCGTAGATGTTGCAATATTTTTGCTATGCAAGTGCACACAGTCACAATTTGTAATAAAATGGTAAAAACCAAGTATCGTCCTCAAGGACTGATTTATCAATTACCAATCAATCAATCTTTTTAATTCTATTTGATTAAACAAGTTCAGAGATTTCAAACAAAGAAGAATACTAACGAAGCACAATGAAAATTTAAACAAAATAACAGAGAAAATGAAATTAGGACAATTATGATCCTCTATTTTCCACCCTTTTATTTCCTAATGCAAGAATTATATCCCATTCTCCCTATTCAAGAACAAGTTGCAAAAACAATTCATAATATGGTTAAGATTTACAAAATTCAATCTAAATGACAACTTCCTATATTTCTATGGTATGTTGAATCATGAAGAAGGCATTAAACACGCAACTCAGAGAAATAGGCAAACAATTTAGATACTTTCGTTCTAAATTGAATTTGCATCCAAATAATCAAAGCATATCAAATTTCACTTTTCAGATTTCAATTTGATTCATAAAATAACAATTAGAGGTGATCAATCAATAATTGCACAAGTAACACAGATTGTAAGGAATTGAAAGAGATGAAGAAGAACATGAATTCTGCATTAATCCATAAAAAGGGTTTCCAAAAGATTCACATAATAGCCCTAAAGGAGAAATTAGCCCATAATATTCATTCTAGCAATCATAGAATTCAATTACAAACATGAAGAAATTAAAGATAGATGATGAAAACTCAAGAATGGATCCTCCAATCGTGTTCTCCACTCTTAGCCGTCGTCTCCCTCTGTCTAGAACTTCCAAAGTTGCCTCTCCCCCTCTCCTTAATCGTCATTTGACCTAATTAGTGTTTCGTTAAGTTTGAAATGACTAAAAAGTCCTTAATTAAAAAATTTGCGTTTTTCTCATTTCTAGACACATCCTGCGGTTGCAGGATGTCATTCCTGCGGTTGCAGGATGTCATTCCTGCGGTCGCAGGAATGCTCTAGAAATGCAAAAACTTCTCTGGAGTTGCGGCCGCAAGACACACTTCCTTCGGTCGCAGGAAGTGCTCCGAAACATGTTTTCCACCAATTTTTTGTCATTTTGTCTATGTTTCCACCATGTTTCCACACCTAAGTCACCTAAGTCCTTTGACACCTAAAAACATTAAAAAAAAAAAAAACGTAAAATAGAACAAAACAAAACAAACACCTAATACTTTACCTGAAAAACACATAGATAAATGAGTCTAAAACTCGTTTATCAGTAGAAGCAGTGTTTCAGAGTCAGAACATGGGCCTCGACATGGTTTTGGAGGGTCGCGACTTGGAAGAGCAAATCTCCAAGAAAATAAGGACATGGGCCGCAACAAGTGAACAGTTGCACCGCGACCTTCCTCAACGAAAAATCCAGTTTTGGGACACGGGCCGTAGCGCTAGAACAGTTGGGCCACAATCCAAATCCTTCAGAAAGAAAAATTTAGGTTATAAACCTAATTTCAAAAAGAAAGAAAGAGACAGTCGTTAGTGGCTAAAATTCTTTGAGAACACTTTTAGAGGCTTCTTCACTTGTTTGTCATCCATCTATTTCTTTATGTTCTTGAATTTCTTTGTGTTTAGAATGATAGTTATGAACTGATTTTCTGTTTAGGGTTGTTAATTGAATCGCTTGAATCTGTAGTAGGAACTAATGCAATTATCATTCCTTCTTCATCTTATTTTCAATTCCTTGCAATCTATGATTATTGATTGGTCATCTATAGTCATTACCTCTATGTTTTTGAATCAAAATCTGAGAAGTGCGATTTGAATTTGCTTTGGCTGTTCAGGACTCAATTATAATTTGGAACGAGAGTATCTAGATTAATTGTGTGACTCTCTTTTGAGTTGTTTTGATTAATGTTGCCTTTGTGATTAAATTTACCATAGAAATATAGGAAAATTTCACTTAGGTTGAGTTTATAATTCATAACATGATTATAAACTGCTTTTGTCAACTCGTTAATAGAAATAGGAAGAAAGAAGAAGAAATTTGTAACTTGTATTAAGGATTAATAGGGAGGATAGTTGATGAGATTAAATGCCCTAATTACTCTCTTATTATTTAAATTCAAGGTTTTTCTGATACTTATTGTTTTTATTGAGTTCTTAATTATTGTTTCTCCAATTTATATTTTCTTCTGCATTGTTACAAGAATAAAAGTTTAATTGACCAAATAGAAACAAAAAGATTAATTGATTGGTAATTGGTGATTCAGTCCTTGAGGACGATACTTGGTTTTACCAAGATTATTACTAATTTGCGATACGTGCACTTGCGTAGCAATAAATTTCGCAACAAGTGTTTGGCGCTGTTGCAGGGGACTAAAAACTATCAATATCAGTCTAATTAATTTTATTTCTAATTTGGTTGTTCTTTGTCTTGTTTCTAACCTGTTTCAGTTGCGTTTCTTTGTCAAATTCAGGTAGTTTGGTTATATGCGTAGCATAAGAGGAGCCAATAGTCTTGTTCTTGTTAATCCTGCAATTGAGAAGGTTTGCAAACAAAACAGAAGAAATGTAACGACCCAAATTCACTAATAAGGCTTAAGGGCCTTGATTAGTGTGCCGGGAGGGCATAATTGGATTATATGTGAATTAAGTGATTAAAAGCATGTTGTATGATTATTTGAATGTCTATGATGCATGACTAAGTGTATTAGTATGCATGTAGGCCCTGATTAGGTTAGAAGGGCATATTTGTAATTTTAGTCCGTTGAGGGCATAAATGTGAATAATTGTAATAAATTGTTGAGACCACATTATTATGTGGATATATTTGTAATCTGTGACTCGAGGCGATCCTAATGAGCAGTTCAGCGAAAAAGTCATGGCGAGGATTTATACCCGGCTCGGGGCGAGCCTGGGGGTATTTCGGGGAATTTAGAGAATATATTGGGGTCTATTTTTATATTGAGGAATATAATTGATGATTAGTTAGGCATCGGGAAGTGAGTGGAAAATATTAGAGACACTCGGGGAATTAGCGGGAATTAGGAACAAATGACCAAAATGCCCCTAGGTTGATTTAAAGGCTTAGGAATTATGGGAGGGTAACATGGTCATTTGGCTTATAAGGGATAAGAGTTAAGTCTGCTTTATGCGTTAGTGGAATGTCTAGAATTTGAAGGAAGTCTGAAGAAAGAAAAGAAAAGTAGAAGGAAAAAAGAAAGAAGGAAAAGTGGGAGACTCTTTTCTCTCTCTCGGTTTAGGCTTCTCATCAAGAATTCTGGAGGTCTCTAGGAGCTAAAACTCAGTGAGAGTTTGGGCAAGAGCTTGAGGTTAGGATCCTTGATTTTTCTAGAGGAATTGGTAGAGGTTACTCATCATTTGAGGTAAGGTCTTGAGGTTGTAACTCAGTTTCTGGTTCTTAGTATTAATATGGGTTTTGAGCTGAGTTTTGGTGGGAATTTTAGGGAGTTGAGGCTGAAGCTTTGAGGAGGTGAAGGCTAAGCAAGTGTGGAGGATAACCTAGGTTGAGCTCATCCATCAAAGGTAAGAAACTCTGGTTTAAGTTTTGTGATTTCAGTTGATTTCAGTTGAGTTTTGAGCTCTAGGTTCAGCCATGGTGAATTTTGTGTTTTGGGGTGCATGTGATTGAATTTCTTGTGGTTGGGACTTATGGGATGAGTTGAGGATGTTGGGAGGATTGTTTTGAAGTTTGGTTGAGTTTTGGAAAGGTTTGGCTCGGAAAAATTCAAAGGAGAAAAATCTGTGCTGGGCTGTGCTGTGACTAGCGCTGTAGTGCTAGTCACTGGGCGCTATAGTGCTAGGCCCTGAAGTTCCAGAGCCTTTTGGCTCTGCTTTTAGCGCTATAGCGCTCTCCTTAGGGCGCTGTAGCACTACCCTGTTCCCAAAAATGGGTTTTTGGGTTATTTTTAAGGGTTTTTACCCGGGGGTTTGGGGTTTGATTCCACCACCCCGTTTGGTGGAATTAGGGCTTCCCGAGGGCTCAAGATTGGTCCCGAGGCTAGGTTTTGGATTTGAGGTTTGGTGATGATTCTGATCTATGGCGGTGACTAGGTGTACGCTAGGGCTCAGACGGGATCGTGCTTGAGGATCAAATTGAACAAAGCTAGTGAAATCTAAAGGTAAGAAAACTGCACCCGGATATGTGTATGTGATGGGACTAAGAGCTCCCTATATATGTATGATGTCATAGATGGTATTATGCCATGGGACATGTGATAGATGGCCTAAGGGTGCCGTAATAAATACTTGCGCACAGGGTGCGACTCGACCACTGGTAGCTGAGGACAGCTTAATATTCACTGAGCTCGGTTTAAGCGGGCTGGTGTCAGTGGGGTAAATAGAAGGTGCGGCCTAAGGGTGTTAACCTTGGTTATCATATGTGAATTGATTATTGATATGACATGAAGTACTTGGTATGGTGAATACTTGAATAACATGAATATTTGGACTGTTGAGTACATGTTTATACTGTATGAGTTATTTGGTTGTTTGCTTAATGATTATGCTCTGTTATGGTGTTTTCTTGCTGGGCCTTGGCTCACGGGTGCTACGTGGTGCAGGTAAAGGCAAAGGCAAGTTGGACCAGTCCTGAGATGGAGAGCTTCGAGGCTGAATGTACATAGTCAGCTGATCGGCCGCCACGGCCAAGGAGTGATACAAGACGAGAGAAGCTTATTTTTCTGTTTTACCTTAGAGTGGCTAATAACTGTATTTCAATCCTAAAATTTTATAGACTTTCTTTTAACTTTACTACTTTTGGGATCCCATGTAAAGAAAGTGTTTGTTTATAAGACATGAAGCTTTGAGACCAAAATCTTTTAACCCTAGTTCAATTATAGTTTCAGTAACACGTTTCGAGTTAAATGACTTGATTAGCAAGTCTTGCACCTTTATAAACACACAGTGTAACTGTCTTGGCTATCCAGGGTGTTACAAGAAACAAGAGTTTTGCTCGTCAGACTGTGGAGATGGCACAGAATGACATGAATAATGAGGTTCCCGAGGTTGTTCAAGGTCAGGCTCCACATCCTGCTGCAATGAGGCTGAGAGACTATGTCCTGCCCACTATTACAGGAGTACAAAACTGTATAAGACCACCAGTAATGGAGGCCAATAATTTCGAGATTAAGCCGGCAATCTTGCAAATGGTGTAGTCCACTATCCAATTTGGTGGTTTTCCTTCTAAAGACCCCCATATGCACATGGAGAATTTCTTGGAGTTGTGTGATACCTTCAAGTATGATGGAGTGAGCGATGATGCAATCAGGTTGGGGCTCTTCCCATTTTCGCTGCGGGAAAAAGCTAAGAGTTGGTTGAATTCCCTTCAATCCAATTAAATAAATACTTGGGAGGATTTGTCTCAGAAATTCCTTGCCAAGTTCTTTCCTCCATCAAAAGCTGCTAAATTAAGAGGGGAGATTAATAATTTTTATCAGCTGGATGGTGAATCTTTGTATGACTCTTGGGAAAGGTTCAATGAGATATTGAGAAAATGTCCCCATCATGGTATAGAAAAGTGGATGTTGGTCCACAATTTTTACAACGGGTTGTGTGGTACAACAAGAACAATTATTGATCCTGCAGCTGGTGGGGCATTCATGAGTAAGAGTGCCAATGAAGCTTATGAACTGTTAGAGGACATGGCCACAAACAATCATCAGTGGTCT